>NC_135327.1:54711559-55013382 GCF_023851605.1 Tamandua tetradactyla | reverse complement strand
TCTTTTCTTCCCATTTCCCAGGGAATTTATTTTTCTTTTTACCTTGTTTTTCTTCCTTGGCTTCTTTTTATTTTATGCCATCTTGTTAACTTTTGTGTGTCTTTATAAGCTAGGAAAAGGTAGGGATATAAATATATAAAGAAACACATAGAATGAGTAGTTGTGAAAGCACTGAGGACAGTCCAAAGTGTCATATGTATGATGTGCTGGTTAAGACAGTTTTACCCAGAAAGTGTTATCTGTGGCAGAGTTTGGAAAGTCCTGCTCATCATTCTTTAGAAATGTTCAAATTGTTGCAGTTCAAGAAACAGAATACAAGAAAAACATAAAGGAGGTAAATGCATTTTGAAGGTAGACGTTTTGAAATAGTTATGAAGCAGAGCTAAGAATATACTTTTAAGCCCGTGGCTACAAGTTCTTAAATGGAAGAACTAGCATAGGGACCATAATAACTCTCGCACTCTCAAAAAGTGCTCACTGTGAATGTCACAAAGAATGATTAGAAAGTATAAAGTCTCCTAAAAATTAGTAATCACGATAGATGGCATTTATTGTTTACTTGGCATTATCCTAGGTAATTTTTCAATAAGCAAAGGGAGAAAAATTGTTTTTATCCCCATTTTGCAGTTGAGAAAACTGAGTCCCAGCTAGGTTATTTAACCGAGTTGACCAGCATGTGATAGGCCTGGGACTCATAGCTCCAGAGTTTTGTCACCAGCCAGCATGCTTTATTGCCCCTTCATCAAGTGAACCCTTTAAACTTTTTCTTGGAAACACGGCGATCTACTACTCAACGTTTTTCCTAATGGTTACGCCACACGATTCCATAGAAATCTCTGTCCCGCACACTGCCTGACCAGGGCCAGGACCAGATCAAAGGGCACAGTGGGTCACATTCTGCGCTGGCTGCCTTCTAGGTGGATCATCAGCCCTGGCGTTCCCTTCTGCCCACACTGGGCTCACTCTTGCTCTTGGCATACAGAGACTCGCTGCCCTCGAGAGGGGCTGGATTTCAGCATGTCGTTCTTGAAGACTAGAGAGCCTTGAAGATATCAGCTCTTCATCTTATTTAATTGCACATCCCTCTGAGAATCTTGCAGAAAGAAGGAAAGCTTTCCCAGGGGAAAAAGGAGAAGCTTTCCAAGTATTGCAGGTAGTTTCAAAAGGAGCACTCAAAAGCCTAGACCCCAGACTTAATATTTTCGGGAATAAAACAAGAATGATAAAAGAGCAGGGGTGTTGGGCTTGCTCTTTGGGGGTTAGGGAACCTGTCTCCTGCCTCCTCAATCAAACCTTAAAGGAAGCTGCCTGCTCCTATGCCTGGATCGATACAGTTAATGTAAAACATAAATACAGTGCCAAAAAATAATCTGACTTATATTCAGTCTCCTGTGCATTTCTTAATGTGCCCTTATGGTCCCTGAAGGCCAGTTTTGTTTTTTCAGAGTCTGCTGCATACTGTGATTTTTCATTATCTTTGAATTCATCTGTAACTGTATAAGAACATTTCAATTTTGGCCTAACACAATGTGCACCCCAGGAATTGCATTGTAGAAATTGCACCCGATGAAGTGGCTGTCAGGTGTTTGGGGGACTGACATGGAAACTAATGCCTGTGAATCAAACAGGAATTTGTGTTACGAAGCAGGATCTTGTTGAATTTTGTATGCAACGTTTCCCCTTGATGTTGAACATGTGAGGTGTTTAAAGGCAGGAAGGAAAAAAAAATCCCCAAGAGATTCGATATATTCAAAGACTGCAATGGTTTGTTTGCTAAAAAGCTGTGTGCTGGTGTGAAATAAAGCCTTTACTCTGCCTAGGAAATTTCTGTTGGGGTCTGAGGGAGCAGACACCATAGCAACAGTGATCAGCTGAGAGAAATATAAAAATCTTCCGACATTAATCTCAAATGGCCCCTTTTACTTCAAAAAGATAGTGTTAGTATAGCCTTCACTATTACAGAAAAGCTGTAATGCCCAGCTCTTGGTTTAATACCCCTGAAGCTGTGTAGTATGATTGTTTTTCCGATCTTAATCTCATCTATCAATCAATGCCTAAACCCTCCCTTTGGTTCTTCTAAATTCAGAAATTAGGCCTTTCTGCAAAGTGTTACATGCTTCAGTTTCTTAAACAGGCTAAAAAGTAGATTATTTAGTGCAGATAATAAAATAGGAATGTAAATGCTTGAACTGTCTGATAAATTTATGATCAAGGCAGAGGTGGATGCAGTGTGGCAGGACTGAGGGCTGACAGGTGATCTCTGTTTCTCAGTTGAAGGAGGCAAAACATGGCCTTTACTATTATTTATTAATGGTTGTCCCTAGGCAGGTTAAAGAACTACTCTGAGCGTCTATCTTTTCATCAGTTTAATGGGAATGATAATTCCTTCCTGCTAGAGTTGGACACATAGTAGGTATCCATAAATGGCAGTCCCCCCCCTACTCCCTTACACCCCACTTTTAAATGCATGCTCAATGATCAATATTGTGTGGATTATAACTTCTTCCTTTCTGTTGAAAATTAGAACATTTTCCTGTCTCCTTTTCTTCAATCACATATTCCATGTCTCATGATGGTTTTTAAAGTATTAAATATATTACTGTAGGGAAGCATATCATCTGCAGTAAATGACCTACATCCACTCCCACTCTTACCAGCCAAGCATGCAGTTTTGATAAACTACCTCCCAAGTTCAGAGGGAATCAGGTTTAGACCTGAAAAAGACCAAATGGAAAATTTAAAAAAAAAATATTTTTGTTATGAACAACGAGCAAACATACAAACATTCTTGAGATACAAACATTCTTGTCATGGTTACAATCAGTGGCTCACAGTATCATCACGTAGTTGTGTATTCATCACCATGATCATTTTTTTGAACATTTGCATCTCTCCAGCAAAAGAAAGAAAAAGAAAAAAGAAAAAATTCATGCATGCCATACCCCTTCCCCCTCCCTTTCATTATACCACTAGTATTTCCATCTACTCAACCAAATGAGAGTTTTGCCAGAAGTGGCATAGAGGCCTGCAGTCCTGACCCAGGAGTTGTTCAGTTTCCTGGTGCCTGCTCTCAGCCACGGGCTAGGGGGTCCCCAACACAAGTCATTGTGGAGGGATTGGGGAATTGGCTCCGTTAACCATCTCGCCTGCTCATGGTGTACAAGCATGCCTTATTTATGTCCCAGGTTTTTGTTTCTGAGCTTCCAGGGAAAGTGAACAAAGTGGCTGGGGATAGAGAGGCAGGGCATGCAGGGGTGAGGGTGCAGGTGGCTGCCCACTGTCATGACCCTCCCCACTAGAACACCGTGAATCCTGTCTGTCCACCACAGGACTTGCTTCTAGTACCCAAGAGTGATTGATCTTGTAACCATTGCCTGTAAATTTTCTGCCTCGAACCCCTAGTGTCTTCATGACCAAACTGGCTTAGGAATCAGTTGGCTGCTGGCGTGTGCCAGGACAGTACCTTCTGCTTCCTCTGAGCCCTAAAGGGTGGGCTGGGCCTCTGCCTTTCGTCCCTCCCCAGTGCTGGGCTGGGGGCAGCTCTCTGACCTGTTTGATTGTGCTTGCATCGTGAGGCAGAAGTGACACAATGATATATCATTTTGGTTCAATGAAATTAAAATCCAGAAAAGTTGCATGAACTCCTAACTTCTGATAATGATGCTCATCCCTATTTTTCAAAGCAGTTTAATAACTTCCAGGGTCTGATTGCTGTGGAATGTTCCTGATTTGGTAAGCCACAGACCCTAGAACTATTTTAACACTGTTGTGAAAAAGGTACCCCTTAGACTTCCTGCTAAATGACAGCCCTTCTTTGGCAGGTCGTGGAATCAGGCTCCCCGGCAGCCACTGATGAGGCATTGAGCTGTAGAGAATAAGTCCAAAGTATGTCTTTCTTGTTGTAGACTTCCCCAAGATCATTGTGGTAAACTCCCCTTCTGGTCTTTGGGGGCGTCCCTGTTTAGGTGCATAGTGTGTGACAATTATGACACATGATGAAAACTTTATTAGCCATCCTTTTCTTGAAAAAAAAATTCTAAAAATAAATAATACAAAATAGTATGAAATGAAATGCAAAAGTCCCAGATATCCTCAATGCCTCTCCTTAGAGGTAATCATTTTAAATAATGTTTGCACATCCTTCCAGATATTTTTAAGGCAGTTCGAAGCAAACACCCACACAGGTATACAGACACACACAAACAACGCGTGCATCCATTTTGACAAATGCAGATAGTATCTTATCAGGCATTACCATTTCATACCTTGCTGTTTACCCTTAGTGCTATATCAGTGCGCCTTGCCGTGCCATACATGTAAGTCTTTCGTATTTCTAGTAGCCGCATAGTATCCTGTTGTGTGGTTGGACTAGAGCGCATTTAATCTGGTATCCGTTAATGGATGTTTAGGTTGTCCTCACTCTTTTGCTCACAAACAACCCTGCACTAGATCCCCTTATGCATATCTTGCCTAATATGTTTGGTAAATGAATATTCTAGTTGGTTGAATCATATCTTGAGAACGATATTGCTGAATTTTAAATATTAGTGATTTAGTAGATTTTTAGCAGAGAATATTTTTAAGGAAGCCTAATGATTAAGTAACAGAAAGTATCTCCTTAGAAAATGCACAAGAAACATATTTACAGACGGTAGAAGTGGTGTGAAAGTCAGCTGAGGGGGTAATATTATTTGCTAGGAGTTAATTCATGGTACAGTATTTGTCGTAGAACATCCAGTTAATATACTGTGGAAGGATTTAAGGGGGCAGCTTGTTTTTATTAGTTGCCATAGCACTGGATATAGAGCTGTGACACATACATCATTAGAATGTGCTTCCAGAGGTCAGACTAAAAAAGAGCTCCTCAGAAGAGGAGGTGAGAAATGTTGGGGGTGGATTTTTCTATCTAAAACTGTGCTCCTGACTATTAAAAATGACAGCTTTGAAAAATCACCGAAGAGCTGCGTGTGTGACTAAATAGTAGAACTGATCTGAATGTGCACATTTGTACAAAACCAGGCAGCCCATTTTGATTTCATGAAAAGAATCCTAACCACTGTTTAGAGTAAACCTTGAGGCCACTGGCAGACATGGTCTCCTTAAGTAGATTCCTCGAGTAGATCTGCGAGCACTGGGCTCACAGTTAAATCCCCACTTTCCTTTACGGGCACGCCCTATGGTCGGGTGTCGGATTAGTGGCATTCTGTGTAGGAAAGGCTGTCCTGTGAGGTGGGCCTGGCATGCCACCATCCAGCTCGCTCCCGCAGAGGTGGCTCCCCTGCCATCAGAGCTGCCCCCGGGCTGTCAGGCTTGGCTCCTCTGGCTGCAGCTCACGACAGCTTTTCTTCTGGCTACCGTTACTCTGCATCTTGTAATACAACCACATTATCCTCCCTCATTTGTGTTGATAACTGCACTGTTTACGCTGGTGGTTCTCAACCAGGGACAGTTTTGTCCCCCCAGGGGACATTTGGTGATACGTGGAGGCGTTTTTGGTTGTCACAACTGTGGATGTGTTACTGGCATGTAATGGGGAGAGGCCAGGGACACAGCTAACATCCTACAATGCACGGGTCAGCTTCCCACAACAGAGGATTGTCTGGCTCAAATGTCAATATGCCGAGGTTATTAAACCCTGCTCTGCTCTGCACAGTATTTTCACATACTGATGTCTTGTTATTTTAATTCCCTGGCATATCTGGTTTATCGTGTACTACACTTTCCTCAAAACTAGTATTGCTCAGTAATGGACCACCTTAGAAGTTGAATAACTAAGAGGACCGATGTTGTGGGGAAGTTTGCCTTGTGCTGATTGGCAATTAGGAAATACGAGTTCTCTAGTCTCATTATTGCCTCTAAAAATGACTTTGGCAAGCCATTTAATCACTTTTTATGAAATGAGGGTATTAACCCAAATTATCTATAGAGTCTTTCTAAGAAATTCCTTCTTTCTGCAATTGCAAATATATTTTTGAGGTGGGTTAAGGATGAACAGTTGTTCTTTCAGATATGCTGCCCTACCGATTCCCTTTGTTCCCCATCACCACCAGTAGACATACTTCTTTCACGTATTCCTCTGTCAGTTCTTCAGGTGTCCTTGCTTTGAAGATCCTGTACTTTGAATCCAGGCATCTGGCTCTGAGCGGCTGATAATATAATAAGTAATATTTCACACTTGACACTTAGTTTTCTTGCAGCCAGTTCACATAAAGCATTAGTTCATTTATACATCTACTCTTTTAAGAAGACATTTACTGAGTGCTGATCTGTGCCAAGTGTTTGATCCATATAGTAAGCCTGAGGGCAGACAGAAAATGTCTTATTTTCACCAAATTGCAGACAAAGAAACTACAGCTTCATAGGTGGCAGAGGCCATCTCAGGATGGATGTCTCCTCATGCCCCTTGATTCTCGGGAGATAGAGAGCACTTCCTTCTGTGAGCTCACCAAGTCACAGGAGAGTAGAACCAGGTCAGTGACCGAGGCCTTTGCTTATCAGATTTGGAAACATGTGTCATCACAAACAAACAGAAATCTCAGGAGTTTTAAATCCTTTCTGTTCCAGGAACCAAAACAATGCATTTCAGATATGAAAGGGATCAGTATCGAATTGCTCTTTCTCTGTCAACAGAATGGTAGAGGAACGAACCTGTGTTGTGGGGCCTAGAGACCCATGTTAAATTCCATCTCCTCCATTTGCCAGTTTTGTGCCTCATGGCAAGTGACTTTGCCTTATAAACCTATTATAAATTAATACATAATTTATAAGGTTGCTATGAGGCTAGATGAGATAATATGTATCATGGGTCTGAGACTAACCCCACCCCCTTTTTTTCCCTTTGAGAACCAAAATAGATTGGGTCAGTGTTTTAGTTTGCCAAAAGAGATCTTTAAAACAACCTGTCTCCACACAGCTACTTGCATTTCGTGAAATAGAAAAAAGGAAATTTTAATATTCAAAACGGAGGAAAGACCCACTCTCAGAATAAAGCCCAGCCTCCTTAGTCCCTGTGTTTCTCACTTGCCCATGGGCTGCTGAAAACTTCGTCGTGGCCTGACATGACCATGACAGGACAATGTTTGGGAAACTCTGAGTATGGAGCATATAAAGCACTGCTTACTGGGCCTGTCACTGATTAGGGTACTTAAAAGTGGCAACAAGTATTATTAATAACCATTGCTTAGAGATTGTGACTCATGAGATTTAAAAGCCCTTCCTTTATTAAAAAAAAACAAACCAACAGCTAGATATCTTTGAACAGTTGAGTAGGTCGTTTCTTGTAAAACATCGGGGGTATTCATTTCTATGGTTTAAATTTTCTCTGATGGAGAGAGATTTCTGTAAATTTTGTGGGTCATACTTTTAGTAGATTATACCAAGACCTCAAGTTCAGTAAAATTGTTTGTCTGCATAAAGTAAATTATTATGTTAATGAGAAGTAGTTTTACCATGTGTATTACCTTCTCCAGGTGTTGTGGTTCAAGAGCATGCTGAGTTCTTTTCTGTTTTCTCCATATTGTATTGGGCGCTTTACCTGAACCTGTGATGAGTGGCTTCTTTCAAATGTAGGAGTATTATTCATGCACTCATTTGACAAGTGTTTATTTAGCATCTACTGTATGCCCAGCCCTGTGCTTGGAACTGGGGACCCTCAGTGAACAAAACGGACAAAAGCCGTGCCCTCAAGTAGCTTTTATTCTAGTTGCTGGGACCATGGCTGGAAAGGTTAAGACAGGCAATAAAATAAGAAAGATATATCATCTGGTTTCATGAAGAAAAGGAAAGTATTTTAAGTGATGGGAGGAGCAATTTAATCACAGTGGTCAGGGAAGGCCTCTCTGATAGGGTGACACATGGATAGAGTCTGGAAGAATTGGAGGATTAATGGAGTTAATTAATATATTTTAATTTTGCTTATAAAGATAATTCTGTGATAAAATGTTTCTTCTCTACTTTTCTGTGGAGAAGGAAAACATTGGAGAAGAGCACTAGAGAAATAGTCACATATTTATAGCACTATTTCTTCAAAGCAAAAAGAAACAAAAGGAACTGAGTTAGTGGTTGGTTTGAATTTTATAGCAGGAAATGAGCCAGATTTTCTCAAAACACCTATTATTACTGCTTCTCCACCAGGGTATCAATCCAGGAAGCATCTTTAAAGGTATTAAAAAATGAGCCTTATCTGTGAAATTGGTATATAAGACCCAAGAATTTTGAAGAAAGGTATTAAGTGCTCAATGGTGGTTTAGTTGTATATTTTTTTATTAAGTGTTCCAAAATGTAAAGTCCTTCTAAGGACAGTCCTGGGAAACAGTTGCATTAGAGTGGAGCAGAAGTTCATGCACCCTCTCCTATATACCAATTTCAAGAAGAGCCACAGGAAGTTCCAGGTAACCAAGTCCCCACACACGGGGCCAGGGCTGCCCATGCCAAGTCAGAGCAGCCCTGACTGGTGGGGCACACCAGAAAGCATGCTTCCTGCAAGCAGCTGGCTCCCAACCCTGACTTTAGAAAATGAAGTTTGCATTTTTAAAGGGTATGACGAAATCTCCAATTTTATGCAATATGGATTGAAGTTCGTATCTTCCTAATTTTATTTGAAGATTCTAAAGTTAAGATTGTTTTTTCCTAAGGCATATTATGAAGCCACAGTGGTCAAAACAGCATGGTACTGGCATAAAGATAGACATATCGACCAATGGAATCAAATAGAGTGCTCAGATATAGACCCTCTCATCTATGGACATTTGATCTTTGATAAGGCAGTCAAGCCAACTCACCTGGGACAGAACAGTCTCTTCAATAAATGGTGCCTAGAGAACTGGATATCCATATGCAAAAGAATGAAAGAAGACCTGTATCTCACACCCTATACAAAAGTTAACTCAAAATGGATCAAAGACCTAAACATTAGGTCTAAGACCATAAAACAGTTAGAGGAAAATGTAGGGAGATATCTTATGAATCTTACAATTGGAGGCGGTTTTATGGACCTTAAACCTAAAGCAAGAGCACTGAAGAAAGAAAGAAAGAAATGGGAGCTCCTCAAAATTAAACACTTCTGTGCATCAAAGAACTTTATCAAGAAAGTAGAAAGACAGCCTACACAATGGGAGACAATATTTGGAAATGACATATCAGATAAAGGTCTAGTATCCAGAATTTATAAGGAGGATGGAGCCAGGGAAGACAGTGCCCTAGCTCCGTTTCTGCCGCCTTCCATGTCCTGCCACCTTCCTTCTCCTGCCCAGCCTTCCCTTGCTTCCCATCTCAACGACAGAGGGCAAAGAAGTAAAGGCACCCATCCTGTGGTCCTCGTAGCCAGTCTCCCATGGCAGACAGCATCCACCTGCCCACGGCCCCCGCTGTGTAGCCCCTATCAGCCTGGCTCCTGGTTCACTCCCACCTCTCCACCTGCAGGCCCCCAATCTCTGTCCCTACCCATCCCTATTCTGGTCTCCTCCCCTGCCTCTCTCCTAGTTTGCAGGCTGCTCTTCAAACCTGTCCTGGCCTTTGTATCTCTTTAAAACTTTTCTAGGTCTAGAGAAATGCTATGCATTGGTAGGACCCAGCCCAAGTGCCCCTGCCCTCTGCAGTCTTCTCCTGCCAACCAGGTCCCCTCATAGCGGGTCTACCTGACACCGCTCATGTGGTGGTCCCACTGAGTATTTGTTATTGCTTTCTCTACTAGAGCTTCCCCTCTTTGAGGGCAAAGACTACACCATAGCCATCTCAATATGCCTTTGTGCTGCCTACAAGAGTCAGAAATAAAAGCAAGGGCTCAAAAAGTTAGTTGCATAGAAGATGACTAATGGAACGATGTGATAAATATTACTTACCTGGCTAAAAATTGTGTTGATTCATGAATATTGTAGGCATCACATTTAGCACCGATTAGAGGTATTATATGTTGCATATAATCAAGTCACTGCCTGATGCCTACACACATCCAGATTTACTTGCTGCCACAACCTCATGGTATCCTGTGTGTCACTTACTAGAATTACTTGTGTGGTTATTTATTCCATGTCTTCCCTATTCATCTAGAGCTGTAGCTCCCTGAGGATGTGGACCATACCTGAATTGTTCATCACAGAACCTCTAGACGCTAGGACAGCATATGGCACATAATGGGCCCTCCATATATATTTGCTAATAAATAAGCACGCTGGTCCCAATCCACTGTGCCATGTTAGAGCCTCAGGAGCCAGCAGAAGAGTGATACCAGGCACCATGGAAGGGCACTTGAGGCCCTTTCCTTGATCCTCTAATCACCCCTTGTCACTTGAAAGGTATCTTTATGAACCCACTTTCCCATCATTGGAGCAACCACCCCCTCCTCTTGTACTAAAGGAGGTCTTCCACTTCAGAAGAAAAAATTCCCTTTTCCCCTTGAATCTCTCTAGGGCATATAGTAATACTTTGGAAATTATTCTGTTTTTGAAATTATCATTTCTCTTTTCATGTTTATTTGTAGTTTTTTCATCTGCAAATAGAAATTTATCATGCCAAGTACAATATATTTGATAGGAATTTGAACTACCTCTACCTTATTTAGTAATTTTGAAAATGTGTAATGGGCTCTATAGTCCTTATAATTGAAAATTGGCATAATTTTACTTTATTTCATTATTATGATAGTCTAACCAGCTATCATGAATGACTTCAGGGAGTTCTTTTTTTAAGGTTGAGTTATATGTAATAATCTGAAAAAAGAGATTACTTTTTGGAAACAGGAAGTGGCAACACAGCCTAGAGGCCTTAATTCATTTAAGCTCTCCCATCGCTCAATAATCTTTTCATCTGACGTTTTTTCTGAAGTTTAATATTTTGAAAAACAAGAAGTTCTGGAAAGGAAATTAAACTTGAGGTTTGCAATAACAGGGCTTTTATGAAGTTTATGAGTATATGCTAGAGGTATTAGAAAATGATAATGTTTAAAAAGCAGCAAAAAGCAATTAGTTTAGGGGAACTATCTGAATAGGAATGTCTGAAGAATGAAAACTTGCAAAATTGGGCAGATAATCTTCATAAATTTGAGGAAGATTAATTCTGGAGTTGTGTTATAAAGTCTTACTCTTAAATCTAACAGATCTGTTGCAAACTAATTGCTCTTTTCTGCCTGGTAATCTAAGTTTAGGTTTGGGAGTTTTTAAACAGCAATTAAAAGCTTAACCCTCATATTTTTCATTAATTTACCAGTGAGTGGTTGGGTTTATACAGATAATTTGATTTATTTTGAAGTTAATTGTACTTACAAGTTGGTTTTTTTGCCAATTTGTCCTTTATAATTTGCCTTAAACTACAAAATAATTTCTTCCACTCTTCCTAACAGCCTTTTCTTTAGGAAAAAAAAAAGTAAGCATGGCCTATAGCCATGAGGATAAAATTTTTTTAAGTAGATGAAAATAGAATGGTTTGGAAGTTCTCAATCTCAGATCCTGTAAGAGCGGGTGCTGTATTTGGCACAAGCCTGTGTAGGACGCCCTCATGAGAGCTGGGGACAGGCAAACATAGTACTGGGTCCTTAATTCTTGGTCATTTACAAACTAGTATACCTATTTGCAGTATCTCTGAAAGCTAATCATATGTATACCCTACAACCCTGCTGTTCCACTCCCGGGAACATACCTAACAAAGATGCATCCATATGTTCACAGAAGGACATACACCAAAATAGTCATAGTACATTAACAGTAATAACCCTGAACTAGAAAGTAACTTCCCATCAGCGATAGGATCAGATGAATAAATGGTGGTGCAGCCACACAATGGAATATTATACATTATTGAAAATGCTTCTATACCAACAATGTATAAACATGTCATAAACATGTGGTTGAGTGAAAGATGCTATTACAGAAGAATGCAGACCGTATGACTGCATTTATACACAGTATAAAAAAAGCCAAAGCAATCGAGGAGTTAGAATGGCAGTACCCTTGGGCAGGTAATAGCTGGGAGAGGCACAGGGAAGGAGGTTTATGGGTTCTGGTGCTCTTGTTTCTAGGTGCTGGTTATACTAGATGTATTCAGCATGTGAAAATTAACAGAGCTTATGATTCAGACACACTTTCATGTATATATATTACAGCTTAGTAAAAAGTTAGAAATATATAAATTTCAATATATGGTTGTAGTAGTTAGATTCAGTTGTCACCTTGGCCAGGTGAAGGCACCTAGTTCTGTTGCTGTGGACATGAGCCAACGTGAACTTCATCTGTTGCTGGTTACATCTGCAGTCGGTTAGGAGGGGTGCCTGCTACAATGAATGATGTTTGACTTAATTGGCTGGTGCTTAAATGAGAGACCTCAACGTAACACAGCCCAAGCAGCTCAGCATACCTCATCTCAGCATTCGCAGCTCAGCCCAGGCCTTTTTAGATGCAGAAAGAAGTCACCTGGGGAAAGTTGTTGGAACCCAGAGGCCTGGAGAGAAGGCTAGCAGAGATCACCCTGTGCCTTCCCACATAAGAAAGAACCTCAGTTGAAAGTTAGCTGCCTTTCCTCTGAAAAACTAACAAAAATAAATCCCCTTTTACTAAAAGCCAATCCATTTCTGGTATATTGCATTCTGGCAGCTAGCAAACTAGAACAATGATGTTGCAATAACTTAAGGACAAGTCGATCATTATTCTCTGTGCTTACTCCCTGTGTGTTTGCTGCCCACTCAACAGAAGCAGCTTTCCACAGCTGTGCAGAGAACCATTTACAGTGGCACTTTGACACAAGGTTAAAGGTCACACACATATTGCATTTTCTTTAAGCAGAACTGTGTCGTCCACCAAAAGGAACTGCTGAGACACACGTTGTGATGAACTGTGGGGCTTATCCTGAACCCTTGCTCCCTTAGTAGTCAGCCCAGGTTTCTTGGCCTGATAAAGTCTTCACTGGCACCTTTGACCTCTGCTGCCTGTAGCCCTAACTACAGCCATTGCCAAGAGAATGTGGTGTAACAGTTAATAATTCTCTAAATATTTTATCTCTTTTGATTCTTTCTTGACTGCAAGTTCATTGAGGCCAACAGCCTTTTCTTCCTCCAGAGGCGTAAGGTGGACATTTAATAAATGTTTGACAAATGACTGACTTGAAGAGATGGAAATCTTTCAGAACAGAGGCCCTACCTGGAGCAGGAATGAGCATTTGTTTTTAGGAGACAGTATTTGTGTTGCTTCCCTGGGGCTGTCTCAATTTGATTTCTCTAATCCCTTTGATCTTAATTTATTTGGTTCTTTAAACCAGCTGTGATACTACCTGGTGTGTGTGTGCTCTTCTCTCTCTTTCTCTCTCATTCTCTCTCTCTCACTCTTGCTGTTCTTGTTTACAGGTTTATTGTAGAAGATTGGGAAGTATAGAAAAGTCCTAGGAAGAAAAAAATAACATGCCCATCATCCATGCAGTCAAAGATAAACTCCTTTACTATTTTGTTTTATTTTCTTCTGTTCCTTTTCTTATATTCATTGCCTTCGTGCCCCCCTGGTTTTTTTTTTTCACTTTTTACAGGTGCTGGAAGTGATCAGAGAAACATCTCCACATTTTTTACAGAATCTTAGGCAGAATTATATTGCTAATGTGGATTTCTTTACTCCATATGTAAAGATGTAAATTAGATTAAGATCTGGACTTTCATGTCTTGCTATAAAATAGCATAACATGTCAGAGGTCACCCAGCCTCACCCACGTCCATCTCTTTCCTTCCTCTCTCTCCTAGAGAACAAGTCCAGGTCCCACCTGGAACCCATATAATGTATGATTTTTCCTCAAAGTAGAAGAAACAAAAGAGATTTTCTTCTATGCTAGCTGTTAATTTAATTAAAAACAAAACAAAACAAAACTCTTTACCCACTAAAATGGTAACAGTAAAATTTCAGAGTTCTGAGACTATGAACATTTTTTTTTTAAAGAAAGTTGAAGTTTTCTTTATTGCATGACTTATCAGAGCCTTCGATGGGGCTAATGAGCATTATGAATCTCAAAGATAGAGTATGGTATTTAACATTCCCCACACTTATTTGATCATAAAGCATCCCCTCCTTTTAAATTAGAGACATTGTGGCTTTACAGAAAATCATGTATTTTCCTTGTTTTCCAAATTTCTTGTGTATTTCTTTTCAAATAAGAAAACAAAGGGAAAAAAGTATAACGATATATAACTCAAGTATATAACATGATACATAACTCAGGCTCCTCTTATCCACTCAAATTTTTGAGATTCTCTTGACTGGTATATACATGATGCTCCAAATCACTAAAGAAGGCTTCAACTTCTTCAAGGAGAGACCCATTCTGGTTATTAGTGGTATCCTTGTCAATCTTATCCTGAATGTGGGGATCCAAAACTTTTTAGACTAAAACCCCATTTATCCTGGTTCTCAGCCTAGACTCCTAGCAGAAGCCTACCACTGCTAGCAGAGGATTTCTGGCCGCTGACTGGCGCTGCACTGTTCTTTATGTTTCTGGAACCATTTGGCCGTCCCCTTCCCTAGGCACATGCTGCGTGGCGGACGCGTTCCCTCCACGCCTGGGGTCCCCTGCAGTCCTGCGCCTGGGTGTACCTTACAATACTCATATCTTGCTTTTTCCTCTAAAATAGAGCCCTGTTTTTTTCCTTTTTGCCTTTCTTTAGATTTTTTTCCTCCAGACTCCTCTGAGTTTTGTCCCCAATTTCTCTTTAGACCACTAAAGTATTTAAATTAAGGAGATTATTCATTGATAAGAAATATCACCCCTTAACACTGACAGATCCTGACTCTCTTGACCTTTAAATACTTTAGTGGATACATTGTTTTCTCCACTTGACCCTGTTGGGGGTGATGTGACATTTACATTAACTCTAGCTGCTTATTGTTGCTATAAATTATTGTCGGTCCTGAACTGGGTCCACCTAAGTGATTAAACTGCTGTGTGTGTGAGTGTGTGTGAGTGTGTGTGTGTGTGTGTGTGTGTGTGTGTGTGTGATAAAAAGAGACAAATTGAAAGAGAGAGCACAGTTGTTGAGAGAAGAGAAAAGAGAGATAGTTTAGTGTGGGTTTGCATCCTGTTCATTTCTATTTTGTCTACTCCTTGCCCTACATTCGGCGCGGGAAGCCGCCCTATGAATCCTCCAGAGGCACTCCTGCTGTCCTGGGCATTGATGGGACAAAACCTTCATGTGATGTTTTTGCTTGATTCCCTAGTCTTGTAAGAGTGTCACTTCACCTTCGTGACCGTTGTTCTCCCGATGCCTGCTCAAGGGCCATATTTGTGTCCTGCTGGCTATCAGGAAGGCAGTGCTCAGACTTTTTGAAAAGTAGATGGGGAGCTGCCATGCATGTTCCAGCTCTACAGGGAGCAGCAGGGACCAGGGCTGCCCACCAGGAAGAAGCCTTATGTAGAGTTCTCCTGCCAGGTGAGAGGGCTCCCTACCCGGTGGGAATTTTTCTTGAAATAGGAATTTCCAAAGTTTGAGTTTTTTTTTTCCTAATAGAAAAATGAACAGTATAACTTTTATGCCGAGGAAGATGTAGGAAAGAGATGTACTAATACAGAAAACAATATTGCAAACTCATCCAGCTAGGCTGTGTTCTAATTTGACTAATAATGACCATGCAGTTCAGGGCTGAGCTAGAATCAGGCACCATTCCTCCCTCTTCCCACCACCGCCAGCCTTCCAGCTACCTGTATTGCTGGTGATTTGGGATTGCTCATCAGCATTAACTTAAGGCAGTACATTAATTGATTCTCTCATTCGCTAAAAAAGCAAAACACAGGGCGGGCCACGGTGGCTCAGCAGGTAAGAGTGCTTGCCTGCCATGCCCAAGGACCTGAGTTCGATTCCCGGCGCCTGCCCATGTAAAAAAAAAAAAAAAAAAAGCGCAAAACACATTCATCTCAGCAATTTAGCCAGGCACTGGTGTCCCTCTATAGATAGAACAGGTTCCTCTAGGAAGTCACAGACGGGTAAGAAAGCAGATCTATATACCAGGAAATGGTATTGAAAATAGGATGTAAGAGAGAGGGTATCCTGAGCGGGGCCTCCGGTAGGGGTGGGCCAGCCCATGTGGGTGAATGGGGTCTGAGCTCCCGCGGGCTCTCAGGCGCAGGAGCGAGGCATCTGCTGGGTAGAGGAAATGGAAGGGGAGAAAGATGCTGTGTTTGGCCGCATGTGAGTGGCAGGATTTTTGGTAGCGGTGGAGGATCACAGATGGTGCTAAAAGCCAGCTCTGAGTCATTCTTTGAAATTACAGAAATTCAAGGAGAAGGACTTGGAAATGCTCCAGCAAGTTATCTGACCTTCAGAGGTCTCTCAATAGCCTTTCAGTGACTGCTAATAAATGGAAGTCTTCTGAAAAATTGTATCATTTGGGGAAAGTTGCAGAATGATTTTTTTTTCCCCATTGGGCAGGCACTGGAAATCGAACCCAGGTCTCAGGCATGGCAGGTGAGAATTCTGCCACTGAGCCACCCTTGCACTGCCCCAGAATGATTTTTAAATAAAGGAAATAGTTATTAGGCGTTACCTTGTAAACCATAGGGTTTATTTACACTCTCTCTTTTTTATTTTTTATTTATTTTTTTGACTTACACTCTCTGAAGGGGCTTTTTACTAGCAAGTTGCCGCACTGGCTGGCTTTGACAGGTGCTGTGGATTCTCCATCTATTGAAATGACTGACTGAAGGGTAAAAAAAAAAACCTCAAAAGCAGGGCACAGGAGATACGGCTTCTGAATGTGATAGTGCTTGAGATGGAAACTATATTTTCGTCTAATTTTTTTCTTGTTGCCTTGACAACTAGATAGGGATTTTTTTTTTAAGCTTTTAATTTTTTTTCCAACAACATGAGCTGCTCAGGCATATCTGTACAGATTTATATTTTATTTATTACATCTAGAAAGTCTCTAGTGCATTTATGAGGTACAGATTTCTTCTTTTTTAGAATCTTCATTAACTTGAACCAGGGTAGATGATTTCATATAACCGATAGCGTGCCTGATTAATCAAAAGGAGGAAAATCAATAGTGATAGGAAAGTCAATAGTGATTTTCTGTCTTATATCAAATCCTGTAAAGATAGTTCTAGTTCACTAAATATTTCAATATTTGGCTTTTTAATATGCCTGACAAGGCCTGTGTGAAAATCACCTAAACTCTAGGTGCACTAGTTCCTTCCGGTGCCCACGCTGTGCCAAGCCTGCGCCGCATGTCTTGTGGCTCCTGCCCCCGCTGCATTTGGGCCTCAGATTACATTCCAGCTCCTCCGAGAGGACTTCCTGAACCCTCCTATCTAAAACAGCATCCTCACCCATCACTCTCTGGCCCCTTTATTTCTCTTGATGTCACTTGTCATTATGTAACAGTATATTTATATTTATTTGTTTGTTTATTCTCTGTCTTCACCGACTGGAATATCAGCTCCCGTGAAATTTGGGGTTTTATGTCATTTGTTCATTACACATATCTGTTTGGAATCTGTTTGACTGCAGGTAACAGAAAACCTGACTGCAGTGGCTTTCTGTGCAAAACAAGAAGTTCAGGCTAAGTGGTCATCAACATTGGTCCAGCATTTCGAGGGGAGACGGCCAATGCTGCTTTGACCCCTTGGCCTTTAGCCTCACGGCTTCTGTGCTCTTGCTATCATATTTGTGCAAGGAAGGGAGAAAGAAGAAAGAGTGGTACCAGCCCTATCTTTCCCTTTAATAGGAAATCAAAGTATTCCAAGGACTCCAAGCAGATTTTCTCTTACTCCTCATGGCACATTGCACATCGCACACCTTCAATAACTGCAGAGGAGCTTGGGAAACCGAGTATTGTGCTTGGCGATGGGCATATTACTGCCTCAAACAAAATTGGGGTTCTTTTGGAAAGGAAGAAGGGGCGGATGGATATTAGATAGGCAGCAGCAGTGTCTCCTCTACCGCAGTATCCCAGTGCTGAAAACACTGTGTGGCAGGGGGTACAAGGGTCATTCGGTGGTAGGATTCTTTTCTGCCATGCGGGAGACCTGGGTTTGAATCCCAGCCCTTGTACTTCCCCCCCAAAAAATAAAATAGAATTCAACAAATGGTGCTGCAATAACGGGATACTCACATGGAAAAAGAATGAAATGTGACACCCCCCCCCCATACAGCATACAAAAAAATAACAAAAACACATTGTGTGGCACACACAAATACTCACTAAATACCCATAGAATGAATGAATGGACTTTATGGTACTGAACCCTCTTCTCTTTAGGGTAGGGAAATAATGTTGGAAAGGTGATTGTGTGACACTACAAGGTGTATGAATAGACAGATTACAGTCAAGTCTAGATATGGGACTTCGGGGAGAAAGAATAAGGTAAAACTGGAATTTCAGAAAGCATGAGATATGTGTATGCAAAGTCCATATGGGCAATGAGGGTGAGGACGCTCCAGGATGCTGACAGGAGCCATGAAAAATGAGAGATGATTATGGAAACTTATTTGAAAGAAAATTTGAAAGGAACACAATAAAGGAGGCATAATAAATGCCAGAGGTGATACTGACATTAACTATTTTTAAAATCACACTTTCAATTTAATATCTGTTACCCTGAATCATAGAATACAGAAGTGAAAAGCAGACAGGGCAGGTGCACAGGTGGTTCAGTGGTAGAATGCTCGCCTTTCATGCAAGAGACCCGGGTTCGATTCCCAGACCATGCACCCCCCCCAAAAAAAGAAAAGAAAAAAGCAGACAGGGAATCCGCACCTAACTTAAGAGTAGAGGAAGATAAAATCAAGTGCCTATAAGGAAGTTTGCCAAAGGGAAGCAAGCCAGTTCATCTTGTGGAACTCAGAAAAGGCTCAGGCATTAGAGGTACCAGACATCATTGAGCTGGAGGAGCAGATGGGGGTGATGGCTCTAGAGGTGAGACTGGTGATGAAGATGGTGGAGGTGGTGGTGATGCTTCCAGGACACTGCCCAGCCAGGAGATGGGAGGATCCATCTCTGGAAGAAACGGTATGGCCCCAGCGATTGATCTGGGGACCCTAGAGAAGAAGCCACTTCACAGCTCAGTCATCCTAAAGTGACACTCACCAGTCCTTAAGCCCTACCCAAAGTAATAGCTTCCAATTATCTTGTTAATGCCCTACCTTTAAATAGGAACTCACAGCCACCAGATATTTGAGGAAATCCTCTATCACAAAATTGAGAGACAAGGATCAATAATAAGAATGTTAAAATTTGGAAGAAACAGAATATGAACAGAAGAAATCTGCAAAATGAGAAAAAAAATTTAGTGTTTTCAGAGAAATAAGAGGAGATATGCCTGCAGTAAAAGAAGAACAAAAAGCAGTAAAACAAATGATTAGAAAATTAAACGAGCACGTCGAAAATAAAAATATTGTGAAGATTTTAAAGCTCTATTGAAGTGTTGGGAGATAAATTGAGGACATTTCCTAGAAAGTAGAGCAAAAATAAGAAAATATGGGCACCATGAGAGAAAAGAAAATTAGAGACTCAATCCAAAAATTGTAACATCTGGACAGAAGCAAAAGAAAAGAAAACAAAACAAAAATTGGACAGAGGAAATTACCATGACGTGATATAAGAAATGTTCCCAGACATGGGTTCCTATGTTGAAAGGGCCCCAGGGTGCCTTGCACAGTGAATAGAAAGCCCACTCCAATGTGCCTTATTATAAACTTTGAGAAGACCTAAAAAGTTCTTGGATGGAAAAAACCCACGTGACATACTAAGGCTATCAGCATGCCTTCAGGTGTCTCAGCGGCAGCCCTGAAAGCTGGAAGGCAATGTGCAAATGCCTTCAAATAAGTGGGAGTCAAAAGCTTAATCAAATGAGAGAATAAGTTAAAGTGCAAAGTCTCAACAAATTTTACATCCCATCCACCCTTTCTTAGCTATCTACTGAAAGATGTACACCACCAAAACTATGGCCTGGGTCAAAAGGAAGAAAATTTGGGATCCAAGAAAGAGAGAATCTAACTTAAGAGAACACATCCACAGCTGTGCCGACAGACCTGGAGTGCAACCAGACTGGAACAAGAGGCTGGAGGTCTCTCTGAGGGAAATTCCCAGGCAGGCTGGGGTACTGAGATATTATCTAGCTGGTTGACACGTGGCAAATTGTATTGAAAGGCTGTGTAGGGTGTGGTTAGAGTTAGTTACACAGCAAATGCAGAAAATAAATAGCCGTTAACTACTGTGGAACAAGTTGCTGCATGGTGCACTGTGGGAAAAACAGAAACTTTCAGCAAATGACCACTTTATTCTTCAACAGCACAAAGAGGTTAAAAAAGCAGGGGAAGAGATTCCCCTGTGGCCAGGCTCCTGGGGAAGCTAGCTGCTTGGGTCAAGTTCGGTGGGTGGCAGCTCTACACACCCCACTAGAGAGGAGAGACCTTGTGCTGTTTGAGTATCAGTCCATGGGAGGGGGCACTGCCATTGAGTGTTCCCTCCCTGAGAAGCAGCTGGGACTGCTTGTTCCTGGTTTGAGGTTTAAGAAATGGCCAGCCTGCTCCATTATATCTAACATATCCCTGGGACTGGATGGAAACATAATGAAACGTCTGCTCATGTTAGGAAAAGGGTTTGGGGATAAGCGAGGGCTGGGAGATGGCTGCTGAGCACGTCCTCGACTTCCCCAGCATCCACAGAAACAGTACTATCCTAAAATGAAGGAAATATATTTGTGATACCTTTAACAGTGATCAACAGTTATGTAGTTATAATATCAATACTGAGCATTGATTTAATCAAAATTAACACAACCATACTTAGAGAGTGGGAGATGGTAGGTGTCTTAGTTTGGCAGGGCTGCTATGACAAACACCATAAACTGCTTCCTGTTGCTGAAATAGGAATTTATCATCTCACGGTTTTAGAGGTTATAAATCCAAAATCAAGGTGTCGGCAGTCTGCGCTTCCTCTGAAGTCTGTAGCTTTCTGTTGGTGGCAGCCAATCTTTGCCTCCACTACGTGGCGAATTCCTCTGTCAGTCTCCTCTGTGGCTTCTCCTTACGTGCCCAAGTGCCCTTTGCCTATAGGACTCCAGTCATAGGATTAAGGACTATCCTTAATTCAATTTGGCCTCACCTGAATAGGATCTTCAAAGATCT
Source organism: Tamandua tetradactyla (assembly GCF_023851605.1). NCBI lineage: Eukaryota > Metazoa > Chordata > Mammalia > Pilosa > Myrmecophagidae > Tamandua > Tamandua tetradactyla. Next base: position 54,992,300 of record NC_135327.1, on the reverse strand, counting down.
TACTTACAAATGAGTTCTCACCACAGGACCAGGGATTGTGGGGAGCATGATGCAATCCCCAACAGTAAGCATTTATGTATATATGTAAATATGAATGTGTGCACATGTGTGTGCCTAAAACCTAAGTTCTTAACTACCGGACTAGGATAGCAATACATAGTGTTTAAGAAAATGGATTATCATATATGAGCAGAGTAACTAGACATATAAAGATTTATTAAATCAAAATGTCGACTCAGGAATAGGAAGGATGCAGAGGCAAGGAATTGCTGTTATTCATTATAATTCTTTTAACTCCATCTGACTTTTAAAAACTACAAGCATATATTATTTTTTTATAAATTTATTTTTTATTATCAAACCAAAACCACATACAAACATGAACATTCTTAACATGCAAACATTCTGTGTGTGGTGAACAATCAGTGGCTCACAACATCATCACAGAGTCGTATATTCATCACCATGATCATTTTTTAGAACATTTGCATCACTCCAGAAAAAGATTGTTCTAGTTTGCTAGCTGCTGGAATGCAATATACCAGAAACAGAATGGCTTTTAAAAAGGGGAATTTAATGAGTTGCTAGTTTACAGTTCTAAGGCCGAGAAAATGTCCCAATTAAAACAAGTCTAAAGAAATGTCCAATCAAAGGCATCTAGGAAAAGATACCTTGGTTCAAGAAGGCCGATGAAGTTCAGGGTTTCTCTCTCAAGTGAGAAGGCACATGGCGAACACAGTCAGGGCTTCTCTCTCAGCTGGAAGGGCACATGGTGAACACGGCATCATCTGCTAGCTTTCTTTCCTGGCTTCCTATTTCATGAAGCTCCCCGGGAGGTGTCTTCCTTCTTTATCTTCCTTCTTTATCTCCAAAGGTCACTGGCTGGTGGACTCTCTGCTTCGTCGTGCTGCAGCATTATTTGCCGTCTCTGAGTCTCTCATTCTCCAAAATGTTTCCTCTTTTATAGGACTTCAGAAACTAATCAAGACCCACTCAAGTGGGTGGAGACATGTCATCCCCTAATCCAGTTTAACAACCATTCTTAACTAAATCACATCAACCAGTGAGATGATCTCATTACAGTTTCAAATATACAGTATTGAAAAGGGATTATTCTACCTTTAAGAATATAAATCTTTAAGAAAGATTTATATTAAAACATGGCTTTTCTTAGGGGGCATACTTCCTTTCAAACCAGCACACTCATCCATGCCATATCCCTTACCCCTCCCTCTCATTGACCACTAGTATTTCCATCTACTCAATAGATTTTAACCTTTGTTTCCTCTATTTTTTTTCTATACCCCTTACCAATCCCTTTCACCGTTTGCTAGTATTTCAGTCTTCTCAATTTATTTTAACATTTGTTCCCCCTATTATTTATTTATTTATTAATCCATATTTTTTACTCATCTGTCAATACCATAGATAAAAGGAGCATCAGACACAAGGTTTTCACAATCACATAGTACATTGTGAAAGCTATATCAATATACATTCATTTTTAAGAAACATGGCTACTGGAACATAGCTTTAGTTTCAGGTGCTTCCCTCTAACCACTCTAATACACCTTAAACTAAAAAGGAGATATCTATAAAATGTGTAAGAATAACCTCCAGAATAACCTCTCAACTCTTTGAAATCTCTCAGCCACTGATACTTTATCTTGTCTCATTTCTCTCTTCCGCCTTTCGATCAAGAAGGTTTTCTCAACCCCTTGATGCTGAGTCACAGCTCATTCTAGGATTTCGACATGTCCCATGTTGCCAGGAAGGTTTACACCCCTGGGAGTCATATCCCACGTAGAGAGGGGGAGGGTGGTGAATTTGCTTGCCATGTTGGCTGAGAGAGATAGGCCACATCTGAGCAACAAAAGAGGTTCTCTGGGGGTGACTCTTAGGCCTAACTTTAAGTAGGCTTAGTCTATCCTTTGCGGAGATAAGTTTCATATGAACGAAGCCCAAGATTGAGAGTTTGGCCTATAAATTTGGTTGTCCCCCCGATTGTGAGAATATTAGGAATTCTCCAAATGAGGAAGTTGAATTTTTCCCCTTTCTCACCTCCCCCAGGGGGACTTTGCAAATACTTTTTATTCACTGTTCAGTCACTCTGGGATTTATGAGGGCATGACTCTGGACAAATCTACAAAATCTCATGCTCTTTTCAAGGTCCCATGTACTTATGGTGTTCAATTAAACTGTCCATATAAGTTATATTAGGAAATGTACTAGTCAAAATATAAATTTTGTACCAAATAAACATTTTTTTGCTTTAGTATCACACAAAAGTTAAGTACATGGCAAAGGTACATCATTAAATCTCAAATAATTAAAAAGCTCAGTTTAGTATCACCTGCATCTACTCCATTTTTAATAAGCATATAGCCTCAACAGCTATAAGCTATAGTTCTACCTCCATGGTGTAGAGGGAAATGATAAATGTTTTTAGCATGGTTTCTAACAAGGTGAGTCTGAGTTAACTACTCCATGTGCAGTTGAAAGTGGATGTGATTATATAAGTGAATTATATAATTACCATCTATTTTCAACACCCTGCAATATCGACATTCTTTTGTTCTTCCTCATGAGAAAACGTTTTTTAATTTGTACATTTAGTCACTATCATTGTACACTCTAGGCATTCCTAGATTATACAATCTCAGTCTTTATCATCTATCTTTCATTCAGCTTCATTCAATGTACTAACATTATTGTGCTACAATTAGGTAGTATTGCAAGCATACATTATTTTGATAAAAGATTTTAAAAATAGTTATGGGTTAAAATGTAAGTTTTTAAATGGCCCTTCTTCTGAGCCCAATCACTGGTAAAATTCAACATATATATGATTAATACGAATTTTTGTCCAGCATTTGATGGATGTCCTTCACTAGCAGGCTCACTTATATAATCACATCCATTTTCAACTGCACACGGAGTAGTTAACTCAGACTCACCTTGTTAGAAACCATGCTAAAAACATTTATCATTTCCCTCTACACCATGGAGGTAGAACTATAGCTTATAGCTGTTGAGGCTATATGCTTATTAAAAATGGAGTAGATGCAGGTGATACTAAATTGAGCTTTTTAATTATTTGAGATTTAATGATGTACCTTTGCCATGTACTTAATCTTCAGCAAATATTTACCCTTTTCAAACTGGCAGATTTGCAACTTCTCATGAGAAGTTAAATGAAGCATTTTTTCTGCTCCCTGCCCCCTGGAGGATCTGTTAGAAACCATTTTAAAACAGCAGCACATCTCTTTTATGGCAAACCTTCAACATTATCATCCTGTGATTTGGAACTGATCCTTCTCACTCCTTTCAGCCTTAATCTGTACTTAATGATATAAGTCATTTTGGATACAGTTTAGTGTTTATATTCTACCCTCTGGGTCATTTTCATAGAGAGATGGTTGGATGGATGAATGGACGAATGTAGAGAGACTGATAGACCAAACTTTGCTAAGTATGTGTGAAAATAACCAGTTTTAGAAAGCCCTGCTTCTTAGAGTTGCAGATAACAGAGAATATAACACTGGTTTTATTTTAGAGGTTTCCAGTAAGAGCTGTCTAATGTCAGCTTCCCCAGGAGAGGCTACAAAACCAGCATTCTGTTGCATCCAACAGTGTCCCAAACTTTCTTGATGAAGGTAGAATCAATAAGATATTCCATTAGAAAATCCTAAAATAACTTCCTGAAAGCTCATCCTGGAGTCTGTTTCTACATCTTTCCCAACAATAATATGACCTGTATTATTATTATTAATACATCTCTTTTTGCTTAAAGTAGCCAAAGTGATTTATGTTGGCTGCAACTAAAAACCCAGACCAGCCAACTTAACCTCATAAATTTGTTGTGAGGGCTAATAAGATAAGGCATTCAAAGGGCTCAGAACATTATCTGGCATGCTTTTTCTTTTATGTTCTAGAGTTTTTTCCTGGCCTTAGTCAATGGTTTACATAAAACCATAAATAACAAAGATATCTATTAGTTTGTTGGTTCATTAATTCATTCATCCATTCATTGAAACAAATATTTACTGAATGTCTACTCTAATCATAATAGGATATCTTAGGATAGTTTCCAAACCAATCTGAACATTAGAATCATCTGAGAATCTTTTTTAAAAAACATAATTCCTGTGTATCATCTGAAATTTATTGAAGACAGGTAATATGTATATGTAGAGTCTTTAAATTGAGGTACAATTTACATAAAGTACAGAAATCTTTATAAGTAGAGCTTGATAAATTTTTCAATATGTATAACACCCATGCCACCCCTACCCAGATCAAGATACAGAAAACAGAAATGCTCATGAAAGGTTTATTGTGTGCTTGGGTTTTTGGGGCTCCCTTTATTAGCCAATGTGTCAAATGCATTTGAGGTTTTGCTACTTAGATGTCAAAGAAATTTAGTCATCTAGAAATACCAGTATAATGAGGTCATGTTTTTCTTTTCCCTTCTTCATAGTTCCCTTCAAATTTGTATTCCTTTCTCAGTTTTGCGCAAGAAAACCAATTCATTTATATGGGAGATGAAATGAATCTGAGGAGCTTAAGTAACAGAAAATTCTAAAATGCCAATATGACAGTAAATGTCACACAGTAATAACTGCATGACTCATATCTCTGGTTCTGTTTGTCTTCTTATGAATGGTACAGTTTGACGGCCAGAAGAAAATTTACTTTTGTAAAGCTAAGCTTCAAAGAGAATGAGTATTATGAGACAGTAAAAATAATTATTTTCCCTTTATTCCTGAAAGAGTATTTGGAACAGATATCTCAGACCGTGTGCCAGGGGCAGCACAATTAGTATTGCAGTGTTGAGGCCACTAGAGCAGCAGGCATGGGCTGAGTTACAAAGATAAAATAATTATTTGAAAAGCAGATAGAAATAGTTGATTACAGAGAGAGACATTAAGGGCATCTACATTTTTTATAAAACCAAGCTAGAATAACTTGGAAGTTGAATGATTTTGTATAATTCCCTTAGTATGGACTGAAATTTTCAGAAACAAATTGTAGAATAGCTCTGTACCTACAGTTTGAAGATGTTCACCTGTGATTTGGGACCAAAGTCTAGCATTGGAATACAGTGTCAAGGAAAGCTGGACCATACTGGTGACTGAAACAGGCTCATGTCATCAAAGGAATAGAAAAGCTTATCATTCTATTTAGGTCGTTCCTGTCTTGAGCCAAAATCTTCATAGATCAACCAAGGAAGATGTGAATATTGTCCATTTTAAGCAATCTTAGTGGATGAGCTTTAGATATGAGGGCAATTTAGCTGTGACATTTATCAGTTTGTTCATCTGAGTGGTTAGGGGGCTGGCATCTTACATCCTTATGTTTCTGGTATGGCCCTAGGTCAGCAGTTATTTTCTCTTAGAAGTTTGAAGATATGATAATAATTGCTTTGAAGGAATAATACTTTTGAAGGTATTATTCCACTGTCTTCTTACTTCCATTGCTCACTTAGTTTAATTGGCATTCACGTCTAGGTAATCTGTCTTTTCCTTCTAGTTGTTTAGGATTTTTGTTTTGGTCTTTGATGAGCCACAGTTTTATTTTGTGCCTGGCCATGGATTTCCTTTTCTTTATCTTGCTTGCAAAACATTGTGTTTGCTCAACTTGTGGATTCATGCTTTTCATCAGTTCTGGGAAATTCTCACATTAACTAATTGTGTATTCCTTTCCCCCATTCTATCTATTATCGCTTTCTAGAATTCCTGTTAGATGTATGTTAGACCAACTCAGTTTGGCTTACATAGCTCTTACAGGTTTTGTTTTTTCCGTCCATCTATCTGTCTCTCTGTATTAGATTCTGAATAACGTCTTCCCTGCTCATTTTCTAATTCTCTTTCCAGCTATGTCTAATGTTTTGTTTTACCCATCCACTGAGATATAAAGACCTATTATTCACATTTTTCTAAATTCTTTTTGTTTCTTTTTCTAATCTGCCTGTTCAGCGTTTTATAGTCTCTTGTTCCTTACTAGTACTTTTAGTTACTTAAATTCCTTAACATATTAAGCATATTTGTTTTATATTCTGTTATTATATTCCAATAACTCCAATATCTAAAATTTCTATGGGTCTCATTCTAGAGCTCCTTCTTTTTGCTTATCTCTCTAATAAAAGTGCCTTGTTTCAGTGTGTATTTGTGAAAATTGTTTTTATTGTGAGCATGTATTTGGTGGAACTTTATGTGTGGGGTTTCTTTTGAATTTGGGTGTTGAAAGTACATTTCTCTGAAGAGGATTTGCATTTACTTTCTCTAGGCCTATAGGGGCACATCAATCCAGAACCACATTAAAATAAATACCTGGCTTAGAGTTTTTTTGGATCACAAACAGAGCCTCAGTTGAGGCCACAAACACATGTGAGATTTCTGGTCATTAAATCCCAGGGGAGACATTTCTTATTTTTCTCTCTACCCAGAGTCAAGGCCTAGACAAGTTTCTTCACCGTGACCCTTTGCAAGGCACATTTTTTTTCGGGCTCACCTTTTCTCTGGTGGTGTAACTTCAGGTCTCTTGGCTCTAGGCAGTGAGCTCCTTTCGAGCATCTCATCTTGCCATGACCCTGGCCTTTGTGTCCTGAGCCCTGTGGACAATTGAAGCTGACACGGTAGGTCTAGGCACAGCTCAGGACTCACATGCCTCTTAGAACTCCTGCTCAGGTCTTTTGGTCTCAAAAGACTCTTTATTACCAGCTCAGTCATGCATTTTTAAAGATTTTGAAAAATATTTTATCCAGCATTCTTAGATGTTTGGTAACAAGGAGGATTTAAACATCTACCATATTATTTTGTCAAAAATATATAACTATCTTTGATTCACAGAGCCTGCCCATGTTTAAAAATATATATATACACATATGTAACTATCTCTGCAGCCTTTCTAGAGGTGGCCTTGAAAAGGTATAAATTCAATTTTGTATCTGCACCCAGTTCTAGTCTTAACGATCCATGTAAGAAACATTTTCAACACAAATACATCCTAAACTCCTCATGGCCCACGTTTTCTGTCATTCACTCCTCCTCAGCTTTCACTTCTCTGCTGTCTGTACTCCTTTTCTGAATAGGTTATATTATGCAATTATTTAATTTTGTTTGTGAACTTTCTCCAGTTTTTTCGAGTTTTCCATTTTCTTTGAAGTTATTTGCTCCAGAAGAGAAGGCTCAAAGCTCTGCTCTTCTCACTTTCATGTACAAATGGGAGAGAATTATCTCCTATAACTGTTCTCATTGTTTTTCCCAGTCTCATTTTGCCTTTTTAAAATTTAACTCAGCACTGCAATTCTGACTCAGCCAGCAGTCATTCTGTGAACCCTAGATCTTTTCTGCCTAATTCCGCCCCCTCCCTTTTTTTAAATGCAGTCTCTTTCTCCTTCAATGTACTCACTAACTTAAATTTTTTTCTCAGGCTCTCCATCGGATTTAGTTACCATCAACTTATAAACCACCCCCCCCCCATCAGGTTCCCTGGAGGTTGTCATTTCAGTGCCACCCACGCTCTGGTGCTGATCCCCCTTGGGGGACGTGTTGGGGGACAGCTGGAGGCTTCCACCAGCCTGTGTTTGATGCTCCCACACACTGAGACACATGCTGTGTCCACCCGCGCCATGATCGTGTTTGCTTTGCAGAGAGTGCACTTGGGTCCTCTCTGCAGTCATCGTCCTGATACTTTGAGATAATAATGTTGGCTGTGATTCATCCCATCAGTGTGTGATGCCAGGATGGGACAGTAGCTGGTAAAGCTGGAAGTTTCTTCCAGTCACAAATGAATGCTTGTTTGTCTGGACTTTCCTTTAGCTATGTATTTATCACTGCAATAGATACACAGCAGCACTTACAACTCACTTTAAAAATCCCAGATGTTAAATAACAAAAATCTACATACTAAAATCTTAACAGCTCTGCTGCTGATACTACTTTTGTCCCAGTGGTAACAGTTATAAGTAGTTTTTATGTATTGAGCGCTTACTCTACCCTAGGCTTTATGCCAGTAAATCGCTGAATACTTAGAACAGTCCTATTGCCAATAAGTCACTTAATACTACGAAGTAGGAGCTATTATTATCTCCATTTTACAGATAAGGACACTGAGATTCAAAGATGTGAATGAACTTGCCCAAGGTCACATAGCCTGTTGGTGGCAATGCTAGGACTCAAACTCAAGTTGTCTAAATCTGAAATCCAAGCTCAGAGACATCCCTGCTGTCAAGTTGGAAATGCTCAGATTTGTGATCTAAGAGTATGAGCGTTTACAAAGGCCAGAACTTAAATACACATTAGTTCCATCCTTCAAGATAACTTATTTGAAAGTGTGTACACCTTGAAACGATGCTGACTGCCGTTGCCGTGAGAATGCTTTTAGAATTCCTTTGTGAGAAGTGCTTTCAGAGTTAGTCCATGAAACATAAGGAAATCAAGTTCATTTTGTAGGTAAACCTTGTTTTTCGTTCCATGCCATTTTACCCTGCTTTATCACCTCAACTATTTTGCCCGAGTTTTTTTCTAATGTGTCTTGACTCTTTCTAAAGGAGTAATTCTGTCCTCTGAGGATGGAGATTTTCCACCACTGAGGACATTTCAGCAGAAGCTTCCAGAAGGAGTGAAGTTACTTCCTAAAGAGACTCCAGTACGTTTTGAGCAATGCCATAATTTTAAAAACAGAAGCTTGTCCCCTAGATGATCACTTTTAAGGGGTAGCGCTTGTTGACAACTCAATCTGTTAGTTCTTTGATTTACTTAATGTTGCTTTGATGTGGAGTGAAATCTGTTTACAAAAATCTGTGTCCAACAAAAATTCTCTTGCTGATAGAAAAATGTCAAAATTTCCTTGTCTGTCACAGATGTTATCTTCGATGCTGGAACTACCTCTGATTTGATAGGAATGCTCTCCTATTCCTCTTTAAATCTTAAAATGACCAAATGTTGACTTGTTAATTTGGACAAATTGAGAGACAACCCCACTTCTCTTCATGGGGGACATCCCCACTTCTCTTCAGCAATCAAGAGCCTGTGGATATGTCTCCAATACTATAGCATCATTAAAAAAATTTTTTATTACTATATATTATATATTCACATACCATGTAATCACCCGAAGTATATAATCATTGCTTCACAATATCATCCTATAGCTGTGTATTTATCATCACAATCGACTTTTTTTCTTTTTTGTGATAAAAAAACATATATACACAAAAGCTTGCAACAATTAGTTGTAAAACAGATTTCAGAGTTTGGCATGGGTTACATTTTCACAATTTTAGGTTTTTATTTCTAGCTCCTCTAAGGTACTGGAGGCTGAAAGAAATATTAATATAATGATTTAGCACTCATACTCGTTTGTTAAACCTGACCTTCTCTGTATAACTCCACCATCACCTTTGATCTTTCTCCCACTTTTTAGGGGTATTTGGACTATGCCCATTCTAACTTTTTCATGTTTCAAGGGCTGTCAATAAGACAGAATAGGGAAATGGAACTAGTTGATGTTCTGGAGAGGCTGGACCTCTGCATTCAGGACTTATCAGATCCAGGGACCCATCTGGAGGTTGTAGGTTTCTGGAAAGTTATCCTGGTGCATGGAACCTTTGTAGAATCATATATAATGCCCTAGGTGTTCTTTAGAATTGGCAGGAATGGTTTTGGTTGGGGTTTGGTAAGTTATGAAAGGTAGCAATGTCTAACTGAAGCTTGTGTAAGGGTGACCTCCAGTGTAGCCTCTTGACTGTATTTGAACTCTGTCAGCCAGATATCTTCTTTGTTATACTTCTTTTCCCCCTTTTGGTCAGGATGGCATTGTTGATCCCACAGTGCCAGGGCCAGGCTAATCCTTGGGACTCATCTCCCATGCCACCAGGGAGACTTTCACCCCTGGATGTCATGTCCCACGTAATGGGGAGGGCAATGATTTCACTTGCAGAGTTGGGCTTAGAGAGCATGAGATCACATCTGAGTAACAAAAGAGGTCCTCTGGAGGTGACTCTTAGGCAACTCTATAGGTAGGCTAACCTTCTCTGCTACCTACATAAGCTTCACAAGAGCAAGCCTCAAGATCAAGGGCTTGACCTATTGATTTGGGTGTCCCTAATGTTTAACACAGTATCGGGTTTCCCTGGTGGTAAAGTTTAATAGTTCCATATTTTTTTCTCCCACCTCTCAAGGAACTTTGCCAATACTTTTTTATTATCTGCTTAATATACTCTGGGATGTATCCAGGCATTACATTAGCTATACAGGGTTAAAGGCCCTCATTCTTATTCTGGGTTCCCTGTGTTTCAGTTGTTCAAATGAGCTATCCAGACAGGTTGAGTTAGATTATGTGCTACAGAAAATTTAAGTTCTGGACAAAATAGAACTTTTTTCCGTTGGTCTCAAAGAGTAGATGAGGTTCTAAAATAAAGACAATGTCCTCCTTACCCCTGTATTCTGAATTACCTTAATCCTGACCTGATCAGGTTTATTCTTATCTCTAAAAACCAGGTTATACATATGTAAAATAGCCTCTCAAACTCCAGATATAACAAATACTGCTCCACACTAAATATGACTGCTATAGGAGCTTACAGCCTAGGCCCCAGTTTTCTTATAAGTATTTTCTTAATGAGACCGTACAATATTTGCTCTTTGGTTTCTGGCTTATTTTGCCTCACCAAAAGTCCCACAGGTTCATTCACTATGTTATATTCCTCACAGCTTTGTTCCTTTTTGTAGGAGCACAATATCCGATCATATGTATATACCATCGTTCAGCAATCCACTTCTCAGGCAGTGCATCCTCAGCCACCTCCATTCATTGGACATCGTGTATAATGTCCAAAGTCAACAGTCCATCAACACTCTCAGTTTTATATAATTTTTTGTTCCCAAGAGAAAGATAACCAATAAACACATCCTCACCAAATAGAAAATCCAAACCTCCCCATAACTCTAATGCCTGCCCCCATTATTTACCCCTTACTGTTGATATTTTCCTGTTAAACAGAGCCCATAGCGTCAGCATCATTTTTTAGTTTTGTTTTGTTTTATTTTAACAGTTAAGGTTAAGGTTAAAGTTTCAAGCATCATCTCAATGAGCTGCTCACATCAGTCATAAAATGTTGATTGTTGCCATAGCAACTGAGGTCCAGTTCATTTGTTTTCCTTTCTGCTCACGAGTGCTCTTTACTGACTAGACCAGGATATGAAATGAATCTGCTGAAACCTTCCATGTAAAATTATATTTAAAAATCATTTGGGGAAAAATATTTTTAAATGATTGCTTCAAGTGTGACAGTGAAGCTCCAAATTCCACCTGGCCTGAGGGAGACTCTTCTAGCAGCCTCACCTCATCCAGTTTACAGCGCATCAGGGAATCTGCAAAGTCAGACAGCTGACCCAGATAACCCCCCAGGGCTTTTCTAGCTCTACAGGGGTCAGATTCTGCTCCTCTACTTTAGTTACACTTTATGGACAAAATACAGAACAAAGCAGTTTTAAATCAAGCCTTTACTGTAGGTTGAGTAAGCCTCAGTCTATAGTAAAGAAGAGGGTTGTTGAACATTTTATGATCTAAGCCTGTAGTTCCTAAACTTCATCATGTGAATCATCTAGAGAAAAACCATCAAACTCTTCTTTCTGGTCTCTAACTGCCGACATTTAAGCTGTCCCTGCCCCGTCTCAGTTCATGGCAAGTGATAGCCATATTAAGATAATTACAATTAAGAAAATTAATGAACAGATTAGCCTTTTCACTGTTCTAATTGCCAGCCAGTGATTCTTGATATTTGGTCCTTGCCTTAATTTTCTTGTCTGGACAATGAGACTGAGTAGAGCCAAATGATTCCCCCAGATCCGGGGCATGACATTGCATATGACATCTTTTATTAAATGGAGGTGAAACACAGTGTCACCTTTTGGTAGTGAAAACTGATACTGTGGGAGTTGTTCTGCTTGAGAATATTTGCCATTAAAACAAAAGGTGAAGCAGCTGCAAAGCCAAGTGGAGGAGGCAGGAGACTGAGTGCAAGCAGCTGTTGGGTGGGCACCTAGCTGGACTCACCCCTCAAGGTGAGGAAGCGCAGGTGCCAGGCTGTGCAGCAGTGGTCAAGGACCCAGAGAGCAGAGTGCTATGATGCCTTCCCATGACCCCTTCCTGTGACCCCCACTCCACTTGAGGCCAGCCTGCCCTAAGCTGACCTAATCTTCATCTGGAAGGCTGCCTTCTCCACCCCACCCCACCCCCTCCACCCCATATCTCTTCCACTTGACTATTTCTGCCTCTCACAGAGATTGCAGCTGGACTAGGGGCTGAGCACCTTTAGAAACATTTAAGGACAAAGTGTGCATAATGCAAGTGTCTTTAAAATCACGTTGTGAGGTGTACATTTTGTAATTACCCCCCTTTCTGATTGTCACAGCAATCATCTGTAAAACATTCTAAACAATTCCACAGCTCTGAAGCAGCATTCTAAAGCCCTTTCTCACTTTTGGAAGGTAGCTTTTCAGCTTAATACTTATTGCCCTCTCCATAGAAGAGGAAAGCAGCCGTGGTACTGCCTTGCTGAGAACCACACACAGCCCAGGCAGACTCCCTGTGGGAAACCTCAGTGCTCTGTCCAAGGTGCCAGCCAAACCAGAAAGCTGGGTCCAGAAGTTAGTCTCCCCCCCTCTAAAAAAAAATGCTGTTCAGTTTTTCAGCTTTAAATTATCTTAGGGCAAGTCATTGTTTTTTCATCATAAGTGACCAAATTAATATGGTGAGACTCCTGCCAAAGACCAAATCATTGTCCTGTCCTTTCTCTGCCACCCTCCCAACCACCACAGAATGGACCGTGTGCATTGTATGTTGGGGTGACCACTGCTTTACTCTCCTGCCTCCTTTTGAAAAAGGAAAGAAAAGAGAATTACGTTTTTGCCACTCATTTAGCCGTATGAAACATCTCATCACCCTTTTTGGATCTGAAGCTGCTGTCTCCAAATCAGACAGTGCCGGAGAAATCTTGAATATTAGGTACAAAACGTTTTAAAAATGTTTGTATTATTCTGTAACTTGGCTTCTTTGGTGTGGGGGAGCATTGGCCACCCCGTCTGGCTGTGAGCACTCTCCACTGTCTGGGCTGGCAGCGTGTTGCTCTTTTGCAATTCCTTTCCCCACCCAGGCCCCCCTTTTTGATGAGGTTTCTGTGAGATTTGTTAGGTGCATCCTACAGCTTGTTGGCTTGAAATGTACCCTCCTGTGGCAATGCAGACTGTTTGAACACTGAAAATGGACAAGTTTCTTTTTGAAATAAAGAACCGGTCCCTCCAAAAACAAAAAACAAACAAGAACTTGTGACTCAGAAGTCATTTTTTCCCCTCTTAGATTCTTTTTATCCTCCTTTGATCCCTTCTTTTCTAACAGACCAGTCATGAGATTAATCAAAGAAAAGGCAAAGATATTTTTTCTTTGTAATTCATTGTGTATGCTATTAAAAAGAGGTAAGCTGCATCTGAGCTATAGGGTTTTTTTTTTTTACTATTATTACTACTTTTATTTCTTTTCTCTATATTAACATTTTATATCTTTTTCTGTTGTGTTGCTAGTTCCTCTAAACCGATGCAAATGTACTAAGAAACGATGATCATGCATCTATGTGATGATGTTAAGAATTACTGAGTGCATATGTAGAATGGTATGATTTCTAAATGTTGTGTTAATTTCTTTTTTTTTTCTTTCCGTTAATTTAAAAAAAAAAGAGGTAAAATTAGAAAGAAACAAAAAGCCCAATAGAAAAAATAGTAAAGAATGTAAATAGGCTGTTCACACAAGAGGAAACCCAAACGGCTGATACATATATAAAAAGCAGCCCAGTTATACCAGTCCTCAGGACGTGCAAACCAAAATATGAGATACAGTTTGAAATGGCTGACAGTATCGTAGGTTTGGCAAGGATGTAGAGAAACAGGAAAACTCTGACTTTGCTGGTGAGGGTATAATTGCCGCAACCACTTTGGAAAGCAGTTTGACAGATGTAATAAAATTGAAAATGCACTTTCCCTTCAACTCAGCAACTCCACTTCTGGACTTTTTTTCCAGAGAAACTCTTGCATATATGCACAAGGAGGAACGTAGCAGGAAGCTCACGTGGGGCCTTGTTTGTGAAAGTGAAATTTAGATACAACCTTTATGTCCGTTGATAAGAAAATGGATGAAAAATAGAGCACTGCATTCCCATGTTAGAATGCTATAGAGCAGTTGCAAAGAATTAATTATATATAGTCTGTATGCTAAAATGTATATAACTGGCTAGAAGTAAGAAATCATAAAGTAAAAAAAGCAAGGTATAAAGCCTTGCATATTGTCAGTAAAATTAAAATCAGCACCGTACACAAAGCTTATGGATGCATATATATGGTAAAGAGGTAAAAATGGACTGGAAAGAAACATGAGATTAATGTCTATGAGGCAGTGGCCAACTTTAACTGAAATGTTTGATTCTTCTTTAATTGTTAGTAGCCAATTTGGGGTGGTGTGAACCTGGATGTTACAGTTCTCTTTAGTGTTCAGGACATTTTGATTTCTTAAGAGAAATATAAAGTGCAGGGTTAAAGTAAGATAGCTTACAAACCAAGACAGTAGACATTGTCTACTTATTACATTGCCCTGGGCCCCATCGCGTATCTTTGTTTTTTCCCAGCATTCATTTTATTCCTCAGCAGTTGCCTTTTAGAAGACCCTGTCCTCTGCCCGTTGCATCTGTTCATCGTTAGGATGAAGGGTGACAGCATATGCCACCTCTTCCCTGGGGTGAGTCATCCAGTTTTAGCTTTCAGATGTAAACAAGCACAGAGGGAGAGACAGTGTTTTCAAAAGCACCTGACCAAACCATCCATCCATTTGAAGTGTTCATTTGGATTAAATATATTTTGATATCTACACTCCACCTCTTTGTGTGTTTTTTTTGTCCTTTAAAGGCATGCTTGCAAACTCTAAACTGTATAATCCATGGATGGGGGGACACTGTCAGGCCGAAGGAGGCTTAAGCTTCTTGATTTTTCTTTTGTCATTAGTTTTATGTTATTAATAAGATAGAAAATAAGGTTTTTTAGAACGCCACTGCTGGTCTTATCACACAGGGAGGAAAACTGGGCAAAACCAGAAGGAGGAATGAAAGGACCTGCTGAGAGGGTAGAGGAGATAGAGACCTTCACTTGCCAGGCAGTAATCAGAAGCTTCTTGAACAGTGAGGGAGCGGGAGAAAAGCCAATTGTGAAAAACAGAGAAAACAAAGGAGGATTGTCTGGAGTACAGTAGAACAAATCCATAAAAGATTCAGCAAAATAACAAAACAAAAATCTGCAGGCACCTTATTATTTATACCAAGGACTGGAAGATTCTCAGCAACAATCTCAGCCCCTCAGGGTGCAAGGATGTGCAGTGGGAACATCTCACCATTAATCAAGACGGCCCTGCCCCACTCCCACAGCCCCAGGTTTAGCTACGATGACATGTGATGATATCCTGTGATCCAGGGCACTTCTGAGAGTAAAAGAGGGTGCTGTTCATAAGTAATAGAGATAACAAACCTAAACCAGGACTGCCCTGGACAAACCTCCCAGTCATGCTAGTCACTGCTGGTCACCCTAGAAATAACACATTGTAGGGTCCAGGGCCCAGGATCCCCCTCCACATTGAAAGCAGGTCATTCCATGTGGCTGCCTACGTGACAGGGGCTGACATTAAAGGTCATCTTTCTCAGCAGGAAAGAATGCACTAAACAAGGCATGAAACTCCCCTCCCTTGATCCCTGTT
Organism: Tamandua tetradactyla; assembly: GCF_023851605.1. NCBI lineage: Eukaryota > Metazoa > Chordata > Mammalia > Pilosa > Myrmecophagidae > Tamandua > Tamandua tetradactyla. Next base: position 54,976,505 of record NC_135327.1, on the reverse strand, counting down.
GATAACTAACCCCTGTGTCAGGAGGCCCTGCTGAAATTCTGTACTCACACACACCCTTGTCCTAAGGCCTTGTAAACCCTTGCACTCCCACATCCCCTTTGCAGAGTATTAGCTTCCATTTCCATAGCCGGCCGCCACCGTGGAAGACCCTCTTCTGTTTGTAAGTCCTAATTAAAATCCATGTCTAACTTGCTGCCTCGTGTGTTCTTTGGCCTTCGGGCTGCCCTGATCCAAGCCTCCCCAAGAGCTGGATTGGAACACATGTCTTTTCAGTAATGAATGCCTGAAGCTAGATGGTTTCCAGGAACATTTACCTGCCATCCAGGCCCTGTAGACCCTTGCCCCAGCCTCTCGTCTCTTGTAAGAATTCTCTGTCTTTGCCTGATTATCCCACACTACCTTCTGGGGCATTCCCGCGTCCATCCCTTGCCCCTGGTACAGTTTTATTCCTTTGCATCATCTGTCTAAAGATGAGTCATCTTTCCAGTTCCAGTATTACCCACTCATCTTAGCTTTATAGGGCTTGTGCTTCCTGGACCTTGGCCATCCATCCCTGGGCCAAGCCCCATGCCTTGGACAGTAGATGTTCCATAAATATTGACGGAGTCCGAGGAGCAGAGGCAACAAGGCCTCTTTAAAAAGCTGGTACTTATGTCCCTACAGGAGTGGTTCCCAGGGGTAGCTGGCAGAGGCAGGACAGTAAGGCACTGACAGACCAGGCATGGAGCATCTCATGCTTCTTGAACCAGCGGGGGACATTCTGTTACAGCAGAGCTTCATCCTGGCTGCCTCCAGAATGTCATCTGATCTCCATGAGCCAAAACAGAACCTTCAGGAAAGAGCCTGGATTTGGAAATGTATCACCAGTGGAGTCAAAACTTTCTTAAATCAGAACTATAAAGTCTAGACCAGCACTGTCTAATAGTAATATAATGCAAGCCAATATGTGATTTTAAATTTTCTGCAGCTACATTTAAAAATTAATGTTTAACAATATATTTTATTTGACAGTACATCCAAAGCATTATCATTTCAACAGGTAATATTTAAAAACTATTAATGAGATATTAAAAAAATTTTTTCCATACTAAGTCTTTAAAATCTGGTGTGATTTTATACTTAGAACTCAGTTGGGACCAGCACATTTCCAGTGTTCAGTAGCCACATGTGGCTAGTGGCTTCCCCACTGGACAGTACAGATCTACATGCACGATATGTTGCTCAGATCACCTTTCATTGTACTACGTGGCATTCCTTTTTTTTGTATGCTGTATGGTGGGGGTAACGTTTTATCCTTTTTTCATGTGAGCGTCCCCTTATTGCAGCACTATTTGTTGAATTTTTCTTTTTTGGTTTGGTTTTTTGTATGTTTGTTTGTTTGGGAAGTGCATAGGCCGGGAATCGTACCCATGTCTCCCACTTGGCAGGCAAGAATTCTACCTCTGAACTACCCTCGCACCTGGAATCCCTTATTTTTTACTGCTATTATAAAATTTTTAAAAATCGTCCTCAAACTTTGTTAGTCTTTAGAAGATATCCTTGAGCACACTGTGTTTCGGGAATAGATAAGAATTTGGCTGCTCTTACTTCTGTTGCTTCCATGTCCCATTCAGAAGCAAGATGCTAGTGTTAATTTCACTTACTCACTAGTTCATTCCGTAAGTGTGCTCAGTACATAGGGTTCTGACTTTATTAGATGTACAATAAGGAAGTCTTTACTCCTGTGAAAATAAAACTTGTCAAATAAAACAAAGCATGAAAACTGTAAAATTATACAGAGTATCTACCATGTGCTAGGCAGTGTTTTGGGCAGTGGAGCAGGTTATAAGACAAAAATCCTTATCTCATAGCATAGGGGACAGGTGGTTCAGTGGTAGAAGTGGTTTCACCTTCCAGGCAGGAGACCCAGGTTTGATTCCCAGACTATGCACTGCCTCTCCCCCCCAAAAAAGTCCATAGCATAGGGGAAGTTAGACAATAAATAAACAAATCATATGTGTAAATATGTGTGTGTGCGTATATATAAATATCTACTAATTTATGCTGTGATATATAATTATGTATTATATTGCATTTATTATTAGATAGTATTTGTCATGGTCAGGTTCATATGTCAACTTGGCCAGGTGGTGGTACCTGTTTGTCTGATTGGGCAAGTGCTGGCCTGTCTGTTGCTATGAGGACATTTCATAGAATTAAATCATGATCACGTTGGCTGCATCCACAGCTGATTCCATTTGTAATCAGCCAAGGGGCGTGTCTTCTGCAATGAGTGATGCTTAATCTAATCACTGGAAGCCTTCTAAGGAGGATTCAGAAGAGACAGGCTCTCTTCCTGCTTCAGCTGGCGAGCCTCTCCTGTGGAGTTCGTCCAGACCCTCTATCGGAATCATTAGCTTCACAGCCTACCCTACAGATTTGGGACTCTACATTCCCATGGTTATACAATACACTTTTATAAATTTTTTATTTACAAATATTTCCTGTTGATCCTGTTTCTCTAGAGAACCCTAACTAATACAGTATTAGATTTATAAAGACATATAAGGTAGAGAAAAGAGATAGGGACAGCCAGGGCCCAGAGGAATGAGGGAAATGCAGTTTTAAATAGTATGCTCTGGGAAGCTCTGGTAGTCTGAATTATTCTTCACCAATTTTGTCTGTTACAAAAAAAACATGAGACTGAATACAAGTTTATGTTCAGCTTTTCTCACTATATATATTGAGCTTCCTATAATTTATTATTCTTTAAAGACTTAAATCATTTGTATTGGCCAAAATGTAATTAACTAATGCATATTTAGTTCCTAAGTTTTCATTATTATAAATGAGGTGCAGCAAAGTTTCTTTGCATCTTTGACTCTTGTCCTATATCCTTGGTTGACCCCCAACCTCCAGTTTGTCCCAGGAGCTTGTCTCATTCATAGGTATTATACTGTCTCATGACTTAAGTCCTCATTGCTTCATGACAAAAGAAAAAATCATTTAATTACTTATATTTTTTAATAAAAAATAGAGTAAACATATAGTCTTCATCTTCCCCACCTATATTCTTGTGTTTGTTGTTCTTATTGTTTTACAGTTCTTTGGTTGTTTTTTGTTTGTTTTTAAAATTCTGGTAACTGATACACAACCTACAGTTTTCCATTTTATCCAATTTTGATTATACAATTCAGTGATACAACATTGTAAATGTAATTACAGAAGGGTTTTCCTTCTCACCCTTTTGAAATCAGGCTTAACCTTGCGTCTAACATTGGCCAGTGAAATGTGGGCAGAAGTGACAGAAGCTTTGCTAGTCACTGCCTGCTTCACCATGTGCTCTTTTCCCACTGCTACAGTCACTAAGCAGTGTTCAGATAGTCGCTCCTCCCTCAGTCTGGGTCTCAGGATAAGGACCACGATGACTAGATCTACCTGTAATGAGAAGTAGTCCTTTGTTATTTTATGCCACTGAAATTTGGGGCATGTTTATTATGTAGCATAAACTACCCCATCCTGACTGATACAAAAGGCCTCATTGAAAAGGTAACATCTGAGCAGAGAACTGAAAGAGGTGAAGGGACAAATCATGCAGATATATGGAGGAAGCATTTTCCATGCACCTTCAGATGCAAGTGCAAAGATTCTGAAGAGGGAGCTTGTTTGATGTGTTCAAGGATCAGGGAAGAAGGAGATTTTCAAGGCAGTAATGCAGATAGAGGCGTAGCTCCACTCCAGTCTGTGGAACTAGAGGAAGGACTTAGTCCTGTTTATCCACTGATCCTTTTTATTCCTCCATATTATCACAGAACCTGGAGTGGGGTGGCAGGAAGGAAAGAAATAGAAGAGGGTATGAAAGGAAAGAAAGTGAGGTCTAGAGCTGGAGGAGGCAGCCCAACAGCGCGAGATCCCAAATCCATGGGCTATGGACCCTGCTATACTAAAAATGGTGATGTCAACCTGGAGACAACCTGTCCAGGGTGCTGTGAGGCCTGGAAGTCTGACTCTTGCACAAAAGTCAATGTCTCAAAGTGTGGTAAAAGTGACCATTGGTGACAAGGTCTCCCATTCATGACTTTTCTTCCAGAGCCACTCAGAAAGCAGGGTGTCTCCAATGGAAAAACCAAGGCAGCAGGGCTAGGAACCTAGGAGAATGCCATGCAGTGCGTGAGAGAGGGGAAGCTTCCCATCCAAGCCACATAAGAGACTGTACAAGCCACACATGCCATCATTCCTTAAACCCTGATAATTTTCCATATTTTTTATTGTCTTAGATTTCTTTGGACCCTGTACAGCCTTAAAACCACAGAGCCTCCTAATTAGTAGTTGCTAGTAAAAGAAACTCTAGAGAAATAAAGCATGGTGGGCGGCTATTGAGGCAAATGCTTGAAGGAGACAGCATTCTAAATATCAAACCCATTTAGCAGAAATGTTAAATTTGAGGGTGTTCTAGTTTGCTAGCTGCCAGAATGCAACATACCAGAAACAGATTGGCTATTAATAAAAGGGATTTATTTCATTAGTTCTTCAGAAGAAAGGCAGCTAACTTTCAACTGAGGTTCTTTCTTACGTGGAAAGGCACAAGGTGATCTCTGCTGGCCTTCTCTCCAGGCCTCTGGGTTCCAGCAACTTTCCCCAGGGTGATTTCTTTCTGCATCTCCAAAGGCCTGGCCTGGGCTGAGCTGTGAGTGCTGAGATGAGGTATGCTGAGCTACTTGGGCTGTGCTACCTTGAGTCTCTCATTTTAGCACCAGCCAATTAAGTCAAACATCATTCATTGCAGCAGGCACACTTCCTAGCCGACTGCAGATGTAATCAGCAACAGATGAGGTTCACATGCCATTGGCTTATGTCCACAGCAACAGAACTAGGTGCCTTCACCTGGTCAAATTTACAACTGAATCTAGCTACCACAGAGGGCTAAAATGTTTCATAGAGATAAAGATTCTCTGGAAAATTCCCTTAGTAGACATCTGGATATTTACAGGATAATTGTATCTCTCACAGAACGCAACTATTGATCACAAACCCTCCCTGCTAATTGGTTGTCTTGGATTAATGAATTCAAATGAGCATCTACAGCTCCTAAAGATGCAAAAATATTTTGGATTCATAAGAACCTCAAACATCTACCTGTTATTTCTTCTCTCTTGGGCCAAAGAAACATTAACAAATGGATACCTTGAAACAATGCATGCAAAAGCACTGTGAAATCAAACCCTGTCCTTTTTTTCTGGTAAATTTTAAAAGTAAATTCCTAAAGACGTCCTATTCATGATAGAAAGCATATTGAAATTAAAAGGGGGAGTCTCACCTGATTTAGATAATGCCAGAACCATTGGAACCAGGGACCTTCCTGAGAAAAGAATGTCACCTGGAGGTCTGAGAAGGGAAGAATGGATAACAGGACTAGGTACTAGCCAGAGGGGAATGGGGAAGAATGTCAAAGGTGCTTTGGGGAGCTCAAGGTAAATAGATAAATTACAGTGCAGTGGGATACAGTATTTACTTCCTACTCTTCCAGAGGCCATTCTTTGAGCCGGCATTCCTCTTTGGGGAACTATTGACATTTGGGGGAAGGACAGTTCTTTGTTGTATGGGCTGTTCAGTGTCATATAGGATGTTTAGCATCTTTGACCCACTCTTCTAAACGCAAATAGCACTCTCCAATCACCAATGCAAAAACATCTGCACACTCTCCCTAGAGTGGGCATTACTGTTCCCAGTTGAGAACCCTCTGGATTTGGGCTATGTCTACAAGCAGAATCAGGTGAGATTTGAATATAGCTGTAGGATGTACCACTGAGCAGGCACTGAGTTATCAGAGACCCACCAGTCCTTCCACACATGGGTGCATGAGCAAAGGAGAAGTAAGAAGCCTTACCCAAAAGGCCACAACAGCCATGTGTCTAGAAGGATGGCTTTGTAGTTGATAGTAAAGCAAATTTTAAAAGAAAATCAAAGACTGAAATGGTCTGGAGGCAGTGTTCAAAAGAACCAAGGTAATATCTGATTCAACCCTTGTCATTCTGTTCTTCTAAAAAGGGACAGGGTGGCTTCTTTGAAGATATGTGTAGTCTGCTGGGTATTTGCATGAAAAGTAGAGATAACCTACTTTTTTAGATTCTTTGAAGGACACTGAATTTTGAGAGTTCAAATTAAATGAAGCCTAAAATTGAAACTCAGATGAAAAGGCAAAAACCTGCCTATTGAAGTGTACTGGCTAGTTACTAAGAACATGATATGCCACCGGGAGTGTTGTGTATAAATGGCTGCCTCCAGTGGAAGTTTCAGGAATGCTCCGTCCTCAGTGTTACTGCTGGGAATCTCCCTCCTCTCTACCCACCCCTCCTGTGGACCCTTTTTAAAGTGCCCATTCTTCTGCCTTACCACCCCAGGACCAGATCACCCAGAGGGAAGATCGTGGGAAGGGACTCCTCATCTTACTATTGTGGGAACCCTTGTCCCCTCTCTTTTTGCCATCCCACCTCACTCCCCTTGCTTAGGCAAGTGCTGTTTGCCAAGCCCTGGACTAAGGCTTTGTTTGTTTTAATATTAAAATAGGTCACCAAAGGAAGTTTCAAAATGTATCCCTCCAGAGGGTTGTTTTCATTCTTCAAAACACTCTGAAACTCAGAAAACTTGCAAGTACAGTTCAAAGAACTTTCTTTCATGAATTGAGTGTAAGTTGCCAACTGGATGCCCCCATCACCCCAGAATTTCCTACAAACAAGGACATTCTCCTACATAACCCCAATGAAACCATCCAAATCAGGAAATAAAAACTGTGAGACATTACTAACATCTAATTCTCAGACCCCATTCAAGTTTCCCCAGCTGTCCTAATAATGTCCTTCATAGCAAAAGAATCCAGTTCAAAATTGCATGTTGTATTTTGTGGTCCTTTTTCTTTAGTCCTTCAGTCTGGAACAGTTACTCAGTCTTTCCTTGATTTTCATGAACTTGATACTTTTTTAGAGTATAGGCCAGTTATTCTGTAGAATGCCTTTCAATTTGGGTTTGTCTGGCGCTATCTCATAATTGGGTTCAGGTAATGCACTACTGGCAGGACTATAAGAGAGGTGACATTGTCTTCCAAATGATTTAATGAGTTGGCACATGGATTTGATTTGTCCCATTATAGTGCTGCTCACTTTGATTATTTGTTGAAGATGATATCTGCCAGGCCTCCCTCTATGAAATTATTTTATGGGGAGGTGCTCTGAGACTATTTTAATATCCTGGTCCTATGAAGCTTTCAGTTATTTTATGGATTCCGGGTTTTCTTATTTTAATCAATGGACTTTAATCTGTGACCCTCATTGGGTGCTCCAGTTGTTCCAGATATAGCTGCTGGGATCCCCTTCGAGCTGGCCTCTGCTCTCGCTTAACTCTTTGAACACTTCCTTACTTTCTAAAACATTAAGTCATTCCAAGCTTATTTTGAACTTTCCCATCACCAGCCCTGGAATAAGCTATTTCTTCAAGATGGCCTAAGTGCTTTATTTGCTTCCCCATTTTGCACATGAGATTGTACCTCGATGAGGATAAGTAACAGGATCACACCCTTGAACTTGGCAGAGCATGGATTTCAACTTGGGTCTGTTTGACTTTGGAGTCTATGTTAAAATCACTCTGCTTTAACAACTCCCAACTTCCCACTCTGTCCATCCGCATCTCCTTTCACATTATAGAACCTAATGATCAGTTATTGGAATATATGCTGACCATCCCAAGTCGAGAGGCCAGGAACTCCTCTCCTGCTGCTCCTCTGACATCAGGACCAAAAAGAAACCAGCCTCTGCCTCCTTCACCTTCTCCCCATCAAGGAGGCTCAGACCTGCAATGAGACATAGAGATGAAGGCAGGCAGAAGAGCTAGGTAGGAGCTCTGAGCAGAGCAGCATCAAGGGAAGTTCTTTTTCTTTTTCTTTTTTGTGTGTGAGGAACCTGGGACATAGCGTTAGGCTTACTAGATGCCGGTAGAGTGGAATCACTGTCCTTGCTACTGGACGGATTCTTCAAAAAGCATAGTCCCCTTTGTTGCCGAGGTGACTATGGTAGCTTCCCGGGCACTCTGTGGGTTCTCTCTTTCCTTCCACTTCCAGGCTGGGTCTCAGGCCACTGAAAGTAGGGCCAGCTGGTAGACAATGATAATTGACACTAGCAATAGAGTGGTTTTGTTTCTGTTTCTCTCTGACACTGGCCTTTTTGTTCATTGACCTTCCTTTTCTGTTTCTATCACATTTCATAATACATTTGCAAGTAACCTCTTCCAAAGAGGCTCCCTCACTAATTCTGCACGGCTGACCTTTATCTCGCCCTGCATTGGTCCTTTGAATCTGCAGTATCCGCAGTTAATATTATCACATTTTTGTGTGTTGACGTATATCTATGATTATTTTTCAGTTGTTTTTAGTGTTTAGAAGTATATCTCCTCTTCCGAGTTAAGTTCCAAGTATATCAGATAAGAGACATGGCCTTCCCCATCCTTCTATACATTTTGTAGCAACTAGTAGTGAGTTATGTTTGTATCTGATTTTATAAATGGGTGTTGAATCTATGAATGCTTGTCCATGTGCAGGCCCACATATGTCTGCATTTCCATTGGATGCTCTAATTCTTTCTTTTAATACTTTTTTTTGTCCCATTTACATACTTTTTTTTTGTTCCATTTATTGCCAGAGAAGATATAGAAAGCTCAAGAGAGAGAGCATTCAGTGAAAACCTTGTTTTGTAGATGATAAAGTTGACATCCAGAAAGGTTATATGGCCTGGCCAAAATGACATATCTAGGTGGTAGAGAACGAGGGTTGAAACCAAAGTCCTGCCTTCCTTTCTGTCATTCTACCCACTGTATCACATACTTTTCTTCATCATTGAGCAAGTAAACATATTTTTATTATAGATACTAATGGTGTTGGAGTGGAGTGGAGGTAGTCAAAGCTAGTGAGTTTGTTAAAATTTATATCAGAGCAGAAAAAATAAAATGTAATATTTTTAACTAATATTTTGATTTAAATGATAAAATTTTAAAGAATAAAATTTGTGGCTACATAAGGAATTCTGCAACATGCAAATTAATTATTTATACAGAATATTTCCTAGAATGTCTTGCTAGGAGAGCCTTGTGTTTCAAAAGACCAAAGAGATCCCTATTTTAAGAATTAGTTGATTGTGTCCTGAAATGCTGAGAGACCAGCCTCTCCAGAACATCAACTAGTTCCATCTCCCTATCCCATATTATCGACAGCCCCTTCCAACATGAAAAAGTTAGAATGGGAATAGCCCAAATACCCCTAAAGAGTGGGAGAAAGATCCAAGGTGATGGTGGAGTTATACAGAGAAGGTAGGTTTTAACAAATGAGTATGAGTGCTGAATCACTGTATTGCTATTTCTTTTAGTCTTCAGTACCTTAGAGCAGCCAGAACTAAAAACCTAAAAAATTGTGAAACCCATTCCAAACTTTGAAATCTGTTCTACAACTAATTGTTACAATGTGCTTTGAAACTTAGGGCTTTTTTATATATATGTTATTTTTCACAAAAAAGAAAAAAAATTTCTTCTAGCCTCCAGTGTTTTGTAGCAGCTAGAAAGAAAAATCTGAAATAGTAGAATGGTAACCTGTAACAAACTCTGAAATCTGTTCTGTAACTACTTGTTGAAGTGTACTTTGGAAATCATTGCTTTTTCTTTCTTTTTTTCTTTTCTTTGTATATATGTTATATATATATTTTTTCATTTTTAAATTTTTTTTAAAATACCAAAAAACACCAAACGCAAACATTCTTAACTTTTGATCATTCTGTTCTACATATATAATCAGTAATTCACAGTATCATCACATAGTTGCATATTCATCATCATGCTCATTTCTTAGAACATTTGCATCTATTCAGAAAAAGAAATAAAAAGAAAACAGAAAAAAATTCATATATACCATACCCCTTACCCCTCCCTTTCATTGATATGTTATATTTAACACTAAAAAATGTTTTTTAAAAAAGGATTAGTTGATTCTTAAAATTAATAGAATCAGTTTTTCTGATAATTAAAAAGTATTGGTAGAGTCCCTTAAGGGACTAGAGAAATAAATATATAACTATTAAACTTTCCCATCTCGGAAGCCCCTGGTACTTTCTCAAACGTTAGGGACTCCCAAGAAAATAGACCAAGCTCTTGATTTTAAGGCTTACCCTTATACAACTTATTTTGTAGTGGAGGAGCTAAGACTACCTATAATTAGGCCTAAGAGTTGCTTCCAAGAAGCCCCTTTTGTTGCTCAGACATGGCCCCTCTCTCTCTAAGCCCAACTCTGCAAGTGAAACCACTGCCCTCCCTCTATGTGGGACAAGGGTGAAACTCTCCCTGACCACATGGGACGTGACTCCCTGGGATGACCCTAGCCTTTGTAACATGGGATCGACAACGCCTTCCAGACCTAAAAGAGGAGAAAGAAATGTAACAAAACAAGGTATCAGTGACTAAGAGGGATCAAACAGAGTTGAGAGGTTATTCTGTAGGCTAATCGTATGCAAGCTTCAGCTAAACACTGCTAATGCTGTCAGGTCCCAACCAACATCATTCCTATTAACTCTGAAGAACACCCAGGGCTCTAACTGAGACACTGCAAGAGTTTCATGCACTGGGTTTACTTTTGTGAAACCTATAACCTCCAGAGGGCTCCTAGGCCAGATAAGGACTGAAGTCCAGAGGGTTTCAAGACTATCCAAGAATATCAACTAAGTCCATACCCCTATCCTATGTTGTTGACACTCCTTTTCAACATGCGAAATTTAGAATGGGCATAGCCCAAAGATCCCTATAGAACAGGAGAAGGATCAAAGGAGAAAGAGAAGTTACGACAGAGAAGATAGGATTTAACAAATGAGTATGGCGACTGAATCACTGTGTTATTTCTTTTGGCCTCCAGTGTTTTGGAGCAGCTAGAAGGAAAAACCTGAAATTGTGGAATGGTAACCCATACAAAACTTTGGAATCTCTTCTGTAACTACTTGTTAAAATGTAACTTAAAATTTTTTTTGGTATATATGTTATGTTTCACAATAAAAACATTAAAATAAAAATTTTTAAAAAAGAATTAGTTATGCCTATAGTGGTACAAAAAGTTAAATCAAGGACTAGAATTTGGCTTCAGTCCTAATTTCTTACTGTCTCTTATTAAATCACTCAGTTTATCTGTTACTCCTTCTTTAAAAAAATACAAAGATGGTGCTTTTAATTTAGAGATAATCAATCTATGGGATTGTAGTGAATGGGGAAAAATGTTTGAACTGTGTAAATGTTCAAAACTGTCAAAATCAGTGGTCTTCACTGTGCTTGTGGCCACGGATTCCTTGGGCATCTGGGGAAACCTGTCCGCCTTCTCCCAGGATAATGTTTTTACATGTGTAAAATAAAATATATAGGATTAATATGGAAAAAATATTGAAATGTAGTTATTAAAATATATTTAAATTTATGATATAGTGCTAAATATATGCTTTTTAATCACTGCTTAAATAATAACTAATAATTGTAGTAATTTCAGAGTAGTGATGGGTATAAATGATATTTCAGAATATCTGCAACAAGTTATAATGTGATGTGAAAATTCCTGTGATTTCTATTGGTCACAAAGTTGTGAGTACTACTGCTAATACTGTGGTTTCTTGCCTTCATTCTTCATGGAAGGAAATGCTTAATTTCAAGTAGATGTTAGTGAAAATAAAGACAGGATTTTTTTTTTCCCATCCAAGTTCATAGTCACCCTGAATTTACATACAACAACCTCAGGTTAAAAATGCCTTGCCAAGAACTGGCATGAGCCGGGACCGAGCATCATGGAATTGATAGAGCCTTCTTGACCAAAAGAGGGAAGAGAGAAATGAGAAATAAAGTGTCAGTGGCTGAGAGAGTCGAGAGGTTATCCTGGAGGTTATTCTTAATGCATTATATAGATATCTGTTTTTAGTTTATGGTGTATTGGAGTGGCTGGAGGGAAGTACCTGAAACTGTTGAGCTGTGTTCCAGTAGCCGTGATTCTAGAAGACAATTTTTATAGTTATATAGCTTTTACAGTGTGACTGTGTGATTGTGAAAACCTTGTCTTTAATGCTCCCTTTATCCAGGGTATGGACAGATGAGTAAAAATAGATGGATAATAAATAAATAAATAATTGGGGGGTAAGGGGTAAAATAAATTGGGTTGATGGAAATAGTAGTGCTTAATGAGAGGGAGGGGTAAGGGGCATGAGATATATGAGTTTTTCCTTTTTTCTCTTGATTTCTTTTTCTGGAGTGATGGAAATGTTCTAAAAAATGACCATGAGGATGAATACACAACTATGTGATGATATTGTGGGCCACTGATTGTATACCATGCATGGACTGTATGTGTGTGAAGATTTGTCAATGAAGATATAAAAGAGCCTTAGAAAAAAAAAAAAAAAGAATGCCTGGTCCATGCACATAAGATGTTCTCATTGTGAGCAAACTGTTGCCATAACCCTGTGTGCTGGGAACCAGCTCCGAAGTCAGCCGGCTCTGCAGGTCAGCCCCCTCGTGGGGTGAGGCCCCTCGCAGGTTGCCCGGGAGCAGGGTATGGACAGGGTGTGAGCTCAAAAGAGACATCCTCTGTTCTTGACTTGCTTTCTGATATTTTTCTCATGTGACTGCGTATGGCAATGTGTTTTGTCCTTCAGACACCAGTAACCCAGATGTGGAACAAAATGGTTCCTGGACCTCTGAGAACTTCTGGCTTGACCCTTCTGTGAAAGACCAGCCGGAGACCAAGGAGGAGGAGGACGGACTTCGGAAATCCCTGGATAGATTCTACGAAGCTTTCGGCCGTCCGCAGCTGGCCTCTGGAAACCCCCTCTCAGCGGCCGTCTGCCAGTGCCTGTCTCAGAAAATCACCGAGCTGAAGGGCTGGGAGGGCCAAACCTATGCCCTCCGCAGTTTCCAGGTGGCCAGGGTCATCCTCAGCCGGGACGGCTGCTCCGTCCTGCAGGAGCCTCCCAGGGGCACCAGCTTCTACCCACCCGGGGAAGGAAGTGCATCTCCCCATGACTTAAAGCCAACCCCGGGACTTTCAAAAGATATTATTCATTTCCTCTTGCAGCAGAACAGGGTGCAAGACCCATAGCTGGGGAGAGAGCAGACACGACTGGTGCTGGAGCTCAGGGGCCCACCCTTCAGTGCCACCCACATTCCCCTGGGGTCCCTCTGCCCCCCCCCCCCCAGCCACTGTGTGCCCCTCAGCTGGAGGCCGACACCTGGGAGAGGCAGTGGGGCCGGCCCAGCCCTTGCGGGGAGCCCACAGGGTCTGGGAGTTTTACAGCCCTGGCCTCCCCACCTCCCAGCCCTGCTCCACATAACCTGAGGCCAGAGACTGGCTGGTTTGGGAGTCCAGAAGCCCAGCTTCCTGCCCGCAGGGAAGGCGGTGCTGTGAGGAGGCTCAGTGTCTCCCCTTCTGCTGGCTGCCTCCTCCCTTGCTGGTGGCTCCGGGGAGCGCCTCCTTTAATAAAGCCCTGTGCCTGGATCCTTGACTTAGCATCTACTTTTGGGAGACCCGGCCTAAGAGAATAGGCCTCTGGCAAATCTGTGTGTGTTTTTTTTGTTTGTTTGTTTTTGTTTTTGCATGGGTAGGCACCAGGAATTGAACCCAGGTTTCTAGCATGGCAGGTGAGAATTCTGCCACTGAGCCACCATCGCACCATCCGCAAATCGGTGTTTTGAAAGGTGCACACTTCCTCTGAGTCAGGTGAGAAGGATTAAACTCAGTTGTAAAAGCTGAGGCCACGTGACTGAGAACATATGTCCCCAAGTAATGCAAAGCTCTGAATACAGTTCTGAGCAGTATGTCACATCTTAGTCATACCCTTGCCTCCCCTCAGAAGCCGCAGTTCCCTGTTTTAGCATATTAACTGGGTGTGGAGGGAATGCTTGGACCATCAAAAATAATGGCTAAAATTCTCTTATTAAAAATAAAAACAAAAGAACTCTTCGTCTCCATGAGTCGAGGTGAGAAGAAAACAAGTCAGCATGGTTGTGGTGAGCGGGGCTGGCGTGATGGCTCGTCATGTGTCATGGAGGAGAAAGAGGAACGACTTGCCTAAGCACTAGCCACCCACCTCTCTGGACATTTGCCTGCCACCAGCACCCTGTGCCACCCTCACCCAGTCCTGTCATTGCTTCTGGCACCCTGAGCCCCTTCTGCACACGCTTACCCGGAGCAGGCGCCCCTTGCCATGCTGCCCTACGGGCAGGCCTTGGCTCTGCTTTAAATAGCCTGGGCAGGCCCTGCCGACAGATGGCTGCCCTGCGGTCATGTCCCGAGCCTGCAGGGGCCTCAGTTGGTAGAGTCACGTCACCTGGCACAAGCTCCCTGGCACTGCAATTAGAAGCTTCATTACTAATCCCTACCTCTGCACTTCTTCAGAAAAGGTTATATATCCCTTCTTGGGAACAACAAAAAGAAGCTGCTAATCCTGTGTTACTAGATTTTGAAAAACTTTTAGGAGGAATTTAATTGGCATAAGACCCCCAAAGCTTTCCAGAAAGCCGATTATGCAAAGAGAGCAGCCTGAAAATGTACATTAAAAATGAGCGCACCGCCTCCACTAGGTCTCTTGGGGACTCTTGGACAGAGACAAACCTTTTAAAGGTCAGGGATTACTACTTAAATCTTCCAATTCTGGGAAGATCCAAGTTAAGAAACAAGTGTTCCAAACTGAAGTGCAGAGGCACCACTGGAAGGAGATTTAAATGTTAGGAAATATGAAATGAATAGGCTTTTGAGAGATGCTTGAGAAAACAGGACTCCAGATTTTCCTTCCAGCAAGCAGTTACCTGTGTCTTTCTCTATGGGCTTCTCCCATTCAACTGGCCCCCAAACAATCATAAAACCAGTGGAACCTATCATTGAAAATCTACAGGTTAAATTTGAAGGCAGCCACTTTTGTTCTTTCTTAGTGGGAAGGAAATTAATAGATGCTCTTGAACAATGCTGTTGTTTTTAGTCCTTATTCAGTCACTGGAATCGTTGGATTGGTTTCCATGGCTACTAGCGGGAGGAAACTGGATTATTTTGTCCATACAAGCAGCAGCTTCTATTTCCCAGTGAGATTTCAGTAGCACGACTTGGGTAACCTTCATTAATATTTGTGCTGAGGGTGTTCAGAAGGAGGGAGACTCTGAGAACAGAGAACTGAAAAGTCTACCAGCCAGAATCCCTGCAGGGAGAAAAGGGTGTGGGGCATGTGTTCCCATATCCCAGTAAGTGTTTGTGACAGGGCAGTATAAAACATTTGCTTCCCTGCAATCTCACTCTTTAATTTGATCTTTCTGAGGTTGGGGTGGCATTTTCCATTTACCTCTGCAAACCTTTAATAAAGACTGCAAGATAAGGACATGAAACCGCGGCCTGTAGCAATCATTGTCTAATTGTGCCTTGCAGATAAGTTCACTAGCATCTCATCCCAAGAACAAATGTTATGACTGGCCTATGATATTATCTAAGACCCTTTTCCAGATCCACGGGGTTCCTTGGAGGATGGATTTACTTGCAGGAACATTAGAACTCTAAAGAAGAGAACTGCTGCCAGGATTTGAAATGCGTATAACTGTTATTCATTTCATTAGTCTATTTCTTTGCATGGCCTGCATAAGAGTATTTATACCATGTTTAATTGCCAATTAACATAATATAATTATGCATAATATAATTATGTTAATTATGCAGTTCACGTAAAACAATATGGTAGTTCTTTAAAAATTTTTTAGCTTGCCTTAAGAACTTTTTATTGAAATATAATAATCACACTGAAGAGTGCATATACCATATAAGTGGACAGCTCGATGATTTTCATAAACTGAACCCACCTGGGCAACCTGCTCCCGGATCAAGAGATCGACCTTACCAGCCTGCCCAGGAGCTCCTTTTAAATAGCAGTTTTCAGCTGGAGAATTGATGAGAATGGTTTGCTCAGACCAATGTTTCTCCAACTGCTAGTAGCACAAAAAATTATTTTAGGTGCTACATGGACAAACAATGTTTATTTTAATTGCTACCTATTAGGTTTAATATGTTAGAAAAATATAACTCCTAACATCTAACTTGTGTTTTCATGGATCTTATATAGGAGAAACCTAATAGAAGTATTTAAAATTTTAAAGTGAATTAATGAAAAATCTTAAATAAATAACAATGCAGGTCATCTATAGATATGCCAAAAATTATAAAAATGGTATACTAAAAAATGAATAAGATTTGGGGTATAGCAGCATAGGTAATCTTTTCTGTCGTGGAATCTTCCACCCTCTCTCTGCTAGAATCCTGCATAAATTTCCATCAGGTCAACCCACATCTACCTTCGCCTCTTTAAGCCCTGCAGCCATAGTGTAAATCCTTTTTAAAATGCAAAACACGCCAGAATAGCCAGAAAATTTCTTATGAGAAAAATATAACCTTATCAAATATGAAAACATTTAACTGCATAGTAGTTGAAGCATTAAAACAGAAATAGGCATATCAAAGGACTAGAATTCAGTCTATAAATCCATGTAAATATATATGGAGATTTAGTATAGGATAAAGGTGGCACTCCAGATCCTTATGGATTTTAGCAAATGGCCTTAGAGACCTGCCCCCCAGGCCATCCCGGTGCTGGTCCTTCTGTTCGTGGGTCCCTTCCTCAGAGGGACCTGGACGGACCTCTTCCCACCTTCCCTCCACCTGCAACCACGATGGAGGAGGGGCTCTTTCCTATGCTTCCATAGCCCTGTGAACTTTGCCTTCATAGTTTAATTACATTAAACAAATGTCATAATGGAGCTTGTGGTTTAAATCTCACCCTGCCCCACGGTAATGTGAGCTGTGCCATGTCCCCCTAGCCTACTGCACCTGGCTGGCAAACACTGATGCACAAACATTTGTATTTGTTAAATAAAATGTTTTGTTTGCATGTTGGTTTGCACATATCCCAGCAGATGACAAGCCAATTTGCTTTTTTTTTGTTCCTTTTCCTCTCTCCATTTCCATTCTCTCAGATCACTTCCCCGTGCTGGGCTCTCTCAAATGCTACCCTCTTCTCTGGGGAAAAATAGCTTTCTCAACTCAGTCCTCACAAGTGAGCTTGCATCAAGAGAAAGACCATGTGACTGTGATCCGAATGACAGAACCTGGGGAATAAACAATTCTCTTAGCAAATAATCTCTGGACCAGGTCTGGGACAGTTTGCCTGTTTGAAACCACTGACCTTATTTTCTCGTTACTTTTGTCTTATGTTCCTAAGAGCTGTGCACCAGAAACCAAACAAAGAATTGTTCAAATCCATCCAGGCAAATCCTTTCTAACTGCTGTCTCAGTGGGTGGAGCATTCACAGAAGATGCAAGATTTAGCACCCCCCCCCCCCATCTCTGTTATTCTCTCCTCTGGCTTCCTTCAGCATATGCAGGTGAATATCAGATGCACAGAACTTTATTATTTCATGTAAATGTAACTCATTGTGTATTTGAACTGTGAAAATTTTCTGGTGGCCTTTGGACGAGTCCCTGCCCCCAAGATCCTGGTTAATGCTCAGCATATTCACTATCAAGAAGGCATGTGGACCATTGGGATATAAGGTATAAAATCACCAGATGCTCCAGTTAGAATCCTCCGTGGCAAGGATGCAGTGCCAATCCTGCCCTGATTTTCACAGTCTCTCCCTCCTCTCTGGTATCCTTAGCCCTCTAGATGACTGTTAGTTTCTCTCCCTTTTTCATCAAATATTTACAAGTGTTCTTTATCGGAAACAGATAAACAAAAAATTGCAGACACACATTCACAGGAAAATCTTTACATAATCATGTTGGCTTCTGCCCAGCTCCTCCCTTTCCCTTTGCTCCCATTTTCTGAGCCCAGGAAATTGCAGAGGCACAAGAACCTGGGATCAGGAGACAGAGAAGACCTGTCTTCTCTTGGAGATCTGGCTCTGCTGCTATACAACATCAGGCAAGTCACTCACCCTCTCTGGGCCTGAGTTTATTTATCTGCAAATTGTAGATAATAGATGATTGTCATGCCTCATAGTCCTTTTGAGGCTCTCATAAGTAAATGCCTATTTAATATATATGTATATAAAGTGTGGCTAAAAGTATTTTGTAAATTATAGAGTGCAGTAAGATTTGGAGGTGACCCTATTTCTTCTACTCTCTCTCATTCCTTATCCCTTTCTAATCTGGCCTCTGTCCCCACCATTCCTCTGTTGAAGCCCCTCAACCATGACATTGACTAGCGACCACCTTCCCTTGAAAATATGGCCTTTGTCAGTCAAAGTAGGACATTTATACAAAGTCTCCTGTCTTACACATTTGCAGGGTTGTTTGAAAAAGCCAAAGACTAGAAGCTTCCCAAATGTCCAACAGGAAGGGAGTAGTTAAATGAATCACGGGATACCCACAGTATGGACTATCATGCAACTGTAAAAAGAACAAGGAAGCTTGTTTTATTCTGATGTGGAAAAATCTCCAAATTATATTGGTAATTGTGAGAAAAGCAAGGGGAAAAATAATGTATGTGACAAATTACCATTTGTGTTGGGAAAACAGGAGGGCAAAAGAGAAGTGTTTGTATATGCATAAAATATTTTTGGAGAGATGCAAAAGAGATTAGCAACTCTTGCTACTTTTGTAGAGAAGAACTGGGTGGCCGGGGAACAAAGGTGTGCCCATTTCTATTGCTAAGTAACAAACCAGCGCAAAATTTTAGTGGCCGAGGTAGACAAAATAATGGTCCCCCAAAGGTGCCCACATCCTAATCCTCAAATCCTATGAATATGTTACTTTACATGACAACAGGGACTTTGTCAGTGTGATTAAGTTAAGGATTTTGAAGTGAAAAGATTATCCTGGATTAAAGGTGGGCCCAAAGTAATCACAAGGATCTTTATAAGAGGGAAGCAAGAGATTGAGTCAGAGAAAGATGTGGCCACAAAAGCAAAAGTCTAAATGATGCCATTGCTGGCAGATAGTATTCCTTGGAAAAGGCAATAAATAGATTTTCCTAGCTTCCAGAAGGAATGCAGCTCTATCAACACCTTAATTTTTAGTACCTTTAGACCCATCTTTTTGGACTTGGTGGTTGAAGCAAAAATTAAAACAAGATCTATTGTGGTGCTCAGTGTACATATATAAAATACTTGAGATAATCATATTTTTAAAGAGGGAGAGCAAAAGGACCTAAATGGAAGTAATGTTTCAGTACTTCACTCAAAGTGTTAAAAGGTCCATCCTAGTAGGCTGTGATATGGTATGGTGTGTAATTTTAATGCTTAGTTTAACCAGTATGAAAAATATACAAAGTGATATGCTCAAACACATATATGAAACAAAATGAAAGACTAAAAAAATGTTCAACTAATTCACAGGAAGGCAAGTAAGGAGAATAAGGACATACTAAAATGACAGGCTTAAATTGCAACATATCAATAATTACTTTAAATGTAAATGGTCCAAATACACCAATAAAAGGACAAAGATTGGCAGAGTGGATAAAAAAACATGACCCAAGTATATGCTGTGTACAAGAAACTCACCTCAAGTGCAATGTGTTTAGGTTAAAATTCAAAAGATTGAAAGTGATATATTATGCTAAGGAGTAGCTACCTTAATATCAGCTAAAGTAGACTTCAGAAAAAAGAAAATATTATATGATAAAATTATCAATCCACCAGGAGAAATAGCGTTCTAAATGTATATATGGACCCCCAAACAACAGAGCTGCAAAATACATGAAAAAAAAAAGCTGTTAGAACTGAATGGAGAAATAGACAGAAAATTAGCAAACTATTGATACAGACACAATTTGGATGAATTTCCAGAGAATTATGCTGTGGGGAAAAAAAAATCCCAAAAAGTTATATACTGTATGATTCCATTTATATAACATTCTTGAAATGGCAAAATTATAGAAATGGAGAACAGACTAGTGGTTGCCAGGGGTTAAGAGTGGGGAAAGGACTGGGGAAGGAAAGTGGGTGTGGCTATGAAAGGACAACAACAGATGTCCTTGTGATGGAAATGTGGTAGTGGATACACGAGCTTATGCATGTGATAAAACTGCATAGAACTAAATATTCACAAATGAGTACAAATTAAACTAGAGAAATCTGAACAAGATTGATTTGTATCGATGTCACATCCTAGTTGTGATTCTGTACAATAATTATGCAAGATGTTATCACCAAGGGAAACTGGGTAAGGAACATGTGGGATCTCTCTATATTATTTCACATACTGCATCCAAACCTACAGGTATCTCAAAATAATGTTTAATTTTCAAAAATTGTGAGGGCCAGCAACTTGGATTGGGCTCAGCTAGGGTCACTCATGCAATCATCGGGCCAGCTGGCTAAGGTGAATGCTCTACTATGGCCTCACTTGCATGTCTGGCAATTGGCACTGGCTGTGCCAGAGAAGCCTGTTTCAGGCGTCTGGGCGACCATCTCTCTCCTTATTCCAGTTATGTAGTATGGCTTGGGTAGTTGTTGCTGGAAGCCTGCTCTATAGCATACTCTTGCAGCCCTTCCGAGATCTTTGTGCATTTCCAGTAAATCCCATCCCACTTAAAATAGCCAAATTGGATTCTGTTATCTGTGATTAGGAATGCTGAATGATAAAATCCTTTTTTGATTCAAAAATAAACAAAAATGTAATTTAAAAATAATAACGTAAAAGAATAAATAGATATCCTTCCTCTTGTCCTGCCTTTTCTTTTTGTTTGAACTCTCAATCTCCCCCCAAATCCCTTTCCCTCCTGACCTCAATCTTTCTCTTATCCCTGAGGCACAATTGTGAGCCCTGGTTGGTCTGTATGAAATTCCCACTTTTGTTGGCCAAAAATGGACAAGCATGAGCAGTTTGATAGGGTTCCACTTCATGCGTGCCATTCTTTGGAACTGATCCTCTCTCAGAACTTCAACTATCATCTATGTGCCAAGTCTCAATTCTTTATCAAGCTCCTTTTATTTCCTGTGGGACATTCTACTCAGATGTGTCCTTGTCATCTTACACAAAATGCATAAAAACCCAAGTGTGGCCTCTTTCTCACAGGCTAACATTCTCATTTAATCTGTTACAGCATTAACATTTTTTAAGTCAGTCAGGCTTGGAAAAGTGTGGATTCATTGTGACTTTTTCCTCTAAGCATCCTACTATATCATGGAGTTGTGGTTAAGAGCTGAAACCTGGGAGCTGGAAAGCCTGGGAATGAATCTTTTCTCCATTATCTGTTAGTCATGTCCTCGGGTATGGTACTTTATCTCACCATGCCTCAGTTTCTTCATCTGAAAAACAGGGATGAAAATAGTGATTTTCATCATCTCATCTCACCTGATGAGAGGCTCAAATAAGTACAGAGTTGTATGGTGTTTAGAGCTGTACCTGGCCCATAGGGTTTGTTACATGTATTTAATTTATTTATTGCTTACCAATAAGCCTTTTCTTTCCCTCCATCACCTGTTTCCAGTTTTCATCTCTTTTCTTTCCAGTTTCTTCCTACTCTTTTCAAAGCCCCCGTGTTCCCTGCTGCCAGTTCTGCGCGCGCACACACGCACACACACACACACGCTTTGGACCACCCTTTCACTATGCTCTGCACATCTTCCTGCCCCCAGTGGCTGGAAAGTTCCTGAAGGCCAGAGCCCTCATCTTCCCCAGACAAGACATGGCCCAGGCGTGGATTTGGTCCGAGTTCGTCAATCATGTTCCATCTCTGGGGGAGCCCGCTTGACAACCTCTTTCTCTTTCCTACAACTGAAACCCTAGTTTTAGCACCTAGAGCAAAGGGGCAGGGGGGCGGGCCTGTACCCAACCATCCTGGCAGAGGAAAGCGTCCATTTGCAGGCGCTGGAGCAAGCAACGTTCTCGCAAGGCATGTCCAGGGTGACTCGTTCTCCAGGCCTCATTTCCTGCCCGCGAGATAAGGTTATTAGCAGAGCTCCACATTCCCCTCCGGCCCAATCATTCTGTTATGAATCTCTAAGAGGGTGGACCCAGGAAACTGATTTCCAAATTGATTGAGCTGTATGGAGTTATTGCACAGATCATTAAACTGCTGTTCGTAACAATTCATTTCCTGAGTTTAGCTTATCAACCGGTGTTTATTAAACACCGTTCACTCAGCAGAAGCCTGGTTCGAGTGCTGGGGAGGCACGGAAGTGACAGCTTGCAGGATCTTTGGCCTCAAGGAGTTTATTATATAATCAGGTTGTTATATAATCAGAGCTCACCAAGCTCATGATCTAGCACAATACTTTCTGTTTGCTTTCCCAAGACTTCTTTTGTAAAATAAGATAGATTTATTTGAACCCATTACAAATAATCCCATAGGAATTGCGGGTTTGCTGTCATTTCTCTTATTTTATTTGAAACACATAATACATATATCTATCAGTGTACGTTTAGATATAAATACATGCCCTTAAAATGCACATATTTAATATGTCTCTATTGACAGGCTGATTTTTGTGACTATACCAAATGATGCACATTTTCAGTTTATTCACACTAGTAGAGGAAATTGTACTGCAAACCCCACATGCCCATCACCTAGCTTCAATAGCCATCAGCTTTCTGCTATCCTTTTCCATCAGTTCCCTCCCTCTGTACGTGTATGCTAATGCAGTGCTGCTTGGGGCCGAGGACCCTTTTGCTTAATTTCCACACGTGATTCATCCTGCAAGGTCAACACCACCGAAACTCCCCTAGCTGCGACCCTGACTGAGGGGGCAGCTCTGCCTATCACTGCTCAGCTGCCTTAGCAGCACCCAAGTACCATTGCAGCTTCTGTATACTCAATGCCAATTTCTGCGCTTAACACAGACCAATATCATGCAGTTTGTGAACGAGCCCCAATCCACAGACCATATGTGAGTAGCACTGCCCTAGAGGATTTTAAAACAAATCCAAGGTCTTGTATTATTTCCCTTGTAAATTCGGTATGTAGCTCCAGTGTATAAGGATTCTTTTCAAACAACCACAATGCCACTAATTCCACCCCCCTAGAAAACTACTGATGATTCCTTCATATCATCTAATACTTTGTGCTCAGTTTTCTCTCTCAAAAAATGTCCTCTTATAGTTGATTTGTTTGACTCAGAATCCTAGTGCTTTTAGTTGATGTCTCTTAAGCCTCTTTTTATCTTTAATAGTCTCCCTTTCCCTTAAAAGCTCTTTTTAAACACCCTCCAGATGGATTGTTTTAACACTAACTATAAATGTTTTTCTAACCTGCAATGTTTCAGGTGTTTTTTTCCCCAGCACTTACTATAGTATGACAATGGGAATACTTAAAAAAAAAGTGACTAGCATCCAAAATTAAACCCCATGACCTCTGCCTTTTATGACATGTTTCCCCACTCCTCAAACTTGTTTTCATGGCTGCAAAATTATTTAGATAGCTGTGTACAGAAAAGTGCCAGTCATTCTCACTGCCTTGTCATCTCTGATTCTCTTTGTCTCTAACAGGACTGTTCTAGCATTCAAACTGGTAGTGTCTCTATATTGATTGCTAAGCTTTCATTCTCACAGAAGGATTATAATACTTTTTCTTATCTTTCTGACTTCTCCACTGGTTTTTTCTCAGAATTTGAGATTTGGAAAAATATATAAATTGTCCAACAAATGCTGGGAAGGAATTCCCTCCTGGAAATGTTGTTGAAAACCATGGGTTCACTGTGCAGTGTACACTGAAATCAATATAGTGACGCAGGCACTTCCTAGAGAGAGAGGGCTTAGACTGTCAAGAAAGAAGACAGAGATAAGAAAAATCTGGGGGAGGTGGAGTTGTTCCCATTCCGATAACAAGTAACAAAGCTGAAATAGCCACTGTAATAACCAGTATAAACACTGGAGCCAGTGCTTACAGAAACCATGCTCATCAGCTGGGGCTGCTTCTCCCCTGGCTGTGCCTTCTGATAGCCCAAAGCCCCTTTCTACCTGATCCCACTCAACCGGCCCTTTCCTCTATAATATTTAAGCTCCAACAATACACACTTCCCACGAGCAAAACTCCATTTCTCTCTGGGTCGACTTTATACTTTAGGAACAAAACAATTTGATGTGTGAAGAACTCATTTGTCTCCCAAGTGTATTAGAGGCATAGCCATGGTAATGGAAGTATTTCTGTAAGTGTGGGGAAAATAGTCCCAGGCATTCCCTTCAAGGATCACAAAAACAAATGCTTTCCAGGAGCAAGAGGTAATAAATTAAAGCAACTGGGTTAGGTTTAAGACCAAAAGAGTGGTGGAAACTGAGTGTGGCCAAGCACTCAACAAAAGGCATTTGAATGCAAGTTTTGTACAAGCCAAACATACAGCCAAGCTGTACCCTTAGGCTGTCAGTTTGAGATCTCTGCATCAAATGCTGCAGTGGACCTACTCTACTTGGAGTGGGTGCGTCCTGCATTTGCAATCACACCTGAAGTCCAGGCTGATAATTTTCCAAAGGTGGGAACAGAGAGTCAGTGAAATGTCAGCATAGCTTTCTATTAGGTACGGGCCTCATGGAAATGAATTTCTGTGGCTAGGCCTACTTCAGACCCCAGTAGCTGGAATCCCAGATCAAAAGATTCCAACCAACATAAACAACCCCTTCTGTAACTTTCCAGAACATGATGGGGGTTTTCCTCCAAATGGAGAGTTTCATTTCCCTTATAGAATTTTTCTTTGCCTGTCTGTGATTATTCGAAATTCCATTCGTTAACGACTTGTGAATCTTTAAACCAGGTTGAGGTGGTCTTTGTAATGCAGAAGTTCTAGACTCTACTCCAATCCTAAAATGCTCCTAGTGTAGATGGAGATTTTAATATCTCACCACTCTCTCCAAGCATTGGGGACCATTGGGGTGGCTCTGGCCCCTGTTGGGGGGAGCATCCACCACACATTTGTCACAGAGGAAGGAACGCGGGCGTTAAAAGCCAAACAATTTGTTTTAAGTTTCAGTTCTGTCATTAATAGCTGTGTGACCCTGAGCAAGTTACTTCTTTCTCTGAGCTTTAGTGTTCTTATCTTCAAAATGAGGATTAGGAAACCTCCCTGAATTATCATGCAGACAAACCATTGTCCTAGCCTCCTGGAGTCCCTGGTTGAATTCAGAAATTAGGGGATTCAGGTTCACTTGTCAGTGATGAAGCCATTTACTTGGAGACAACTCCCATCCCTTGCACTGCTCTGTTCTTTCTTCAGTCTCTCCTGTGCTGTGGATTGGGTGGACTCTTTTGGATACTACTTTATTTCCTCTTCCACCTCTAGACTGAGAAGTGATCATATTCTAGTAGATATTACTCGGGACCTCTTCTTTAGTCTGCAGGATCTGGAAAGACTCTTTGTCCCTTTGGTCATATTTCTGCAGAGGTTCTTTCTCCTTTCCAAAGCTGGCCATGAATTCTGTCTCCACTGTAATTGTGAAGGAAAGGAACAAATCCAATCCATCTTTCAATATTTATTTTCATACTTGACGTAAAGACTAATGTGCCTAGTAAAAAACAGAAAGATTGATTTGAGGCTGGCTTATTCATTGCCCAAATTATAGATTTAGATGTTTCTCTGTTTATATGGTAGTGTAATAAAAATTGTTGTTCTTTCTTGAGGTTTGTGAATGAATGTAAAAGGAAGGAAAGGCAGCTAGGGGAGAGAGAATTATATACAATTACATCTTGGGAGATTTCAGACTACACATATTTACACAATGATGGCTCCTTGAGGACTATTAGGAATTATTGAGGAATAAAATATTCATAAGTACAAATTCTGCAAGTAAAATCATTATCCTCCCCACTCTGTGGGACATGACATCCAGGGGTGAAAGTCTCCCTAGCAATGTGGGACATGACTCCCAGGGATAAGACTGGCCCTGGCACCATGGGACTGACAACATCTTCCTAAACCAAAAGATGGAAATGAAATGCAACAAAATAAGGAATCAGTGGCTAAGAGAGTTCAGATAGAATGGAGAGGCTATTCTGGAAACTACTTTTATGCAAGCTTCATCGAGATATTGCTAATTATCATGGTTTGCCAAACCCCAACCAAAACCATTTCTGTTAACCCTAAAGAGCACCTAGGGCTCTATCTGAGATGCTACAGATGTTTCATGCACTAAGAATACTTTCAAGAAACCTACAACCTCCAGATGGGTTCCTAGGCCAGGTAAGTCCTGAAACCCAGAGGGCCCAGCCTCTCCAGAACATCAACTAGTTCCATCCCCCTATCCCATATTGTCGACAGCTTATCCCAACATGAAAATTAGAATGAGCATAGCTCAAATACCCCTAAGGACTGGGAGAAGGATCAAAGAAGAAGGAGGAGTTTTGACAGAGAAGCAGAGAAGTTAGGGTTTAACAAATGAGTATGTCTGCTGAATAATAATATTTCTTTTTAGTCTCAAGTGTCTTGAGCAGCTAGAAGGAAAAACCTAAAATTGTGGTTTTAACTGTGGTTTTAATGATATAAACTGTAATCCATGCCAAACTATGAAATCTGTTCTATAACTATTTTTTATAATGTGCTTTTTTGTATATATGTTACATTTCACAATTAAAATTAAAAACAAATACTTATAGGTGCAAAACTGAAATTAGCCTACATGAAGTTTTGCTCGAGTTTGCATCTAAAGGATACATTTTTATTGAGGAGAGGCTTGCCTGGGAGTTGTGCTCTAAGTCACTATAACTAATTAAAAATTCAGCATCCACAGAATGCCTCCTCTCAGAGCAAAGAGGGCTTATTAAGTCAGCCAGATCTCTCAGAATCACAGAGGCAGAGCCAACTTCCATGTCCTGACTCCTGAGGATGAGCACAGAGAAAAGAGCCAAGGGAGGACCTCAAAACAACCAGCACAGGACTGTTTATGTATTCTCAGTATCAGGCGTGTTGCCTGAAGCAAGCAGTGAGATTTCAGGGTCATGATCACCATTTCTGGCTTGGTGCTGGAAATTCTATAAATAGAAATACATATTTTGGAATAATCATAAACTTAAAAATCCCTGGGAGGAGTGACATTTAGAGAAGGCTTTTTCAGGGCAAGGGAGAAAGAGGCCAAGGGCATCAAGAGCGACCAGAGATGGAGAGAAGTTGCTATGAAGAGGCAGAAAAGACCCCTAAAGAACAGGATGTGGTCTTGACATCTCTGCTACCCAATGCTTGGCACATGTGTGGGAGGAAGGAAGGGACACACCACCTGGCTGTTTCTAAGAAATACCCGACCCAACTCAGCAGGTTTCCTCCTGCTTCTAGGCTTGGTGGAACCCAAAGTTCTTCCAGTCTTTTCCTTTGGTCCCTACCCTAGAGATTGTGGTTTTTCTCCCCAAGTCTAAACCCATCTGCATTTATCTTTTGAAAATTCCTCATGATTTCTCACCCAAACAGAGCATTCCCACTTATTTTGCAGCACTGATATGTGTATACAATGTGCACACATTTTTCAATCCTGTATTACACATATACAGCTTGAACATGTGTCAATATACTTAGGAGACAGCTTCAATCTTCTCTCACAGCTGCCTTCAAACATGTTCTGTCAATTTTCCCTTTTCATCCTTGGGCAGAAACTACAGCTTTTCATTAACTCTGGACCATTGGAACCATCTTATCTGCACCCAAACTTTCATTTTTTTCATCTGATTCAAATCTCCTCCAGCTCTCAGTTGCTGCCTGACCTTCAGCTCAGGGACCAGCCATGGTGAAGGGGAATGGGCTAGTTCGTCCTTTTATTCTCCTTGCCTCTTCTCCTACCCTCCGAACTCCTCCCAGATTGGAATAAGGCAGAGGATCAGACAAGATGGGAGAGGGAACAGAGATTGTCAGCATAACGGTTGTTCTCTCTTGGCATCTCAGTGCCCTCTGTTGAGAAGGCCTCCAGGTGTTGGCTTGTCCTTTCACAGGGGACCTTCATGGATTCTTCAGAGTCCTCCATGGACTCCACACGCCACCAGCCCCTGATGGGGATGGAGCTCCCTCTAGGTGACCTTTGCAGCCCACCTCAGGAGTCCTTTTGCTTCACCATGCAGGGGCCTTTTGGGATGACTTGAGATCTGTAACGTTCCATGGAGTCCACATGGCTGTAGGAAAAACTCTGGAAACACCTCCCAATTTTTGACATGCATCTGCTCTGGCCACTGCCCTCTCTCTAGCCAGTCTCTGCCTACCTCTAACTTCAACTAAATCTCTGAACTCTTTCCCACTCCCCTTTGCTAGCATTTTTGGGAGATCTATGGCCTATTGGGCACAAACCCAGAGAATTCTGTAGATGTCCATTTGCAGGCAGCAGTTTTCATGGTGGTATCATTTTCCTGACATGGCCCCTCTTCCATCCTCCGTGTCTAGACTGTAATCACTCAACACCTCTCACCTTTACTACCTGACTGGCTAGTGGACTCCATTAGAGTATATAGAGTTTACCTTCTTGTGCCATTGCTGTTGTGACTGGCCACGTAATTTGCTGTGGCTAAAGGAAAATGAGTAGATGTGACTTGAGCAGAATCTTTAAAAGTACTTTCATGTCTTGTCTAAACTGCTTATGTTTCTGCTGTAGCCATGAAAGAAACATGCCCCAGCTAGCTGCTGGTCCAAGGATAATGACAGAAGTGTAAAGCAGGCCCAAACCTGACCTGAAACATGAGCAAAACCCAACCAGATACAGCTGAGCCCAGTCACAATTAGTCAAACTCCAACTGACTCAGAAACCCATGACTGGTTTGCTAGTTCTGAGCCCCTAGGAATTCAGGGCTGTGTGTTATGCAGCCTTGTTGTAACAATTGCTGGCTAATATAGTTCCTTAGACTGCATTTCTTAGGCACTCATCCTCTGTATTTCCATAAGCCACCTTTATGCATGATTTCAGGCTGTGTAATAATTATCTGTGAATATGATTCTTTCTCCAGCCGATTGGAAGCACCTTGAAAGAACAACTTCAGCATTTTCATCTTTGTAAACTTAATATCTACCATAGTAAGCATGTGTATATGCAAATTAAATGATTAATGAATTTTGAGAGAAAATCTAAATCCTGTACTGCTAAGTGGATTTGATCTACATGTCAGTTATTTGTCTATTTGCTTTACAGTTTCTTCCTCTGCTCTGTACTGGGTCCCAGGGAAGGGGGCTGGGCCCTTGCACACTATTTCTCAAGCTTCCCTCCAGTCTCTCCCAGGTAGGTTCAGGCCCGGGGAGGCACTGGCACTGAAGGAGAGGAGAAACCAGGCTATTTCTACCCTTTCTCTTCTTGGCCCAAATCCTGCCTTTTTGTCCTGAGGAGATTCCCACCCTTATCAACGGGCCCAAGTTTCTGGGTTCCAGTAAGGACCCATCCTTCCTTTATCCTTCTAGCCCTAGGGTTGTAGCAGCTTACTGCAGTTGCTAATCACTGGGTTTACTCATCTTCCCCGATTGCACGTACAACTTTTATACCTGTGCACCGTATCCTATATTAAATTTCTTCTGTTGGTTCTATTTTATTGGCTGTTCTTTGATGGATATCTCTGTCAGTCGGGGTTCTCTAGTGAAATAGAACCAACAGGATATATGTGTGTACATATACAGAGATTTATATATACATAAAGAGATTTATTTTAAGGAATCAGCTCACGCAATTGTAGAGAAACCTGTAGGGCAAGCCAGCAGATTGGAAATTCTAGTAAGAGTTGATGTGCAGTCTTGAGGCAGAATTTCTTCTTCTGGAAATTTCAGTTCTTTGCTGGTAAGGCCTTCGACCAATTGGATGTGGCCCACCCAAGCTATCAAGGGTTATTTCCTTTGCTTAAGTCAACCACTATAGATGTTAGTAACATTTACAGAATAACTTCATAACAACATCTAAGCTAGTGTTTGACCAAATAACTGGTTACCTTAACCTAGCCAAGCTGACATATAAAATTAACCATCAAGAATAACCTACTTCATACCGTGTTCATGGATTGGAAGACTAAATATAGTTAAGATGTCAATCCTACCTAAATTGATTTACAGATTCAATGCAATACCAATCAAAATCCCAACAACTTATTTTTCAGAAATAGAAAAACCAATAAGCAAATTTATCTGGAAGGGCAGGGTGCCCCGAATTGCTAAGAATAACCTACTTCAGGAGCCATGCACAACCATGGTTTATCCTAAACGCTTGTTTCTAAAGGAGATATATTTGTTTTCCTTCTAAATTCTTTTTTTTTCCCCCTTCTTCATTCTTTTTGAAAGCATTCTTGAGAAATGCTCTTCCTTATAGCTCTTTTTTTATTCTGGCATTTTTTTTTTACCAGATAAGATTAGATCCAGAACACAATCAGCAATCAAAAAGCTAAGCCTGCCCAATATTGTAAACATGACAGCTGTCACTAAATAGATCTATAGATTCAATGTAATTTCTACCAAAATCATAAAAGATTTTTTTTTCTTGGAAATTGACAACTGAGTCTAAAAATTGTATGGGACTACAAAGAGTCAAGAATGGCCAATACCCTCCAGAAGAAAAACAGAGTGAGAAGACCTTCTCTACCAGATATCAAGACTTTTTAAGAAGATGTGGTGATACAGTATTGCTCCAAGGATAAACAAATAGACCAATGAACTGGAATGAGAGTTCGGAAGCATACCCATGTGTTTATGAACTCTAGTTTTTGTTTGTTTTTTGCATTTTTTTTAAGTGACAGTGTAGGGCAGGTGGAAAAGATGATCACTTCAATAAAAATTTCCAGATAACTGGGTGATGATATGGGGAAAAAATGTGACTGAACGCCTACCTCATACTGTGTTTATCCTAAACTTTGATTCCTAAGGAAAATACTGGTTTTCCTTCATCCCACTTTGAGAGAATTTCTGAGAAATGCTCCTCCTGAAAATTTGTTTCCTGGTACATGGAAATCTAAATGTGAAAGGCAAAGTAATTAAAATTTTACAAAAAAGGTTTTTAAAAAGAAAGCTAAGTTGAAAGTGGGAACTGGCTGTGAATCAGGTGAACTAAAAGAAAATCCAAATGAAAATAATGAAGATCCATCCCACATAAGGACATGATTTAATGAGTAATAAATTCAGTCCAAGCCTGGTCTGAGAAGCTGCAAAATGATGTTAACATTTTTTTAACCCAATGCTTTTCAAGGGAGTAAGAAGAGAGGAAAATCATTGGAAAACAGAAATGCAGGTTCTCCAGGAAGGTGGTGATTTCAAAGAACCATTGGTAATCAGGGCATTTTAAAGAGGAGTTGGAGCTCATATAGTTTCAATAATAGAGAATGAACTTCTCACTTACACACATCCACCACTTTAAAGAGGTTGTAAACAGACTCTTTGGTGCCAAGAGCATCTTTTTTTTTTTTTTGGTTTGTTTTAAAATAATTTCATAAAAATGCAAAAATAATGTGAAAAATTCCCATATACCTTTCACCCTAATTCTCCATTTGCTTTTCTCTTTTTTTCCCTAACTCTACCATTAAATTTTGTCTGAAACATTTGAAAGTAAGTTGTACATATGATACTCCTTTACCTCTAGATACATCAATATGTAATTCCTAAAAACAAGGATATTTGTTGCATAACCACAAAGCAATTCTCCAAATCAGGAATAACAATGATATAATACAATTATGTAATCTATCTCTTTTGTTCAAATTTTATGAATTATCCCAACTGGTTCAGTATCCTTTTTTTTTTTTTTTTGTATGCTGTATGGCAGGGTCACATTTCATTATTTTTCTATGTGAGTATCCCATTATTGCAGCTCCATTTGTTGAATTTTTTTTGTTTGTTTTTTTGTTTGTTTGTT
Source organism: Tamandua tetradactyla (assembly GCF_023851605.1). Classification (NCBI taxonomy): domain Eukaryota; kingdom Metazoa; phylum Chordata; class Mammalia; order Pilosa; family Myrmecophagidae; genus Tamandua; species Tamandua tetradactyla. Next base: position 54,944,728 of record NC_135327.1, on the reverse strand, counting down.
TCACTTGTCTGTTTGGTTTTTTTGGAAGTGCATGGGCCGGGAATCAAAACTGGGTCTCCTGCATGGCAGGCGAGAATTCTACCACTGAACTACCTTTGCACCCCCTCAATATCCATTTTTTCTATGTTTGTTTTGGGGTTTTGTTTTGTTTTGTTTTGTTTGCATGGGCAGGCACCGGGAATCAAACCTGGGTCTCTCCAGCATGGCAGGCAAGAATTCTGCCACTGAGCCACCATTGCACTGCCCCCCAACCCCGATATCCTTTTAAAGACTATTTTTAAAAATATGCTATGGCTGTGGTCTTAGTGAAGTACTTGTCAGCCTTTTCGGAAAGATGTAGCCATCCACACAGCATGTGCAAAAAGAACTTGGGTCTTGTTGCTTCTCAGGAAAAGGAAAACAAACCTCCATCTAGCTGTGTATTTAGACTTCTTCCTTCTTTGAACAAGATTCCCAAATTAAGTTCACTCTGTTCCCCAAAGCTTGTGCTATCTGAGAAGATTCTGGATTGTTTCTCCCCTGTGCAGAGCACTTACATGCTGCTTTTTCCCATTCCTCTTTAGGCTGAGGGGACCCCACATTCTAACTGGGAAGTTAAGATTTAAGGGATGATTATGATTACTGAATTATTATAGGGATATTCCTTTTTACTTTCTGATATATTAGAGTATAGACAGAGGGAAATACCTGAAATCTGTGAACTGTAATCCAGCTGCCTTGATCTCTGATAATGGCTGTATAGTCTTTATCTTGTACACTTGTGATTGTAAAGTCTTGTGACTAACTTTCAACTTGTACCCATTTATCCAGTTTTTCAACTTCAGAATCTTGTGATCACTAAAAACAGACCCTAATGCTTATTAATGAAAGGTCTTGGGTTAGCACAGAACTAACCCACCCCAAGCCCAAAGTTATCGTGAGACTGAAGCTGGATCGAACCAAAATGGGCCCACCTGACATGCACAGTAGCTTAGACTGTAACCTACAAGTCACCTATACCTAATTATAATACTAAAAATCATGCCTATGATCATATTAAGGCCGCCATTTTATTACATACATTCTGTGACTAAGCATGTAATCAATCTGTGTATACACAATAATTAAATCACCTCTCACTACATCATCTGGGGCCATTGTGCTTATTATGCTAAAACCTGCCATTTTTAAAAAACAATTACCTTTTTTATTGATATATATCATATATTCACATACCATATAATCACCAAATTACAGTCAATAGTTCACAATATCATCATATAGCTGTGCATTTAGCATTTCAATCACCTTTTTTCCCCCCTTTTACTGGAAAATAACATATATGCAAAAAAGTAATAAATTTCAAAGCACACCAGAACAGTTAGTTACAGAACAGATTTCAGAGTTTGGAATGGGTTAAAATTCCACAATTTTAGGTTTTTACTTCTAGCTGCTCCAAGACACAGGAGTCTTAAATAAATATCTATATAATGCTTCAGCAATCGTGCTCATTTGTTAAATCCTATCTTTGTTATAACTCCACAGTATCCTTTGATCTTTCTCCCACTCTTTAGGGATATTTGGGCTATGCCCATTCTGACTTTTTCATGTTGGAAAGGGCTGTCTATAGTATGGGATGGGGGATGGAACCAGTTGACGTTCTCGAGAAGCCGGTGCCTCTGGGTTTTAAGACTTATCTGGTCTAGGAACCCACCTGGAAGTTGTAGATTTCTGGAAAGTGAGCAGAGTACACAAAACCTTTGTATAATCTCAGATAAAGCCCTATGTATTTTTAAGGGTTGGCAGAAATGGTTTGGGGTTGGGTTTGGCAAACCATGAGAAGTAGCCACATCTACCTGAAGTTCTAAGAGTAGACTCCAGAATAGCCTCTTGACTATTTGAACTCTCTTAGCCACTGATACCTTATCTTGTTACATTTATTTTCCCCCTTTTTGGTCAGGAAGATGTCAATCCCATGGTGTCAGGGCCAGTCTTATTCCTGGGAGTCATGTCGCATGTTGCCAGGGAGACTTCACCCCTGGATGTCATGTCCTACATAGGGGGGAGGGTAATCATTTCACTTGCAGAGTTGGGCTTAGAGAGAGAGAGGCCACATCTGACCAACAAAAGAGGTCCTCTGGAAGTAATTCTTAGGCATAACTATAGGTAGGCTAAGGTTATCCACTACATAAATAAGCTTCACAAGGGCAAGCCTCAAGATCAAGCTTGGCCTGTTGACTGGAGAATTCCTAATGTTTATACAGTATCAGAGATTTCCCTGGTGGTGAAGCTTAATAGTTCCATATTTTTTCTCCCATCCCTCAGGGGACTTTTCCAATACATTTTAAATTATCTGTTCAACATATTCTGGAATATATCCGGGCATTACATTAAACTATACAGAATTACAAGCCCTCATTTCCATTCTGGGCTCCCTGTGTTTGGGTTGTTTAAATCGTCTGTCCAGATAGGTTGAGTTAGATTATATGCTACAGAAAATTTAGGCTCTGAACAAATTAACCTTTCTTTGGTCTCATAGAGTAGGTGACATTCTAAAATACAATGTCTTCCTTACACATGTATTCTGATTTACTGTAGTCACAAACCACTTGGCTCTGTTCTTGTCTCTAATTGAAGGCTGATCTCCTTTTCAATTTCTTTAACAGTTGCTGTATGTGGCAACGCTGACCTTCAGAGCTGTAGAATTCTTACTCTGAATCTTAGGTGTCACACAGGTACCCAAAGATCCAGCAAAATACCAGGTTATACATATATAGCACAGCCTCTCAAAATCTAGAAATAACAATTACCACTCCAGACTAAATGTACCTGCTATAAGAGCTTACAGTCCACTTTGAGTTCATTTTTGTATAGGGTGTAAAGTAAAGGTCCTCTTTCATTCTTTTGGCTATTGATATCCAGTTCTCCCGTGCCCATTTACTAAAAGGACTGTTTTGTCCAAGTTCAGTGGATTTGGGGGCCTTGTTGAAAATTATTTGACCTAGATTTGGTGGTCTATTTTTGTGCTGTCAATTTAATTCTGTTGGTCAGTACTTCTATCTTTGTGCCAGTACCATGGTGTTTTGAACTCTACGGTGTTATAATAAGCTTTAAAATTAGGAAGTGCTAATCCTCCCACTTTGTTTTTCTTTTTTAGGATATTTTTAGCTATTCAAGGTCTCTTTACCTTCCAAATGAATTTGGTAACTAGGTTTTCCAAATCTTCAAAGTAGGTTGTTGAAATTTTGATTGATAAACACACCCTCACCAAATAGAAAATCCAAACCTCCCTTTAACCCTTGTTCCTCCCCCCACCCCATTATTTAAGCCTGGTATTGTTGTAGTACTGTTGATGTCTTCCTGTTAAACATAGCCCGTAGCACGCAATAGTAGTTTTTCCCTTATATGCCAATATTATTAACTCTTTGTACAAGATTCTTACCTTTGAAGTAGTTAATTTGGTGAGGGTGTGTTTATCGGTTATTTTTCTCTTGGGAGCAATGAAAATTGTCTAAAATTGAGAGTGTTGATGGACTATTGACTTTGCACATTATATGTGATGCCTAATGAATGGAGGTGGCTGAGAAGTAGAATGGTGAATTGTGGTGTATACATGTGATGGAATATTGTACTGCTACAAAAAGAAATGAAGTTGTAAGGCATACAATGTTGTGAATGAAAGTGTGGGACATTATGTGATGCAAAATAAGCTAGAAACAAAAGAGCATATAAAAGGTCTCATTTAGAAAATACTTATAAGAAAATTGGGGCCTAGACTATAAGCTCTTATAGCAGTCACATTTAGTCTGGAGTGGTAGATATTACATTGAATTTGTAGAACAATTGGAATAGAATTGACATTTTAACTATATTTAACCTTCCTATCCATGAGCAGGGAACGTCTTTCCACCTATTTAGATCTTCTTTGATTTATTTTAGCAATAAACAATATATAGTTTTCTGTGTATAGGTCCTTTACATCCCTAGTTTTTTTTCCCAGCCAACAGAACTCCCATTAGTATTTCTTGTAGGACCGGTCCCTTGCTGACAAATTCTCTCGGTATTTGTTTGTCTGTGAAAATTTTAATCTCTCCCTCAATTTTTTTTTTTTTGTATGCTGTATGGTGGAGGTCACATTTCATTCTGTTTCCATGTGACTATCCTGTTATTGCAGCACCATTTGTTGAATTTTTTTTTTTTTTTGAAGTTCATCAGCTGGGAATCAAACCTGGGTCTCCTGCATGGCAGGCAAGAATTCTAGCTTTTGAAGGACACTTTGGCTGGGTAAAGAATTCTTGGATGGAAGTCTTTCTATTCCAGGGTCTTAAATATATTATATCACTGCCTTCTTGTTTCCATGGTCCCTGGTTAAGTAGTCTGCATTCAGTCTTATGTAGTTTCCTGTGTATGTAGTAGATTGCTTTTCTCTTGCTGCTTTCAGGATTTTCTGCATCTCTTAAACATTTGACAGATTGATTGGTATATGTCTTGGAGTAGGCTTATTTGGATTTATTCTATTTGGGGTTCTTTGGGCTTCTTTGATTTGCATATTTATGTCTTTTATAAAGGTTGGGAAGTTCTCCCCCATTACCTCCTCAACTAGTATTCCTAGCTGTTTAATCTTCTCTTCTCACTGATGATTTGTGCACTTCATTATGTCCATCACTTCCCTGAGATTCGATTCAAATTTTTCCATCTTTCTTGCCATTTGTTCTTTTGTGCATTTGAAATCAATTATCCTTTCCTCTAGTTCACTTATTCTTTCTTCTGCTTCTTCAAATTGCTGTTGTGTGTCTCTAGTATATTTTTGTTTTGGTCTACAGTATCTTCAATCTCTGTGATATCTGCTATTTCTCTATTTATTCTGTCAAATTCTTCTTTTTGCTCTTCTAATGTCTTCCTTAGACATCTCCTTTATGTCATTAGCCAACCTGTTGAATTTCTCTAGTAGAGCTGTCTGAACATCTTTGATTAGTTGTTCCAAAGTCTGTCTCCCCTCTGGTGTTTTAATTTGGTCATTAGGCTGGGCTATATCTGTCTGCATCTTCATATGCTTTGTGATTTTCTGTTGCCTTCAAAGCATGTAATTACCTTGACAGGGTTACTTTGGAAATTGATTTCCTTCAGTAGTCTAAGGTTTTATATGTGCATGATGGACAAGCAGCAGGACATGGGGTGTAGGGCAGGACACAGCAGCATGGTGGTGGGTTGCAGCGAAGCGTGAGGCACAGGACAGTGACTCTATGCTGGTGCCTGGGAGTGTAGGGTGTGGGATGCGGGATTGTGGGGGGCAGAGTGGGGGCCATGAAGTTTGGGTGCAGCTTGGGCAGGCCTTGGAACTCAGGGGCAGGGCGCGGCATGGGGAAAACAGAGGCAGGGTGTGGTGGAAGGCAGATCGGGGAGCTGTGTGGGTGCATAGGGGTGGGTGTGCAGGTAGGGTGCAGATGCATGCATGGAGCATGGGGGTTGTGGGTATTGGGGCATGGAGGTCACAGTGCATGGGGGACAGTTTGCAGGTGCAAGTGTGTGCAGGGGCAGGAGTCGGGGGTGCTGGGGTGGGGCAAACAGGGTGTGGGTATGGGGGGTGCAGGGTACGGGTGTGTACTTGCATAGGGTGAGAGTGGGGAAGGGCCGGGATGTAGATGGGAGCATGCACAGGGGTGGGGCACAGGTGCACAGGTTGCGGGGGTGGGGTGCCAGGGCAGGGGTGCATGTGTATGCAGGGTGAGAGGCCAGAGTGCCTGCAGGTGGGGTAGGGGGATGGGCAGGTGTGAGGTGAGGGTGCTGGGGGGTGGGGCTCAGGGGGGAGTCACGGTTTCAGAGGTGGGAGCACATATGTGGGTGTGATGCATTCAAGGAGTCCGGCTTGGCATACTTCCTAGTCCCGTCTCCCTGTCTGTACACTCCTGAGGGCTCTGGGCCTCCATTTGGAAAGTGGCATTTTAGGCTCATTGCACTAGGTGGATGCTCTTGGGTTTTCTGCATCTCAATTCCTCGGCTTTTTCATCTAGGGCTTCCCTAAGTGGTGTAGAAGACCCTCTCAGCTCACATGCACCCTCGAATCACTGTCTTGGTCCTTTTTCTGTCACTTCTCTAGCTGTTCTCAACCGATCCTGTTCTGCTATCTTCCCAGAAGAGTAAACTTTTTCTCTCTTTAAAATCCCAGTGTCTCAAGAGTTGGTCATTTGAGTGTGTCCGGCAAAAGAATCCACCACCTTTGTCTGGTAGCAACATTAGGAACATTCTGGAAGATATTTTCACTTTACTCTCCCAAATAATAACATACTTTCTACTCAAATACTTTAAAGCAAGAGAGGATGCACAGGGTTTGTAGGATGTACTAGTTTCTACAAACAGGTTTATTTCCCGCAGTACAAGGAAAATCAATATCACTGCCATAACCTCCCCTGGAAGTATTGCTTTGTTGTAAAAGAGTGAGGACTAAAGGGTAACAACCTAAATAAATGCCCATCAGAAAGGGAACTGGTTAAATACATTCTGGTGTGCCTATTCAATGTAACTCAATGCAGTTGTTCCAAAGAAGATGCAGTTATATATGTTCTAAAACTAATCAAGCCCAAACAATAGAAAGTGGTTAAATCTTACTGACTCTGCAGAGGAGAACTGGCGAACTGAAAGAGATAGAGGTAGAAAAGAGACTTTTATAGAAAACACTTTGGTACTGAAATTTTTTTAAAACCATGTTTACATGTTATGCATTTGAAGGGGAGGAAGGAAGCCAGGAAATAGACAGACAGACAGATAGATATAGGTAGATAGATAGGTAGATAGATAGATAGATAGATAGATAGATAGATAGATAGATAGATAGATAGATAGATTCAAGGATAGGTAGTTAGACCAAAAATTTGAAGAAATAGCATGTCTCATATTCTGAGGCTGCACCTTTTATTTTTAAAGCCATTACCCCCTTTCCTTTTCTCACACACTTCACTAGATGTATGCACACACTTCACTAGAACCACATACATATGACATAGCCTTAAACACACATTTTTTGACTTAGAGGCGTGGGGTGGGGGACGAGATGGAGAGTAAGCTTGGCCTAGCCGAATGGGACTTCTCGCCTGTCCCTCTGGCTCAGATCTGCACTACCTCCCCTCAACCTTCCCATTCCTTAGCCCATCTTCCTCCCAGCTCCGCCCCTGACCCAGCGCCCTCAGGCAAAAAGGACTTGCGTACATTTCGGCTTGCTTGCGCGGACGCCCCCGGGACCGCCTCGTGACGTCAGGCTGAGCGAGGAGCCGCTGTCTCCCCGCCGCCCGCCCAGCGGCCCGCGGCTGGCCTTTAAAAGAGCGGGTCTGAGCCGACCGCGACACACCGCGGGGACCGGAACTCACGGCTGGTTTCCCAGGGCGTCTCCATTGGTTCTCCTTCTCCACCTCGCTCCGCCTGGGCCGCCGCCGTCCTCTTCTCCGCGCAGGTTGGGCGAGCCGGGCCATGCCGGGGCTGGTGCTTCTCGGCCTGCTGGGCGCCGCGGTGGTGGCCGGTGAGTGCGCGCGGCGGCCGGTTCAGCACCGCGGACAGCGCCAGCCTCCGTCTTCCCGCCGCTCGGGGCCTCTTTGCTGGGAGAGTGGGAGGGTTGGGTGGAAAAGGCTTTCTCCCTCTGGCTTGGGGCTCTTCATGTCGTTGTTTCCCGGAGGTGATTACCTTCAAATCTCCCCCACGCTCCACTGTCTGATCTGGAAAAAGCCTGAGGGCTTCCTAGCCAGGCGGGAAGAGTCGCAGATTTTTATCTGAGTTTTCTTCTAGAAGGGAAGAAAACGTTCCTGCACCTCCTAGGAAACCCCATATTTTGTGCTCACTTCTAAGATCTCACGCTCTCTCTATCTGTTTGAAAAAATGCCGTTATAGTCTGATTCCGTATCTGTAATTAAGTTCGACTTTTTAAAGCCAAATGACCATGGAGAGACAAGGAGTACAAGTAATATGATACTAATTAGCATCTGCATAATTTCCTTTATTATAACAATTATAATTTACAAACATGATGAGATAAAAGCAAGTCCCCCATGTATATTAGATATATCTTTTTCTTAACTTGTTCATATATGATGTTCATATGACTGTGTGTTCATGTATATGCGTACACACATTTATTATAATCTTTTCTGTATTTTGTATTGCCATCTCTGGAGAGAGGCAATTTCACATTCAAATTCATCCATGTTTTAGTTATGAATGGAAACTGCAGTAGATACTTTGACCTTTATACCCCAGAAAAATAACTAGAGTATAAAATAACCACAAAAGTGTCCATGGAGTAGTAAAATATATATATATTTTTTATCAATTAGGAAGGATAAAATTTTAAGCAGTAGATATTTATTTGACAGTTTCTCTTTGTATTTGGAAGACTGTGGTAGTAACTCTTCAAAACTACTCTCAAGCTCAAAAAAATCAACTCTGAAGTTTTGATGTGTGCATGTGTGTGTGTGTGTGTGTGTGTGTGTGTGTGTGTGTGTGTGTGTGTGTGTTGAAGGGAATAAAGTCACTGTGGGTGTTGAGACCATTGAGAAGTATACTACCAGTTTAAACTGGAGGTTTATGACTCTAGAAAATTGTTCTTATCTGAGATTGAGAGTCCTAACTAGAATTGAAGTTTTGCTATCCATGGATATGAAGCTTAATTGACATCAGTTACCAGATCGAAAATGTAAAGAGACAAGATGAAATCCAGTGATATAATTTATTTTATTTCAAGGTACATACATTTAGACCTTTCTAAAATTCTAGTCAGTCTTACAAATTGCCTAACAGTTCTAATTTTAATTTAGAAAAAAAAAAAAAAAGAAAAATTTAGAGTCTTTTCTGGCCAAACATTTTTCAGAAAGGAATTCCTTAAGAGTTTAAATCTATGCTATATATTGTGCCATAGAGCATGAAAACAGTAATGCTTATAGATCTCTTACACAGAATATTTTAACAAGGCTTCTTTTTTTTTTTGCATGGGTAGGCACGGGGAATCGAACCTGGGTCTCCGGCATGGTAGGCGAGAACTCTTCCTGCTGAAACACCGTGGCCCACCCAAGGCTTCCTATTTTAATAGCACCTAAAATGGAAATATGATATTCTTTTAAATTTTTACTTATTATAATTCACATAAAATTTACCCTTTTAAGGTGTATAATTCAGTGGTTTTTAGTATATTCACAGATTGTGCAGCCATCACCATTATCAAATATCAGGACATTTTCATTACCTCAAAAAGAAATTCTGTACCCATTAGCAGTCACTCTCCATTACCCCTGGCAAATGAGGCATGATATTCTTCAGGCAGAGTTTGTTATTTAGCAAAATCACAGGACTGGGGAAACTTCAGGAAATAATCTGGTTCATTTCCTACCCTTTGCAGCTTCTGGAAGAAGACCTTGTACAGTAGCTACTGTATACTCGAAAAATTAATGAGTGAAGTAGTTACATGGTATCCACATTATTCTAGGTGAGACTGAGTCTGCTTTCAGAAGAGCTTATTTTACTTGCTATTATTTCACAGCTGTATTTTCGATCAGTGATTAAACCTTAATAGTATTATGAGCTTTAATTCCTAAGTTATTTTCACAGTTATTATAAAGTATTACTGGAAAATTTTTCTACTCTTTGACTGCTTCACCACTAACATAATAATTAGATTTTCTCTTGTGTCCCCTGACTCTTACTTAATACAAAATTAAGTTAAACTACTCCTACTTTGCTGTCACTGATTCTATTAGGAGAAATACAATGGCATTTATTTATCTAACCAAGATCCCTAATGTATGTTCACAAGCAAAGGTTTCTTTCCTTCCATCAAAAAATAGGTTTGAAGAGCTTCAATCAGAGAAACAGAACTGTTCTGTAATAACAAACACTAGCTACAAATTGTTTAGTTATGAAAGAAAAATATTTCTTTCCCGGAAAATCTGATGACTGTTATAAGTAATAACAAAGTTGCCAAAGTTGGCAATATCAGTTGTAAATAAAAGCACCTAAGTGATAGCTATTTTGCATTTGGGACAAAGGGAAAAGAAAAGTATTAGCAAGAAGCTGCATTACCAAAAAAGGCTAAGTAAAATTGGACTTTAAAAAGGCATATCCTGGTTTATTTGTGGAGTAATTTTGTCTTTCCAGATGATAATATAGATTTCAGCTGGAAAGAGCAAATGCCAATGTGGGCATGTTCCCAAATAACATCCATTTGGAGAATAAAAGAACGGCCCAAAATATTGGGCATAGAGTGCAAAGGTGAACCATCCGATCTTGTCTGAACTGCATTTCATAAAGAACACTGGGGTTTCCTAGCTGGTTAGTCATTTCCCAAACACAACAAATGAGTCGAACGGGCTGGATAACTTTAGAACTCTTAAAATAATTGAAGTAGATTCCCAGCTGTGCTTTGAAAAGCAAAATTTAGTGAGATGAGTTAAAGAAATAGATATTTTGTTTTTAGGTTGAGCCCTACGGTATATAATTCTTTGGGGGTGAGGGTTAGAGAGGCTTGGAGGACAAGCACTTTGGGAGAAAAGGTTAGGTTGCTGGTCAAAAATAAACCGCTTTTGAGTAGTTTCCATCTCTGGTATCTGAGGATTTTTGCTCTTCCCCCAGCTGGTTCTTTCCTTGTCTCAGGGATCTAGAGTCTTTTAGTGCACTGGGCTTCTACAGCCACAAAATCAGTTGTCCATTCAGGAGAACTGTACAGATGGGCCTATGTGTAAACGCGTTGAGCTTCTCTACTGGTAAGGGCTTAGACAGAACAAAATAAAACTGAAAGATAAAATAATTAAATCAGCTTTGAGAAAAAAAAAGAATGGCACTGGGAAATTAAAGTCTATTGAAGCATTCCCTAAGAAAATAAAGGCACTTCAAATGCTGATTTCAAATAGGCAGAGTCTCATGAAAATTAAATTTAGGTAATTTTTTTTTTTTAATTTTCTAGGTAAATTTTTAAAATATCTTTTAAAAAATACCATCATAAGCCAGCTGTTACACAGCTATCTGCATGCGGTATTATGGATTTGATGTTGCACTAGGACAATCAGATGCCTCCCTTGTTCCTTACGTGATTACAGACCATGTGGAGAAGGGAATCAGATGATACCAGTTCATAAGCAAGTTTGTTTGGGAAAAGGCCTGGGAGTAAAAAGAGAGGTAATTGATTATGTAAGATAGTCATAACCATGTTTTTTTAAAGCAGATTAGTTTGGGGGAGGATATGTTCTTGGAAGCAGGGATAGACAGAGGAAGCTGTAGATCTTAATCAATTTTGAGTTGACAGAGGGAAGGGGTAGAGGAGAGCACTCTGGTTCTATTTAGATTTGGGTTGTTTTAAACTTTTTATTGAACCATGAGACACATATAGAAAACTATACAAAACATAGTATAGAGCTTGATGCAATTAAAAAAAAACTGAACACATATGTATAACCAGCACCCAAATAAAAAAACAGAATGTTGCCAGTACCCCAGAAACTCCCCTTGTCTGTGGCCTGGATTTGATTTATAATGGATGGAAGGTAGCATTCATTTCTAAATCATGTTTAAGACATTGCTAGGGGAAAATAGCTCACACATATGTATGTGTGTATATGTGTCCATGCATATACACCCGGCAGTAAATCATATGGTCTTATAATTTTTCATTGACATTCATGGAGCTATATATAGTCAGATAATATGTCAAATAATAACTTCTGGGTTATTATCAGAAGCATCCCAGAGCCATTTTCTGCTGTTTCCCCAAACCATTTTCCTCTACTTTTGTATTCCTTAAGGTAGCATCTCTATTTGAGGCTTAAATTTTTAAAAACATTTTTTATTGTGGAGTATAATATATATACAAAAAAAATTTCAAAGTACATTTTAACATGTAGTTATAGAACAGATTTCAAAGTTTGGTATGGGTTATAGTTCCACATTTCAGGTTTTTCCTTCTACCTGCTCTGAGATACTGTAGACTAAAAGAAATGATTCAGCAGTCACACTCATTTGTTAAATCCTATCTTCACTGTTATAACTCCTCCTTTTCCTTTGCTCCTTCTTCCAATCTTTAAGGGATATTTGGACTATGCCCATTCTAACTTTTTCATGTTGAAAAGAGGTGTTGACAATATGGGATAGGGGAATGGAACTTGTTGATGTTCTTAGAATGTCCCCTCTGGGTTTCAGATATTATCTGACCTAGGAACCATCTGGGTTGTTACAGCTTTCTGGAAAATAAACTTAGTCTGTGAAACTTTTGTAGAATCTCAGATAGAGCCCTAGGTGTTCTTTAGGGTTAACAAGAATGATGTTGGTTGGGGTTTGAAAACCATGTCAATTTGAAATATCTAGCCGAAGCTTGCATAGAGTAGTCTCCCCAATAACCTCTCAACTCTGTACTCTCTTAGCCACTGATACCTTATTTTGTACATTTATTTTCACCTTCTGGTCAGGAAGGTATTGTGGATCCCATGATGCCAAGGCCAGGCTCATCCCTGGAAGTCATGTCCCACGTTGTCAGGTAGACTTTCACCCCTGAATGTCCTGTCCCACATAGGGGGGAGGGTAATGATTTTACTTGCAGATTTGGGCTTAGAGAGAGAGAGAGAGAAGCCATACCTGAGCAACAAAAGAGGTTCTCTGGAAGTAATTCTTAAGCATAATTATGGGTACACTTAATTCTCTGCTATAGAAATGAGTTTTGTAAGAGTAAGCCTCAAGATCAAGGGCTTGGCTATTAACTTGGGAGTCCCTAATGTTTGATAGAGTATCAGGGGTTTCTCAGGTGGGAAGGTTAAGTAGTTCCATATCTTGTTTTCAGTCTCTGAAGGGACTTTGTCAGTACTTTAAAATTATCTATCCAACGTACTCTGGGATGGTATACGGGTATTACTTTATAGAATTACAAGCCCTCATTTCCATTCTGGGCTCCATGTGTTGGGTTGTTTAAATGAACTTTCTAGGCAGGTTGAGTTAAATTGTGTGCTACAGAAAATTTAGGTTTTTGACCAATAAACCTCTCTTGCTTTGGTCTCACACAGTTGGTGAGGCTCTAGAATACAGACAACACCATCTCTTGCCCTGCATTCTGATTACCTTAGTCACAACCAGATTGGCTTTGTTCTTCTCTCTCATTGAAGTGAGACTTAAATTTGCCGTAGACCATCCAGTAGCTATTTTTCCTCCATAGAACCAGCCGTGGACATTTTCTTTAGGATTCCAGCAGCTTCCTTGGCAGCTAGACCCAACATATAACAGGGTCTAACCCCAAATTATCTATAGCAGTTAGATTGAAGGACTGGAGGTTCCATTTCTCAGTTTCCTCTTTTGTCTTAGAAATGCTTCCAAAATGTTCCATGTTAGAAGGCCAGTCATAAATGAGGTGAAATTGAGATATTTTTCCTATTTACCAATAAATTTTACATCTGTGTTATTTTACTTCAGATTCCTCCAGAGAAGTTTATTACCCATTATATGGTTTAACCTGGTATAAATCTAAATGTTGTCATTTTATTTTTTCATATAAATATTGCATGAAGACCATTCACACTTTAGGGAATGTCCGAGACCTCCAGTCACTTAGTGTCTTACAGTATTTATACCATGTCTTTGTAATACTCATTTACTTAATTTCTGTATGAATCTGAGAATGGAATTCCTAAGGTATAGTCTTCATTTTACAAAATTGTTAACCAGGTGACTTTTGGTAATTAGGATGCTGTTTCTAGGGGGAAATGTATGTGTGTAAGTAGGTAGGAATGTATATATGTAGAGACATGCCTAAAGTGGTCCATGTAAAGCTCCAAAATTGTATCCACATCCAAATAAAATTCATTACACAATTGATCACAGAGTTGGAGTTGAAAGCAATAGGGAAAGAAGAGTTGAAACCAAAAGGGAATGGTCTACATCTCTTCCTTGGAGAGTGTTGGAATGTTGAAATGTGGTTGGAATCTGAATTCTTTTAACTGAAGTACAACGTACATACAATGAAATATATAGCTCTTAAGTACAGAACTCTATGAGTTTTGACCTGTGTAACCAATACCTCAGTCAAGAAAGGAAACATTTCTATCACCCCAGAGGTTCCCTTGAGTGGGAGTTGAGTTGCTGTTGTTGGTGTTTTTAATAAATGCATAGCCCCCTTTATCTTTCCACCCCCATTCGTATACACACCATTGTCTCCAAGTCCCTGCGCAGTTGGCTAAGGCCAGCGGTTTCTGACCCCTAGTGCAATAATCCTCCACTGTCCCTACTCTGGTCACCTCTGACTCTGCCCCTTTCTCCAAGTAATGTGGGATAGTTTGTACATGTGGATTACTTGGTTTTCAAAGCCATTTCTAATTGTTTTTCTCCTTTGAAGCTGTAGGTTCTATCCCAGTGGAGTACGGGAAACACAATGAGGAAATGGTAAGTTTAAATATGTCTAGAATCTAGACTTACATCTAACCTCTAGATTCTCTTATTCCCTATTACACCAAACCAAACCAAACAAAACAAACAAAAAAACCTACACCATAAACTTACAAAGCCAGGTTTTCATTCCTGAAGTCATGGGAATGACGGATACTCCTCCTGCCCTGTACTCCTACAGCCCTCCTAGGTGTTTTAGTGCCCTCAAAGATAGCAGTGTCATCACAGCCTTTTCCTTCCAACCCTTTCTGAAATGGGTATTTATTTCCCTTTTCATGGTAACCTCAAGCCAATGCCTTCTTGCATTATTCTCTGTAGAGGCTTTCCCTTGTCATTTACAGGTATTGGGATATTTTGTTACTACCCTGTAAATCTTTATTCCTGCCCTAAAATACTCCATCAATATAGAGTATTGATGGAGTATTTTTACATGGCCAAGCCTTCCTTGACAGCATCTCTGGGTTGAGTAGTCCGTTCCTCCATTGAAATCAGTTTTTGCCAACCTGCTTTCTGGTTTCCCCCAGGTGACTCGCTGCATCGTCCAGGTCCTCGCAAATGTCCTCTTACAGTCTAATGCTCCACCCATCAACCCTATCTGCCGATATGCCCTGAAGAAAAGTAAGTGTCCCCTATGGCAGGCAGATCTGTGTCCTTGCTTCACCTTCAACTTAACCTCCAAATACACTGGGAAGCTAAGGCAGTGGGAAGAGTATTGACTACACTAGGAGATAAAAGATATAGCTTCTAATCCCTGTTCTACCACAAAGTAGCTGTGTGACCATGGTGAAGACTCCTTGCCTCTCTGGGACTTGTTCCTCAAAGTAAAATGAGGGGTTTGTGACCAATGGTAGTCTTTGAAATGTCTGTTAGTTCATAAACTCCTTGGATCCATATTTTGGGTTTTTAGAACAGGCTTCATTTAGGTGGAGAGAGTTGGGGGGAGGGAGTACTTGTTTTGATTACATAGGAGGGGTTTAATGCACTGGGAATGTTGGAAGATGAAAAGATGGAAGGAGAATTTACATTTTTCATATTTCTCTTTGACTTCTTTTCTGACACTGACACATTAGAAATTTGGAAAGGTAACTTGAAAGGTAACTACTGATTAATTAAGATATTTTAATTTAAGATATTAGAGTGGAAGGTACCCCCAGGTGGTACAAGGAGCTACAGGCCTAGGGAATCAGAAAAGATCAGCATAGAGGAAGACCACTCCATGTGAAGCAGCACAGTGGCCTTCTGAGTCTAGACAGGGATGTTTTTTCTATATGAAACAGCTCTGTTGAAAACAAAATTTAAACAGTGATGCAAACAGTATCCATTGGGAATAGACATTGAGATCAGTTTTACAAAACTATTCAATCTCTTCTGTGCATAAAATCAAAGGGATTCAAACAAATTTTAAACAAATGCCTCTCTCTCTTCAATACCTTCCTTTGTCTTTAAATTGTAATCAGGGTGGCAACGGTGGAATTTTTTTTCCCTCATTGCAAGATAATACCTTTGCAGTTGCTACACTTGAACCCTCATGCATAAAACGGTAAAAACAAGTATTAGCAATTAGCCAAGAGTATACTGGGGTCACTGAATCCACCTTTGGAGGCTTCAGAGTAACCAATCTTCTCAAGTATAGGCACCTGAGTCTGGAAGGGCTCTATAGTAACTGGGTGGAAGCTGCCCTGCCACTTTCAGCCCATATACTGTCTGAATTTTTCTCCAGCCATTACAGGAAGCAAATGAGAGCAGAGTGGATCTCCAGGCAGGATATAAACGCTGGTCCTTTGGGCAACCCACCCTGGCTATCTCCCCTCCTGTTTTTCTGTTTACCAGATGGATACAGGGGTGTAAGGTCTGCCATATTAGGTCATCAAAGATCCCTGAATGCTTAGGTAGAGCCGTTAAATGTAGGACTCTATTTGCCAGCCAAGTTCAGCTTCTCAGCCCTTCGGCCATGACCATAGTAATTCTAACCTCTACTCATCACTGATTGTGCCCTGGTGTCTTCTGGTGTCCATTGGAGAGCCCCAGGGAAACTGGTAAAATTCAAAGGATAGCTGCTTATAAGGCATTATGCTCAAAGGGTGATAGAATCTGAGATCTTAGGGTTTAAGGCCAAGATAGGGAGGTTCCTCTGAATTGCAGACTCAAATGCCAACCAGGGTCAGCCAGATAAGATAAAGGAATGAGCGGGACAAGAAGTGACTTGCAAACTGGAGGACACATATCCCTTCGAGGGGAAGCAGATAATTTTCACCTCCAACCCTACTGTGGAGAAATAAAGACTCATTAACCAGATCTTGGTATTTTTTCAAAATATGTTATAAAATTGGATTTTTAAGTAACTTCTCCAAGTATTTGTTTACCTCTGAATTTGAATTTACTTAAATTGCTGTTTAGGCCAAACAGAACTCACCTCTGGGCCACCAGTTTGCAATGCTTGTCATGTTCTGGTTTTCTTTCCTGCTGGTATGGCTTTAGCATGTCTGAAGACTGGTGGAGCTTTCAGCCATTTGGATCAATGAATTCCTTCCTGTTGTCTCCCTTCCAAAAAGGCACTTATCAAGCAAACAAACATTTGGGAAGTTGGGAAGAATCACAAAGTTTTATGGCTTGAAGAAACCTTAGGGAATTCATAGTGGAACTTCTTAACAGGTATGAGAATCTGCTGACCAGGTTTGATCCTTGTAGCACAAGAGTTAGGGATGGGTAGGGATGTGTTTTTCCCTATTTGTACTTGAAAGGAAGGGTGAGCTTCACAGTGTGGTTTTACCCCTGGACAATGACTGTGTGCTGCTGATCACAGCCCCCCTCTAATCTCACCTGCTGGGGTTCAGTGCTAAATTTAGCAGGAAGTGCTAAGTCTGTTACAGGTAATACACACTTTCTTGGGAAAAAATAAAAATAAAACTACTTCTGTTCCTGACACTTAAGACCCACATATCAGCAGACAGTCAGAAAGCAGCCACATAGTGTCTACCGTGTGAAAAGGAGACACTGTCTGATTCACTTTACTTCAGCAGACTCTCAGAATGACATCACTCTGTGCCCAAAGCCTCCTTGCCTACCCACGTCCACCTGCCACCCCACAAGCACTGGCCCTAAAAGGCAAAGGAATTGGTGATGGACTAGCCCTCGATTGTTTGAGTATGAAAGGGAAAGATCAGGGTCATTTCAGTTGCTATATAAAATATGAGAATGTTCTATCAGGCTGGGCTCTAAGCAGTGATATGACAGCTACGTTATTTCTCGGACATTTTTACAAAACAGACCAATTTTTTCCCATGTATTGGAGAACACAGTTGTAGACCTAGAGCTGTTAGCAGCCTTGACTTCTGGAATTCTGTCTAAAGTCAGTGACCTACGTGGATTTCAGAGTCCCCCAAGCTAACAACTCAGATGGTGTTAACCACTTACCTCCTTCCATGGGGCATCCTTGAACTAAGGAAGATTTAGAAAAGGAGCTGTTGACATTTGGAGAAGGTGAGGGAGAACAGCATTCACTTACAATATTCATATACCACCTAATGTTAACTCATGATAATCTACCAAGTTCCTTTTTCTTCAACATCTGAGAACATGTTGGGTGGATAGGACCTAAGTGAAGGAGGAAATGGCTGTCTCCACTGCTGCGCAGTTCCCTTGGAAAGGAAGTATAACCCTTTTTTATCACCAATTACTAAGTGCCATTGTTAGTTGCTGCTAAGTTGATTGGGTAATAAAAGATAGATAAATTAATAATCTAAAAGTTTGAAAGCCCATTTTGAATCTTAATATTTCCTATTTTGGCTATTTTTCTTAATCTGTTTTACTGAATGGTAGTTAGAGCCAGTCACATAATATTACCTGTTTAACCACTACTTGGAGAAGATATGGAAATGGTTCAGATTTATACCTTGCCTGAGCCTCAGTGTCCTCATCTGCAAAAAGAGAAGGTTAAATGAGATGGTTCTAAATTCTAATATTCTATAAATGTATATCTGGATTTCAATTTTAGCACTGATAGTACTAATGAGACATTATGGTTGGCTATTATGAAAAATAAAAAGATAGACAGCATATTATTACATTTAAGCACAGCTGAGGAACTTTAATACCCCTTGCCTTTAAAAGGGATCTGAGTATTCTTTATTAACTTGAAACTTCATCAAAGCTGTTTTCAGTGTCCTCAGAATACTTGTAGTGCTTGTTGAACCACAAGCAATTTTGAGGTTATGCTTACTCTTTTATATTTTCATGATAGGTACAAAAGAGGTCATGGATGAAGAGAGAAATGAAAATGAAAATGCCAAGTATGAAGTGAGATTGTTAAGGGACCCAGATGCTGCCTCAGCAGTCACTACACCCTCCAGTAGGGAAGAGGCTGGAGCCCCAGGGGAGGGTGACACCGGAGGGCTGACAATGAAAGACAAAGAGAAATGGCCCCAGGGAGGCAGGCACAGTGGGGAGCGAGCAGGTGAGCCCCAGGAGACTCTCCATCCTTCTAACAGTCAAGTCACCAAAGAAGCAAATTCTGAGAAGGGTGAGGAAGCAGAGAGGAAGGAAGGGGAGGGAGAGAAATATCAGAAAAGGGAACGCGGAGAAGATGGCAGTGAAGAGAAGCACCTTGAAGAGTCAGGAAAGACACAAAACACCTTTCTCGACAAAAGGGACCAGGCTGCGGCTAAGAATAAAGCAGACTTAGTAGATCAGGATGATAAACACGGTGGGGGGCGCTCTGAGGAGAAGACACACAGCCGGGAGACGAGTAGCCAGGAGAGTGGAGAAGAGGAGGAAAGGAGGCAGGAAGAACACTCTAAGGAGTCTGCGAGCCAGTCGAGGAGCCGGGAAGACTCTGAGGAAAGTGAGGAAGACCCTACTTCTGAGGTGACCAAACGGCGCTTGAGGCCAAGACACCACCATGGGAGGAGCAGGCCTGACAGGTCATCCCAAGAAAGGAAGCCTCCTTCTGAAGAGAGGAGACACTCCCTTGAGGAACCTGGGGAGTCAAATGTGGGCAAGGCCAATCTAGAGGAAAAGAGGTCCCAACATTCAACCCACTACAGGGTTTCTGAGGAAGAGCCCGAATATAGGGAAGAAGTGAGGAATTATCCAGGGGTCCAGGCTCCTGCGGACCTCGAGGGGGAGAGATTCGGGGGCAGAAGTGAGGGGTACAGGGTGCCAAGGCCTCCCAGTGAGGAGAGCCAGGAGGAGGAAGACAAGAGAAACCACCCCCCCCCAGAGCTTGACAACATGATGCACAGACCTAGTCATGAAAAGGACGAAGGCAGGGTCCACGAGGCGGGAAAGGGCCACCATCAGAGAGGGGAGACAGGTGCCTACTTCCACCCTGAACCCAGAGAAGAAAAAAGATTTTTAGGTGAAGTACACTACCATATGCAAGAAAGACAGATGGACAAGGCAAGGAGACATCCACAACTCGAGTGGAAAGGGCAGGACAGAGATGACCTCAACTACGGTGAAAGAAATGGTGAGGAAGGCGCCCCAAAGTGGCAGCAGCAGGAGGTCCTACAAGACTCTCAAGAGAGCAGGGAGGAGGCTGAGCTTCAAGACAAACAATATGCTCCCAGTCACACCCCTGAAAAGAGAAAGCGATTAGGGGACCCGTTCAACCCATACTATGGCCCACCCCAGTGGAAGAGCAGTGACCGTTTTGAGAGAAAGGACAACACAAATGACAATTTTCTTGAGGGTGAGGAGGAAAACGGGCTGACCTTGAATGAGAAGAATTTCTTCCCAGAATACAATTATGACTGGTGGGAGAAAAAACCCTTTGCAGATGATGTAAATTGGGGATACGAGAAGAGAAGTCTCTTGAGGGCCCCCAAACTGGATATGAAGAGGCAGTATGACAGAGTGGCTGAACTGGACCAGCTCCTCCACTACAGGAAGAAGTCAGCTGAGTTCCCGGACTTCTATGACTCTGAGGAGCAGATGAGCACGGGCCACGCCACAGAAAAGGAAAAGGATGGCATCGGTCAGAGGGTTCTGACAGAGGAAGAGGTACAGTATGGGGCTTTTATTTCAAATTGAACTTGAGATGGTCAACGCTAATAAATTATGCCCAAGACTATCTGACATTAATGGGGAAAATTTGTGGGGATTATATCACTTTGAGAATAGACCCCTAAGAATGGAGTGGGGTCAACCTCTGGGGTTGATTTCCACCTCACATTAAGCAGCTGTTCTCATCCCCGCCCATCTTCCTCTATTGATTCTCAACCTTGGCTGCACATTGGAATCACTTGGGAGCTCGAGAAAATACTGGGACCTGGGACCCACTGCTGGAGAGTGTCTTCATTGAGGTGGAGTGTCACGGGGGCATCATGAGCTTTTTAAAACTTGCAGGTGATTCCAATACTCAGCCAAGTTTGATGACTGCTGTTCTGGTATCTTCCCCCTTGGTCCTTTGTCAGTGTTTTCCGAGATAGGGAGAACAGGTAATATAGAAACTAGCTGCTTTGGTTTGTCTTCATCCACTCTGGTAAGGTCTGAGGAAAGAGGATATTTGTCCTCTACTACAGTGAGAAATGTAAATCTGGAAGAGGCCACTATCAGAGCCGAGGCTGCCCAAATAAGTTTTGTAATATTGATTATGTAGGTTGGTGCTTCCCAAACTTGAATGTGCATCAGAATCATGAAGGATTGTTAAAACACAGATTCCTAGGCCCCAGAGTTTCTAATTCATTAGATCTCAAATGGGGTCCCCAGAATCCTCATTTCTAATAAGTCCCCCCAGTGATTTTGGTGACGCTGCTGCTGCTGCCAATTAGAGATCACACTTTGAGAACCACTGATGTAGGGTGACTCATGTAGCCTATATCATACCTAAAGTTCCCCTTTTTGCTCAGACTTCCTCCAGGTATAGCAAAATAAATTGATCCAGGACCTCAAGCCTCCTTTTTATTTTTTGTATTTTTCCAGGAAAAAAAACTTGACAACCTGGCTGCAATGGATTTGGAACTACAGAAAATAGCTGAGAAGTTCAGTGGCAACCGAAAGGGCTGATGGTTGCTGGAGCAAAGGGCAGGTTGGGGCTGCAGCCCTCACATTATCTATTTCCACCACTTCACTGAAAGACACCATTTATTTATCCAAAGGGAAAAAGTAGAATTTACTATTCATGAAATGTCTTTAAAACAAGTGGAAATGTCTTTATTTTTGCCAGAATGCTATTGATATATGAATAGCATGACTTGTAGCATATACTTTCTCACAAAATAGACATATTAATATGCTTGTGACCATAACTGTGCTACTGTCTTTGAAAAAATATATTTGTCTCTGCTTGAAATAATAAAAGATTCACCTGAGACCAAAAGTTTCATTAGCTTCCTTTGAGTTAATCAGGAGAAGGTTGATTATCAAGTCCATCCTTTAAAGTAAATTCTGAAAGAGAGCTCTAGAATTGGTTAATCTCTTGAATGCAGGAAAGGGAAAAAAAAGCAAACCTTATAATGTGTAGGATATAAAGAGGAAAGGAGCAGGAGAAGACCTCTGCCCTGCTAGGCAGGAGAGAGATTAGATAGGATTAAAGAGACTGTTTCAAAAGCAATCATAAGACACTACTTTTAAAATGTTATTATCTGGAGAGCGAAGGATTATTTTTCAGGTCTGAGGAGTGAGCTGGATAATGGGGAGAACACTGGATTGGGAATCAGAACTTTGGGCTTGTTCAACTCGCTCCTGTACACTCAGGGTCTGTCTGACCTCTCCATAAGGTCAGGCTCCGATTCTGTTACTAAGTAGCTGTGTGACTCTGGCCGAGTTACTTCCCTCTCCTGGGCTCATCAGTAAAGTAGGGATATCTACCTCACTGGGTTGTTATGAGACTCGTACAAGTTTATGCAAAATACCACATGCCTAGCACATGGTAATGGCTCAGCAAATGTTAGCTCCTGACATTATTATCCCTGCAGCTTTTTCTTTTCTTTTTTTTCTTTTGGGGGTGGGGGTGCATGGTCCCAGAATCGAACCTGGGTCTCCCACGTGGAAGGCGAGCATTCTACCACTGAACTACCCATGCACTCACTTCTTTCTTCTTAATTAGAAAAATTACGCATTAAATCCCAAGTTCCCATATACTAACCTATTTTTAACACCTTGCATTAGTGTGATACAAGGGTCGACAAGGCAATGCTTTCTCCCCCAAAATAGTGGCATACTGATGCTGCCTGTCAGCAATTCCTTGCTCCTTGACTCTTCTGTCACAAGACAATGTTATGGCGGCGTCTTCTCCTTTCTCTTCCAGATCCACTGATTTCCAGCTTCTGGCTGCTCCCCACAGCTTCTCTTCTGTGTGCAATGTCTTTTGTTTATAAGGATTTCAGCCATATTGGATTAAAACATGCCCACATTCAGTTGGGCACACCTTCAGTATTAACATCTTCAAAGGACCTATGTACAAAAATGGGTTCACATTCTCCAAAGCCAAGGCTTGTATTATGAATACTTTATTGCCATTGTAATCCCTTGTCTTACTATTTCCTGATCAAGATACTGTGAACTGCTTAACACACTCTCACATATATAAAATGCAGATTTTCTTTCCTCTTGTAGCCCAGGAAAATACAAAATCATTTCCTAAATATAGGGAATTCTAGGCCCAAAATGAATAGGGGCTTACTCACAGGAGGAGAGAAAGCAAAACACTGCCATACACTAAATGACAGCCTGGAAGTCTTACACATGCACATGCACACACACAGCAGGCACTGCCCATGAAGAGAGGCTGCTGGCAGATGGAGTTCAGCGCAGCATAAGATCCCCCAGCTTGGAGAAGCTCACACAGCTTCCTTCTGGTGCTCCACCTTGAACAAACCCTGCACACTCGTGTATTCTTTCATTTTGGTTTGGAAGTCCCTCAGGGCAGGGAAATGTGAAGACACATTCGGCCTATCAAGAATGCAGGAGACAACAAAGAGAATCCCACCAAGCATTCCATGGTGTCCATTTGCAGTGTGTGTTATGGGTTGAAGAGTGTCCCCCCAAAAGAAGTCCTCATCCTTAGTACCTCAGAATGTGACTTCACTTGGAAACAGGGTTATTGCAGATGGGACAAGTCAAGGTGAGGTCATACTGGAATAGGGCGGATCCCGATTCCTATGTCTGGTGTCCTTAGAAGAGACGGAAAACAGGAAAAGGCCACTAAAGACAGGCAGACATTGGAGGGATGCATCTACAAGTCAAGTAACACCAAGGATTGCCAGCTACCACCAGGAGCCAGAAGAAGTAAGGAAGGACTTTCTCTAGAACCACTAGAGAGAGGAGGGCTCTGCTAACATGATGCCTTCAGATCTCTGGCCCCCCAAACTGTTATTTATTTATTTATTTTTATTAATTAGAAAAAGAATTAACAAAACAATTAGAAATCATTCCATTCTACATGTACAATCAGTAATTCTTAATAACATCACATAGTTGCATATTCATCATTTCTTAGTACATTTGCATCGATTTAGAAAAAGAAATAAAAAGACAACAGAATAAGAATTAAAACATTAATAGAAAAACAAAAAACAAAAAACCTATACCTCACATGCAGCTTCATTCAGTGTTTTAACATAATTGCATTACAATTGGGTAGTATTGTGCTGTCCATTTCTGAGTTTTTATATCCAGTCCCGTTGTACAGTCTGTATCCCTTCAGCTCCAATTACCCCTTCTCTCTCTCTCTTTTTTTTTTTAATTAACGGAAAAAAAGAAATTAACCCAACATTCAGAAATCATACCATTCTACATATGCAATCAGTAATTCTTAACATCATCACATAGATGCATGATCATCATTTCTTAGTACATTTGCATCGGTTTAGAAAAACTAGCAACATGACCGAAAAAGATGTAGAATGTTAATATAGAGACAAAAATAAAAGTAATAATAGTAAAGTCAAAACAAAACAAAACAAAACAAAACAAAAACCTATAGCTCAGATGCAGCTTCATTCAGTGTTTTAACAAGATTACTTTACAATTAGGTATTATTGTGTTGTCCATTTTTGAGTTTTTGTATCTAGTCCTGTTGCACAGTCTGTATCCCTTCAACTCCAATTGCCCATTATCTTACCCTGTTTCTACCTCCTGCTGGACTCTGTTACCAATGACATATTCCAAATTTATTCTCGAATGTCTGTTCACATCAGTGGGACCATACAGTATTTGTCCTTTAGTTTTTGGCTAGACTCACTCAGCATAATGTTCTCTAGGTCCATCCATGTTATTACATGCTTCATAAGTTTATCCTGTCTTAAAGCTGCATAGTATTCCATCGTATGTATATACCACAGTTTGTTTAGCCACTCTTCTGTTGATGGAGATTTTGGCTGTTTCCATCTCTTTGCAATTGTAAATAACGCTGCTATAAACATTGGTGTGCAAATGTCCGTTCGTGTCTTTGCCCTTAAGTCCTTTGAGTATGGCAATTCTATATTCAGCTTTTTGAGGAACCGCCAAACTGCCTTCCACAGTGGTTGCACCATTTGACATTCCCACCAACAGTGGATAAGTGTGCCTCTTTCTCCGCATCCTCTCCAGCACTTGTCATTTTCTGTTTTGTTGATAATGGCCATTCTGGTGGGTGTGAGATGATATCTCATTGTGGTTTTGATTTGCATTTCTCGAATGGCCAGGGACATTGAGCATCTCTTCATGTGCCTTTTGGCCATTTGTATTTCCTCTTCTGATAGGTGTCTGTTCAAGTCTTTTTCCCATTTTGTAATTGGGTTGGCTGTCTTTTTGTTGTTGAGATGAACAATCTCTTTATAAATTCTGGATACTAGACCTTTATCTGATATATCATTTCCAAATATTGTCTCCCATTGTGTAGGCTGTCTTTCTACTTTCTTGATGAAGTTCTTTGATGCACAAAAGTGTTTAATTTTGAGGAGCTCCCATTTATTTATTTCCTTCTTCAGTGTTCTTGCTTTAGGTTTAAGGTCCATAAAACCGCCTCCAGTTGTAAGATCCATAAGATATCTCCCAACATTTTCCTCTAATTGTTTTATGGTCTTAGACCTAATGTTTAGATCTTTGATCCATTTTGAGTTAACTTTTGTATAGGGTGTGAGAGATGGGTCTTCTTTCATTCTTTTGCATATGGATATCCAGTTCTCTAGGCACCATTTATTGAAGAGACTGTTCTGTCCCAGGTGAGTTGGCTTGACGGCCTTATCAAAGATCAAATGTCCACAGATGAGAGGGTCTATATCTGAGCACTCTATTTGATTCCATTGGTCGATATATCTATCTTTATGCCAATACCATGCTGTTTTGACCACTGTGGCTTCATAATATGCCTTAAAGTCAGGCAGCGCGAGACCTCCAGCTTCGTTTTTTTTCCTCAAGATGTTTTTAGCAATTCGGGGCACCCTGCCCTTCCAGATAAATTTGCTTATTGGTTTTTCTATTTCTGAAAAATAAGTTGTTGGGATTTTGATTGGTGTTGCATTGAATCTGTAAATCAATTTAGGTAGGATTAACATCTTAACTATATTTAGTCTTCCAATCCATGAACACGGTATGCCCTTCCATCTATTTAGGTCTTCTGTGATTTCTTTTAGCAGTTTTTTGTAGTTTTCTTTATATAGGTTTTTTGTCTCTTTAGTTAAATTTATTCCTAGGTATTTTATTCTTTTAGTTGCAATTGTAAATGGGATTCGTTTCTTGATTTCCCCCTCAGCTTGTTCATTACTAGTGTATAGAAATGCTACAGATTTTTGAATGTTGATCTTGTAACCTGCTACTTTGCTGTACTCATTTATTAGCTCTAGTAGTTTTGTTGTGGATTTTTCCGGGTTTTCGACGTATAGTATCATATCGTCTGCAAACAGTGATAGTTTTATTTCTTCCTTTCCAATTTTGATGCCTTGTATTTCTTTTTCTTGTCTAATTGCTCTGGCTAGAACCTCCAACACAATGTTGAATAATAGTGGTGATAGTGGACATCCTTGTCTTGTTCCTGATCTTAGGGGGAAAGTTTTCAATTTTTCCCCACTGAGGATGATATTAGCTGTGGGTTTTTCATATATTCCCTCTATCATTTTAAGGAAGTTCCCTTGTATTCCTATCTTTTGAAGTGTTTTCAACAGGAAAGGATGTTGAATCTTGTCAAATGCCTTCTCTGCATCAATTGAGATGATCATGTGATTTTTCTGCTTTGATTTGTTGATATGGTGTATTACATTAATTGATTTTCTTATGTTGAACCATCCTTGCATACCTGGGATGAATCCTACTTGGTCATGATGTATAATTCTTTTAATGTGTTGTTGGATATGATTTGCTAGAATTTTATTGAGGATTTTTGCATCTGTATTCATTAGAGAGATTGGTCTGTAGTTTTCTTTTTTTGTAATATCTTTGCCTGGTTTTGGTATGAGGGTGATGTTGGCTTCATAGAATGAATTAGGTAGTTTTCCCTCCACTTCGATTTTTTTGAAGAGTTTGAGGACCAAACTGTTATTTTAAGCTACGTGGCTTGTGGTAATTTCTTATAGTAGCTCTAGAAAACCAGGAGAGTGTGGTATGACTGCATGAAAAAATCAAAGACTATCCAGGCCACTTTTAATTGAAATATTATATGTTTGTGGTTAAAAATCTCCAAGTACTCCTAAAAGATTTATTATCATTAACAATTGGCCTCTGCCTTCCTCCTCACAAATCTTTTTGCAGATGTAATAACCTATAGTTATTTTAGCAGTCATTTTCTTTTTATTTGAATATTCTATTTGCCAGGGTGTCCAATATTTTATCAAGAAAGAGTTACAATACAGAATTGGGGGTTGGGGGAGAAAGGGACTTATCATTTACAAAATTAAAAGAACCTGCCACAGAATAAAGCGTGTAATTAGGAGCTCACAGGTGCACTAAAATAAGCAATGAGCTGCCATAATCACCACTCTGCAGCTCAGGGACCAGTGGCTCAGAACAGGCCTCCCCAAGACAGTCCCTTTTCTTTTTTTCCCTCATGCAAAAACATTTTTAAATTCATATATTTAGTCACTATCATTGTACACTCTAGGCATTCCTAGATTATACCATTTCAGTCTTTATCGTCTATCTTTCCTTCCGATTTCATTTGTGCCCCCAGCCCTCCTCCATCATTCACACATTCAGCTTCATTCAGTGTATTAATATTATTGTACTACAGTTAGGTAGTATTGTGCTACCTGTTCTTGAATTTTTACAATCAGTCCTTTTGCACAATCTGTATCCCTTCAGCTCTAATTACCCAAATATCTATCCTATTTCTATCTCCTGATAACCTTTGTTCTTAACTGAAATTCTCCAAGTTCATTCATTAATATTAGTTCATATCAGTGAGACCATACAGTATTTGTCCTTTTATTTCTGGCTAATCTCACTCAACATAATGTCCTCAAGGTCCATCCATGTACTTACATACTTCATAACTTTATTCTGTCTTACAGCTGTTTAATATTCCATCGTATGTATATACCACAGCTTGTTTAGCCACTCATTTGTTGATGGACATTTGGGCTGTTTCCAACTCTTGGCAATTGTAAATAGTGCTGCTATAAACATTGGTGTGCAAATATCCATTTGCGTCCTTGCCCTCATGTCCTCTGAGTAGATACCTAGCAATAGTATTGCTAGATCATATGGCAATTCTATACTTAGCTTCCTGAGGAACCACCAAACTGCCTTCCACAGCAGTAGTACCATTTGACATTCCCACCAACAGTGGATAAGTGTGCCTCTTTCTCCACATCCTCTCCAGCACTTGTCGTTTTGTTTTATTGACAATGGTTTTATTGATAATTGTGGTGGGTGTCAGATGATATCTCATTATGGTTTTGATTTGCATTTCCCTAATAGCCAGAGAAGTTGAGTATCTTTTCATGTGTCTTTTGGCCATTTGTATTTCCTATTCTGAGAAGTGTCTATTCATGTCTTTTGCCCATTTTGTAATTGGGTTGTTTGTCTTTTTGTTGTTGAGTTGAATAATCTCTTTATATATTCTGGATACTATACCTTTATTTGATATATCATTTCCAAATTTTGTCCCCCATTGTGTAGGGTGTCTTTTAACTTTTCTGACAACGTTCTTTGATGCATGAAAGCGTTTAATTTTGAGGAGTTCCCATTTATCTATTTCTTTCTTCAATGCTCATTCTTTGTCTAAGATCTAGGAAACCACCTCCTATGATAAGATTTATAAGATATTTCCCTACATTTTCTTCTAAAAGTTTCATGGTCTTAGATCTAATGTTTAGGTCTTTGATCCATTTTCAGTTAATTTTTGTATGGGTGTGAGATATGGATCCTCTTTCATTCTTTTGCATGTGGATATCCAGTTCTCTAGGCACCATTTATTGAAGAGACTGTTCTGTCCCAGATGAGTTGGCTTGACTGCCTTATTAAAGATCCACTGTCCATAGATGAGAGGGTCTATATCTGAACACTCTATTCAATTCCATTGATCAGTATATTTATCTTTATGCCAGTACCATGCTGTTTTGACCAATGTAGCTTCGTAATATGCCTTAAAGTCAGATACTGTGAGACCTCTGACTTCATTTTTCTTTCTCAGGATATTTTTAGCTATTTGGGGCACCCTGCTCTTCCAGATAAATTTAGTTATTCATTTTTCTATTTCTGAAAAGTAAGTTTTTGGGATTTTAATTGGTATTGCATTGAATCTATGAATCAATTTAGGTAGAATTCACATCTTAACTATATTTAGTCTTCCAATCCATGAACACAATATGCCCCTCCATTTATTTAAGTCTTTTGTGATTTCTTTTAGCAATTCCTTGCAGTTTTCTTTGTATAGGTCTTTTGTATCCTTAGTTAAATTTATTCCTAAATATTTTGTTCTTTTGGTTGCAATTGTAAATGGAATTTTTTTTCTTGATTCTCCCTCAGATTGTTCATTACTAGTGTATAGAAACACTACAGATTTTTGAGTGTTGATCTTGAAACCTGCCATTTTGCTGTACTCATTTATTAACTCTAGTAGATTTGCTGTGGATTTTTTTGGGCTTTTTTTGACATACAGTATCATATCATCTGCAAACAGTGAGTGTTTTACTTCATACTTTCCTTGATGCCTTGTATTTCTTTTTCTTATTTAATTGCTCTGGCTAGAACTTCCAACACAATGTTGAATAACAGTGGTGATAGTGGACATCCTTGTCTTGTTCCTCATCTTAGGGGGAAAGTTTTCAGTTTTTCTCCATTGACAATGATGTTAGCTGCGGGTTTTTCATATATTCCCTTTATCATGTTGAGGAAATTCCATTTTATTTCTATCCTTTGAAGTGTTTTGAACAAGAAATGATGTTGAATTTTGTCAAATGCCTTTTCTGCATCAATCAAGATGATCATGTGATTTTTCTGCTTTGATTTGTTGATACGGTGTATTACATTAATTGATTTTCTTATGTTGAACCATCCTTGCACACCTGGGATGAATCCTACTTGGTCATGGTGTATAATTCTTTTAATGAGTTGCTGGATTTGATTTATAAGAATTTTGTTGAGGATTTTTCCATCTATATTTATTAGAGAGATTGGTCTGTAATTTTCTTTTCTTGTGGGATCTTTGTCTGGCTTTGGTATGAGGGTGATGTTGGCTTCATAGAATGAGTTAGGTAGACTTCCCTCGTCTTCAGTTTTTTTGAAGAGTTTGAGCAGGATTGGTACTCTTTCTTGAATGTTTGGTAGAATTCACATTTGAAGCCATCTGGTCCTGGACTTTTCTTTTGGGGGAGCTTTTTAATGACTGATTCAATTTCTTTACTTGTGATTGTTGAGGTCATCTATTTCTTCTCAAATCAGTGTTGGTTGTTCATGTCTTTCTAGGAAGATATCCAGTTCATTTACATTGTTGAGTAAATAGTATCTAATTGTAGTAATACATTGAGTATACAACAGTGTAGTAATACATTGTTGTCCATAGTATCCTCTTATTACCTTCTTTATTTCTGCAGGGTCAGTGGTTATGCCTCCTCTTCCATTTCTGATTTTATTTATTTGCATCCTCTCTCTTCTTCTTTTAGTCAATCTCACTAAGGGTCCATCAATCTTATTAATTTTCTCATAGAACCAACTTCTGGTTTTGTTGATTTGCTCGATTGTTTTCATGTCTTCAATTTCATTTATTTATGCTCTAATCTTTGTTATTTCCTTTTGCTTGCTTTGGGGTTAGTTTGCTGTTCTCTCTCTAGTTATTCCAAATGAACAGTTAATTCCTCGATTTTTGCTCTTTCTTCTTTTTTGATATTGGCATTTAGGGCAATAAACCTCCCTCTTAGCACTGCCTTTGCTGCATCCCATAAATTTTTATATGGTGGGTTTTCATTTTCATTTGCCTTGAGATAGCTACTGATTTCTCTTATAACTTCTTCCTTGACCCATTGGTTGTTTAAGAGTGTGTTGTTGAGCCTCCTCATATTTGTGAATTTTCTGGCCCTCTGCACATTATTAATCTCCAACTTCATTCTTTTATGATCTGAGAATGTGTTTTGTATGATTTCAATCTTTTTAAATTTATTGAGACTTGCTTTGTGACCTAGCATATGGTTTATCCTTGAGAATGATCCATGAGCACTTGAGAAAAAGGTGTATCCTGCTGTTGTGGGGTGTAACGTTCTATAAATGTCTGCTAAGTCTAGTTTGTTTATTGTATTATTCAAATTCTCTGCCTCTTTATAGATTCTCTGTATAGATGTTCTGCCCATTGATGACAGTGGGGAATTGAAGCCTCCAACTATTATGGTAGATGTGTCTATTTCTCTTTTCAGTGTTTTTAGGGTTTTCCTTGTGTATTTTGGAGCACATAAATAAATAAATATCTGTGACTGTTATGTCTTCTTGTTGAATGGTTCCTTTTATTAATACATAGTGTTCTTCTTTGTCTCTTTTAACGGTTTTCCTTTGAAGTCTAATTTGTTGGATATTAGTATAGCTACACCTGCTCTTTTCTGATTGTTGTTTGCATGAAATATCTTTTCCCAACCATTCACTTTCAACCTATGTTTATCCTTGGGTCAGAAATGTATCCTGTAGACAGCATATAGATGGGTCCTGTTTTTTAATCCATTCTGCCAATCTATGTCTTTTGATTGGGGAGTTTAATACATTAACATTTAGTGTTATTACTGTAAGGGCAGTACTTTCTTCTACCATTTTACCTTTTGGATTTTATATGACATATCTAATTTTTCTTCTTTTTACCTTTACTGATAGTCTTCATTTCTACACTCTTCTCCACACCTCTCTCTCCTGTCTTTTCTTATCTGTCTCTAGTGCTCCCTTTACTATTTCTTGCAGAGCTGGTCTCTTGGTCACAAATTTTCTCAGTGATTTTTTTGCCTGAAAATGTTTTAATTTCCCCCTTATTTTTGAAGGACAATTTTGCTGGATATAGAATTCTTGGTTGGCAGTTTTTCTCTTTTAGTATCTTAAATATATTATACCACTGTCTTCTCACCTCCATGAGAGAGGTTTCTGCTGGGAAATCTATGCATAATCTTATTGGGCTTCCCTTTATGTGATGGATTGCTTTTCTGTTGCTGCTTTCAAAATTCTCTCTTTTTCTTTGACATCTGACATTCTGATTATTAAGTGTATTGGAGTACGTCTATTTGGATCTATTCTGTTTGGGGTATGCTGCACTTCTTGGATCTGTAATTTTAAGTCTTTCATAAGAGTTGAGAAATTATCAGTGATAATTTCCTCCATTAGTTTTTCTCCTCCTTTTCCCTTCCCTTCTCCTTCTGGGACACCCAGAAGGGACAGCATGTATATTTGTGCGCTTCATGCTGTCATTCAATTCCCTGAGCCCCTGTTCATATTTTTCCATTCTCTTCCCTATAGTTTCTTTTTCTTGTCGGATTTCAGATGTTCCATCCTCCAGTTCACTAATCCTATCTTCTCCCTCTTGAAATCTAACACTGTAGGTTTCCATTGCTTTTTTCATCTCTTCTACTGTGCCTTTCATTCCCATAAGCTCTGTGATTTGTTTTCTCAGACTTTCGATTTCTTCTTTTTGTTCATTCCTTGCCTTCTTTTTTTATTATTTTTAAATCTATTTATTAATTTAAAAAATTAACAAACAAAATAAAACATTAACATATATAATCAGTAATTCACAATATCATCACTTAGTTGCATATTCATCATCTCTTAGAACATTTGCATTAATTCAGAAAAAGAAATAAAAAGACAATAGAAAAAGAAATAAAACGAACACAGGAAAGAAAAAAAGATTATACCTACCATACCCCTTACCTCTCGCTTTCATTGATCACTAGCATTTCAAACTAAATTTATTTTAACATTTGTTCCCCCTATCATTTATTTTTATTCCATATGTTCTACTCGTTTGTTGACAAAGTAGATAAAAGGAGCATCAGACACAAGGTTTTCACAACCACACAGTCACACTGTGAAAACTATATCATTGTACAATCATCCTCAAGAAACATGGCTACTGGAACACAGCTCTACATTTTCAGGCAGTTCCCTCCAGCCTCTCCACTACATCTTGAATAGCAAGATGATATCTACTTAATGCATAAGAATAACCTCCAGGATAACCTCTCACCTCTGTTTGAAATCTCTCAGCCATTGACACTTTGTCTCATTTCCCTCTTCCCCCTTTTGGTGGAGAAGGTTTTCTCAATCCGTTGATGCTGAGCCTCAGCTCATTCTAGGATTTCTGTCCCATGTTGCCAGGAAGGTCCACACCCCTGGGAGTCATGTCCCAAATAGACAGGGGGAGGGTGGTGAGATTGCTTGTTGTGTTGGCTGGAGAGAGAGGCCACATCTGAGCAACAAAAGAGGCTCTTTTGGGGGTGACTCTTAGGCCTAAATTTTAAGTAGACTTGACCTACGCTTTGTGGGGTTAAGTTTCATATGAACAAACCCCAAGACTGGGGGCTCAGCCTATAGCTTTTGGTTGTCCACACTGCTTGTAAGAATATCAAGAATTCAACTTGGGGAAGTTGAATTTCTCCCCGTTCTCACCATTCCCCCAAGGGGGCTTTGCAAATACTTTTCCACTCTCTGATCGAATCACTCTGGGATTCACTCTGGACAAACCAACAAAATCTCATGTCCTACCTGAGATTCCAAGTACATTCCTTGCCTTCTTTATATCCTCCCTCAATTCACTGACTTGATTTTTAATGAGGTTTTCCACGTCTGTTTGAACATTCTGAATTAATTGTTTCAACTCCTGTTATCTCATTTGAATTGCTAGTTTGTTCCTTGACTGGGCCATATCTTCAATTTTCCTAATATGATTCATTATTTTTTACTGTTGTCTAGGCATTTAATTTCCTTAATCAGTTTATTCTGGAGATTGTTTTCACTTTTTTCACCTAGGATTTTCTTGCTGGATGAGTTTGTCATCTGTCTGTTCTTTGACATTCAGTTTAGCTTATTCTAGACTTCTAGCTTAGGTTTTGTTTAACAGATCAGAATTTTTCAGTTCTTGTTTTCTTTTTTCTTGCCCTGCCTGTATGGTGCCTTTTTTTTTTCTCACTTAGGAGGGTCTACTTAGGTATTATAGACAGCAGTCAGATTTTCCCAGACCAAACTGGCCTCTTCTCAGGAGGAAAGAGTCACCTGTGTCAATTTTCCCTGAGGATGAGATTCAGCAGGTTGAAAGACTTTCCTATGAAGCCTCTAGACTGCGTTTTCCTATCCTGCCCAGAATGTGATGCTTGTCTGCCTGTGGGTCCCACCAGTATAAGGTGATGTGGTACCTTTAACTTCAGCTGACATTCCCTGCTGGGGGTGTGGTTGAGACAGAGAGGCTGTAGGCTGGCTTTAATCATTTCAGTTTTGAGGTCTGAATTCCTTGAGGGAGGGATTCCACCTGAGCTGGGCCCACCCCTCTGAAGGCACAGCTTCCAGACAAGCTCTCAAACAAGTTTAATTTCACACTTGCCTGGGGCAGTTAGAGCCTGAGAAGCCTCGTAGTTGTGTCCAAAGAGCCATAGAAACAAAGCTACAAAAAAGAAAAGAAAAGAAAATCCTCCTTTTCAGAGCAAGACCCCTTTCCTTGGGTTTGTGAATCAAGAGCTTAAATTGGTATGTTGCTCTGTGTGTGTTCCAGGTCCTATGTGTCCCCTCCTTTCCTTCAGGGCCCAAATCCTTTCAAGCGTTTTGTGCTGTCTGATCCAAAAGAACCTTTGTTGTTTTTTCTTTCTTTCTTTTTTCACCAGCTCTGCCCCCATGTGCCAGGACAAAACCCAGCAACCTCAGCATTTATTACAGGTTCAGCTGAACTGGAAGCCTATTTTTAGTAGTCAGAATTTGTTAATTAATTCCACAAATTTGAGCTTGGTTTCTCAGCCCCTTACTGCTAGTAAAGTCTCTTTCCTTTTCCCCTCTCGGAAGCAGCCTGTGGGGAAGGGGTGCCGGCCGCCGAGGCTTGGGGACTCACGGTTCTGGTTGGGATTGCAGCTGGTCCAGCTTGTCCAGACTGGTGTACACTGTGTGTCTGGCCACTGATATGGCCCCAGCAGTTGTTTTGTACTGTTCCTGGCTATTTACTAGCTGCTCTGGAGGACGAACTAAATCCCACACCTCACTACGCCACCATCTTGGCTCCTTCAAGACAAGTGTCTTTTGATGAAAAAGCTAAAGGAAGTGAGGCTGTGAGTCATGTGTACACCTAAGGGAAGGGCTTTCTGACAGTGAGAATGGGGGTACAAAGGCTTCGAGACAGGAATGACTGTGGCATGTCTGAAGAAGAGCAGAGAAGGCAGTGTGGGGGAAAGCCATGGGAAGCAAAGTTGGAGAACTGGCAGGGGTCAGGTCATGCCAAGCTTTGTAGGTCCTGGAAAGGACTTTTGCTCGTGCAATTGGAGACTTCTGAGCAGAGGACTGGCATGCTTTACTCTGACCTGTTGACAACACTCTGGCTGCCGGGTTGTAGGGCTGTAGGATCGCAAGAGCAGAAACCCAAAAACCAGTAAGAAGGTTATTGAAATAATCCTGGTGGGTTGTGAGAGCTTAGGTTCTTTTGGCACTTCATCCGCCTGTGTATTTGATTGGGAAAAGTATTCCCAGAGGACATAGGAATTTGTTGTTTCCCCCACTCTGGGCTGGTGCGACTGTGGGGGGGGGGGGCGGGGGGGGAGAGGTTGTCAATCTCTGGATCTATTTTGGAGACAGAGCTGATAAGTAGGCTAATGGGTTTGAGGGAAAGGAGTCAAAGGCAACACCAAAGTTGCTGACCTGAGTGGGAAGAACAGAGAAGGGGAAGTCTCGAGGAGCAGTAGAATGGATTTGGAGGTGGGGGCTGGGGAAGGAGACGTTAAGAGCTCAGGTTTAGACAGGTTCAGTTTGAGATGGAACAGACACCCAGGTGGAGGTGTTAAGTTGGGTATATGGGCCGGGAACTTAAGGAAAAGGTCCATGCTGAAAACGTAACGTGGGAGTGAGTCATCATAAGTGACATAGTATTTAAAGCCTAGAAACAGTGAGATCACCTAGGGAGTGAGTATAGAGCGAAAAGGGAAGAGAGGCGGGGACTAAGCCCCGGGTACACCAATGTTTACAGAGCTCAGAGGTGAAGAGGAACCAACCAAAGAGAGGCCAGAAAGGCAGGAGAGAGTGGTGTATCAGAAGCCAAGTGAGGGAAAGCTTTGCAAGGAGATCAACTGTGCCAAACCCTGCTGACGGGTGTGGAAGACCCAGGAGGTCTGGGTTGCATGACATCCTTGTGGCTCCCTCCCAAATAATTCCCTTCTGTGGCTGTTCCCCTAAGCTGCTCTCCAGTTGTGTTCTCCCCACAACCTCTCTCCACTTAGTGACTCAGTAGTTGGCAAACATTTTCTTAAAGGGCCAGAAAATAAGTATTTTAAGCTTTGTGGGACGTAGCATCTCTGTTGACTCTGTGGTAATAGTGCAAAAACAGCCACGGACAAGGCGTAAACAAATGATTTCTCCATTTTTTAAAGCTTGTTGATTTGGGATGATATACTACACATACCAAACACCCAACAGATTGAGTCTGGGCACTTTTTGAAACAAAATTTCCATAACGGCTCTTTTTAACTTCCTGTCAATGTGAAGATGAAACACTGAACTACTTTCAATCTTTTCATGATCTCAATTAAATGTCAAAGGCCCAGGTTATTAATGGAATGATAAGAAAAAAGGGGGAAATAAAGGTACAATATTAATTTCCTGTTTCAAAGATTGTGCTTTTCCTCACAAAAGCTCAACAAACAGCTCACAAAAGCAGTTTATCAGCTGCTTTTTAAGAAGCTATACAGGGATTTAACCCATCTACCATGTGAAGTCCTAGGAAAACCTGTAATCCTTTTTACCTAGAGGTAACATTATATATTCCACATGAAGTATTAGATACATAGGATCCTTTCTTATACTGCACTAAATACATCCCAAACTCAGGATCATTTAGAGTAATGTGTGAATCTTAATGAGATTAATGGTTAGATTTTTAGATGTCATTTGGTATTGCTTTCTTGCACTATTTTATAACCAGTGCTTTAAAATAACATGCATTTTTTTTCCTTCAACATTTGATACATAGAAAGTATCCTTTAATGCACACAATTGTATACTTCAAAATACCCTAACAATGGAGAAATGAACAATGTTACAAAATGATTTTTCTTTGACTGCTACTCATTAAGTACTATTTCATGTCACTCTTCTGGTGGTTGGAAATCCAATTGTCTAATTACCCATTCTTCTGCTCTAAAGGTGGACACGTATTCTATAAAGCAAAAACATCCTACTTACCTTTACCCAGAATATGAATGCAATTGTATTAGTGGTTCTCACAGTGTGGTCCCCGGACCAGCAGCACAGGCAGCACCTTGCAACCTGTTAGAAATGCAAATTCACAGCCCCAATGGTACAACCGCTGTGGAAGGCAGTTTGGTGGTTCCTCAGGAAGCTAAGTATAGAATTGCCATATGATCCAGCAATACCATTGCTAGGTATCTATTCAGAGGACAGGAGGGCAAGGACACAAAGGGACATATGCACACCAATGTTTACAGCAGAATTATTTACAACTGTCAAGAAATGGGAACAGCATAAATGTCCATCAACAGAAGAGTGGCTAAATAAGCCGTGATACATATAATAGAATATTACACAGCTGTCAGGCAGAATAAAGTCATGAAGCGTGTAACAACATGGATGGACCTTGAGGACATTATGTTGAGTGAGATTAGCCAGAAACAAAAGGACAAATACTGTATGGTCTCACTGATATGAACTAACATTAAATGAATGAACTTGGAGAATTTCAATTAAGAACAGAGGCCATCAGGAGATAGAAATAGGGTAGATTTTGGGTAATTGGAGCTGAAGGGATACAGATTGTGCAACACGACTGATTGTAAAAATTCAGAAATGGATAGCACAATACTACGTAATTGGAGCACAATAACGTTAATGCACTCAATGACGCTGACTGTGTGAAATGATAGAGGGAGGAGGGCTGGGGGCACAAATGAAACCGGAAGGAAAGATAGACGATTGATTTGAACAGTGAATAAAAAAGCATTTGCAAAGTCCCCTTGGGGGAATGGCGAGAAAGAG
Organism: Tamandua tetradactyla; assembly: GCF_023851605.1. Taxonomy (NCBI): domain Eukaryota; kingdom Metazoa; phylum Chordata; class Mammalia; order Pilosa; family Myrmecophagidae; genus Tamandua; species Tamandua tetradactyla. The sequence continues at coordinate 54,906,799 of NC_135327.1, read as the reverse complement.
GGAAAATTCGACTTCCCCATTTGGAGAATTCTTAATATTCTCTCAAGCAGTGGGGACAACCAAATCAATAGACCAAGCCCTCAATCTTGGGGACTGTTCATATGAAACTTATCCCTGCAAAGGATAGACTAGGCCTACTTAAAATTAGGCCTAAGAGTCACCCCCAGAGCAACAACTTCTTTTGTTGCACAAATGTGGCCTCTCTCTCTCAGCCAATATGGCAAGCAAATTCACCACCCTCCCCTTCTCTATGTGGAAAATGACTCCCAGGGGGGTAAACCTCCCTGGCAACAGGGTACGAAATCCTAGAATGAGCTGGGACTCAGCACCAAGGGACAGAGAAAATCTCCTCAACCGAAAGGGGGGAGAGAGAAATGAGACAAAATAAAGTATCAGTGGCTGAGAGATTTCAAACAGGGTTGAGAGGTTATCCTGGGGGTTAGTGTTACAGTTTATAGATATCCCTTTTAGTTTAAGGTGTATTAGAGAGGATAGAGTGAAGTGCCTGAAACTGTAGAGCTGTGCTCCAGCAGCCATGTTTCTTTTTTTTTTTGTCTTTTTTCTAACTTTTTTTATTGTATAGTAAAACATATATACAAAGCAAAGAAAGAAAAAAGCAATAGTTTTCAAAGCACTTTTCAACAAGTAGTTACAGGATGGATCCCAGAGTTTGTCATGGGCTACCATACCATCATCTCAGATTTTTCCTTCTAGCTGCTCCAGAATATAGGTGGCCAAAGGGCTTAAATAATTTTTTATCATCACAATCATCTTTTTTTCCTTCTTTTTTTCCGAAAAATAACATATATACAAAAAAGCAATAAATTTCAAAGCACTGCACCACAATTAGTTGTAGAACATATTTCAGACTTTGACATGGGTTACAATTCCACAAGTTTGGATTTTTACTTCTAGTTGCTCTAAAATACTTGAGACTAAAAGAAATATCAATTCAATGATTCAGCATTCATATTCATTTGTTAAATCCTATCTTCTCTGTATAACTCCACCATTACCTTTGATCTTTCCATAACCCTTTTTAGGGGTGTTTGGGCTATGGCAATTATAAATTTTTCACATTGGAAGGGTATATCACTAATATGAGGTAGGACGATGGAATTATCTGATGTTCTGGAGAGGCTGGGCTAGGTTTCAGGAGCAGCCATGTTTCTTGAAGATGAATATATAACGATACAGCTTTTGCAATATGACTATGTGATTGTGAAAACCTCTTTTTGTCTGATGCTTCTTTTATCTATGATATTGACAGATGAGTAAAAAAAACATGGATTAAAAATAAATAATAGGGGGAACAAATGTTAAAATAAATTGAGTAGATTGAAATACTAGAGAACAATGAAAGGGAGTGGTAAGGGGTATAGAAAAAAAACAGAGGGAACAAAGGTTAAATATACTGAATAGATGGAAATACTACCGGTCAATGAGAGGATGGGGTAAGGGGTATGGTATGTATGAGTTTTTTCTTTTTATCTCTTTTTCTGGAGTGATGCAAATGTTCTAAAAAATCATCATGGTGATGAATACACTACTATGTGATGATATTGCGAGCCATTGATTGTACACCATGCACGGAACGTGTGTATATTAAGAATGTTCATGTTTGTATGTTGTTTTGGTTTGACAACAAAATATAAATTAAAAAAAAATTCTAAATACAAAAAAAAAAAAAAAAAAAAAATTTCACGGCCCCATCCCAGGCCTATTGGATCAGAAACTCTAGTATGGAGTCCAACAACCTGAGGTTAACAAGCCTTCTGGGGTATTCTGGTGTACACAATTTGCAAATCACTGGATTAAATCCTCTATAATCAGATGAAAAAAACTATATGAATGAGACAAAGCAACACTTAAGGTAAAGTTAACTTATTGTGCTGGTGCTGGTGAGATGAACACAGAAACCACTTCTGGGGACAGCTACATGGGCACACCAGGCCCTGGCAGCTCAGATCCCGGTCTGCACCCCCAACCCCAGCCTCCACACGTGATACAGGATTTAGGGGATGGAACTTAGGAACTGGTTGAGTCCCAGGTAGGAGACAGCTGTGATGACAGTGACCATCGGAGATCAGCCACTAGTGAATCTGGTCCATGTACATCACTTCTGTGATTTCCTTGAGGTATGTGGGTGACAACTGTTTGCCACTACCTGCTCAGTAGGGTGCCAAAGCAGGTATGTCCTCATAACCACAGACCACGTGTCATGATTGACACGTGAGAGCCACGGCTGAGAGCCGGTCAATGCGATGTCACTGACCACATAATGCACGTAAGTCAGATGCATTAGAGTAGGAAACACTTTTATTCTTAAAAGCAATTGTTTTAAGAAAAAGGAATCATAACTGTACTTGTTGGTAATCACACTGGCCATTATCAGAATAGTACATGCTATTAAGAAAAACAGATTTCTTTTTTTTCTAAAATGCTCCTCACGGATTAGTCGCATCTATTCTATGACAAAGTGGATGACACGGTAAGCCTGTTCTAAGGAGCAAGAGACTCAGACTCTGAAACTTGAGCCTTGGCTTCCTCTAAACACTTTCCTTTGCTGCAGCAGATGATCAAAGAATTTCACTATACTTTTTCCAGAGCTAAGAAAGGCTACCCACCTAATCATGCCAGAGCTCAACAGATCAGCATTAATAATCACCAGAAAAGGCACTTTAAAACACATTTGACAAGGAGTGACACTAATGCAAAAAGAACTGGTATAAGCCCCGCCCAAAACTCTGTCATAGCTCACATAGAGATGAACCATGTTTCTGTCTCAATATGTATATATGTGTACATATTATACACACATACATATCCCCACCCATAAGTATCTGGGGAAGTTTCCTTTAATTGGATACTACACAAAAATTCTAGTCATTATTTAGAAGAGTATTGACAATTTAAAGCCAAAAAACAATAAACAAACAAAAAAAACCCTAGTATACCCCTTTATGCACACACAAAAAAACCCAGTAAAATAAATACTCAAAACTTTTCCAGGTTTCCCAGTGTCCACCCATGCAAGAAAAACAAACAAACAAAGTTTTCCAGGTGGTTAGCTATTAAAATAATAAAATCTGGCATTTATAAAAACGCGCATTCCACTATAGGGAACAGGGTTGATATTTTTGGTACTGTAAATCTCACACTCTCACATATCCATATTGCTTAGGCTGATGGGTACGGAACAAATAGAAGAAATTTCTTCCACAGATTCTTTCCTTCCAGTACCCACCAAGTTGTAGTTATATTGTGTTATTCCATTTAATTTAAAATATAAACAAAGTCTTGTATAAATACATTTTTAGGATATCTAAAGTCTCAATGATATTTACACAGAGTATTTAACAGGTCTTTGCTAACTGAATGGAACCGGCCAGGGCTGGACCTTCTAGCTCAAGGCTGGGATAGACCAAACCATCTGGGTACCAGGTAGACAAAAGACTGCTGACTCCTTCTCAAGGACAGTATCTGGATGTTCTTAGGGCATGAAAAAACAATTAGTAACGGCCTTCAAAGCTTAATTACTAACTGTATAATGCCTGAGAACAAAAATCAAAGTGATTCCTTAAAGGTTAAGAGTCAGACGCCAAGAGTTTCTGTTTTTTAGCTGCTGGCTCCTCAGTCTTCTGCAGTTCTAAAGTACACGTGCTGGATTTGAGGGTGGCGTCTGCTTTAAGGTTGTCCATGACAACGGTGAAGCCTGAGAGGAGGTACCCCCCACCTCCGCTCATCAGGAGTTTAGGGTGACTTCGGTCTGGCAAAATCTAATTGAGACAGAAAGTCACACAGTCATGTTTTTCTCAGCAGACGGAGCACATGCTAACAATACACATGCCAAAATCTGAATTTAAACGACACAAATTCTCTTGAAGATTTCAACAGACCAGTTCCTAAGGTTATGTTCATTCTTTCACATGACAGGGCACAGAAAAGACTGAAAAGTACAGTAACTAAAATTAGCTTAAATGATTTTCTTTGGAAAAATAAAATCAAAGCCCTATTTCTCTTAAAAGCTGGTTTCTGGCAGAGAAAGGGCAGGGTTTTTTGCGGTGCTTTGGGCCTGAGATGGAGCCTAGGTTCAGGAAGCAGCAGCGACACTCAGCCCCGCTCGCTGCCACCCTGTTGATTTCAGTGAGAATTCTTCTCTCCTGTTCCCACAGCCAAACAAGATGACCCCACAAAGGGAGGGTGCCCAAGGCAACCTTGGAAAGGCTTCCCTCTGATCTCCCTTTGAGGGGGGGACTGGCTACAGGGAGCACAGATGGCAGACCCCTCCAGCTGCCTCTTTTGGAGGCTCACAGCAGCCATCACAGGGGGCAGGGTGCCAGGACCGGGCCATTCTTGCCCAGGACAGGGCTCCTTGGATGGGCAATCTCTGCTCTCAGGCTCCCTATCAGTCTGGCCAAGACATTCTCTGGGCAGCGCTGTGGGCTTGTCCAACCCAGTCGTCCTTCCTCGCCCTCTCCTTTCACATGACCACACCAGCCAGCATCAGGACCTGAAGGCTCTGCCTGCCTAGTCCTGCTCCGTCTCCCCTTATCCTCCAATGGCATCTCTTAGGCTTCTAATCCCATCTTGGCAAATACCTCTCAGATGGCCTTAACTGACACAGCTCACGAAAAAAATCCTGAAAACTTGACCTAAAGATTGCTCAGCAGAAAGGAGAGGCCCGCTCTCTGGTGTGCCTGGAGACATAACTATTATCAACTATTTTCTTCCATGGTGATATTAAAGCTTTGGGGAATTACAAACCAAAACCACTTGTGTTTTAAATACTTCTGGGCTAGAGTTAAAGAATCATAAATGCTGACAAGAGAAAAATGGTCAGGAAAGGTCAGGCACTTTGCAAGTTACAGGCATGAGGCTTTCTCATCTCCTTAGATAGAAATAGGTATGACTCTATGTAACAAGTTCTGGCACTACTGCAGGGAGCCCAGGACTCAGTAGAGCGGCTCCTGGGACTGGCTATGAGAGTACGTACACGTACCTGGTAATTTCTGAGCCAGGTTTCGGACAGCCTGAGGTTGATGACCCCTCCCCTTTCCCTCAGTTTTGTGTAGCACTCCAACAGAGGCTGAAGGCGAAAACAGAGTTCTGGTAAGAATTTCTTCATGGGCAACAGTTTGAAAATCAACATCAGATGTGGTACTCCGCACCCGTTCTGTTTTGTTATTACCTCTTTATACTGACAGTAGACTACGAATGGTCGTGAAGGGGCCACAAAGTCCAGCAAAGACAGCAGCAGTGGGGTAGGATGGAAACGACTAGCTACAATTAAACTGCAAGGAAAATGTGAGATATTTCTCTACTCCCCTGAAGTGGAAGATAAGGTTTAAAAATACATTTAAAATGACGATGTATTTATTTGCCCGACTCAAGCAGAGAAGAGATTTAAATACAACATCCTTGAAATTCAAACCAGAAAAAAAATCATGAGCCATTCTTTTCTTAGGAAACACAGACTGGATTAGAAATTCTCATGGTGCTTTGAAACTCTAAGTATCATCTAATGACATTTTTGATTTAAAAAAAACTCAATATTGTACACAGGAGTTTTGCAGATATCTGAATCTATAGCTCCTTACTACGAGATTTTCATCAGCCATTGCCCATTTCCAGGATCACAGCATTTGAATGACAACCCCCCCCCTGGCACCTAGAGGGACTACACATCCCAGCTGATGTATCTCACTGGAGAAATTTTAAATTCATCTAAAATTCTTAAATCAGTACAATCAACTTCCTATCGCCCCCAGACTCAGCCTCCTTTCTTAAAAAACCTTAGACAGAATCTTCATCTCTGCTCCTACTGGAATCAAAAGCACACAAGCAAGAAGAAAATGCCCGTCTGGTGGAGGCAGAGCTTGCAGGACCCAAGATGCCTCCTGCCTCCTTTCATCAACATACCCATCTGCATTCCTTTCGCTCAGCAGAGCAGCAGCCTCCAAATGTCTTTTTCTCTGCTCTTCTTGTCTCTTCTGCTTTTCCTGAATCTTTAAGAAGAAAAATAAGAAACCAATATCCTGAGGTCATTCAGTCAGATTAATGGAATGCTGGTCTGTCAAAACATTTCAACAGTATTTATTAACTTGGATGACAGCGACAGAAGGAAATTATTTATAAGGAAGTGGCTGAATCACAAAAAAGCCTAAATATTACAAAAGCACCACAAAGCTGCCTTTTCAATGCTTCTGTCCTTTACTCCATTTCAAAGACTAAACTACATACACGTGTCCAGATGCACATACATGCACACTTTCTCCAACTGTTCTGATATAATTTTGGACCTGATGCTCCAAAGCTAAACCAAATCTCATCATTCAAATGGTATTAACTGGGGCCCTGTGGAAACTATCATGAAAATATCCAGAAGGGAACCTGGACATGCTTACATAATCTTTTTTGCTTCCTCTGTCTTTATGTCCCTTGTACTCTGCATCTTCAGAAACCATTTCCACTGTTTCTTGTTTTTCTGGGTGACTGCTCTCTGGGCCTTCTGCCATGCTGTCCTCATTCTCTTGTTCACGAGGCTGCTCTTCCTCGAGTGTGCCATTGCTTTCCCCAGCCGAAGCACTGGCTTTTAGCTCTTGAGACAATGTCTCAGGAGAAAACGTTCCATTTAGGAGACTGTCCACTTTGTTGAGGGGGAATTCATAAAGACCACTGAGGAAAGATTCAGGAAACCCAAAACATGTTGTTGCTGCCCGAACAGGTCCGCCTCCAGGGTACAGCTGAATAATGGAGCCAAAACCTTCAGACACAAGAAAAGCAGTTGATGACAGCAGTGACCCTAGAACCATCCAAACTCTCAGAGGGCCCTGCACAGCAATAAAATTGAAGCTCCCTCTACTTAACTCTGCTCTGAGGCTTAAGGACAATGCGGCTTCTATGAGAGTCAGTTTGGAGTCTATGAATATTCGCAATAGAGGTGATCTAATCCCCAGACAGTGTGCCAACAAGTCTTAAACAAGCCTATCCCCTTGGCACTACAGTAAAACTCTGTGACCATGAAAATCTGGACGTCGCATGATTACCGACTTGCTCTCAGCTTCCCCCCAGCTCAGTCCTCCAACAGAGCAATTAAAAGTCCTTATCTTTTGAGGTCAGAGCAAGGGTAGGCAGCCCCATCCAGGAAGAATACCTACTCCTATTATTCTTCCTGCCCAATCCACAATTCAGGTCAATAACATGTGGAAATCACTATTCCGGAAGTCTTAGCCAGGCCCAGGTTCCAAAATCATACCGCCTGATACTGAAGCTAGGGGGCACACTGCCATCAGGGGTGCCAACACCCGCCTGGGAGATCTGGATTGTGCAGGAAGGTCCCAGGGACAGGACTGTGCAGACTGGTCACTTCAACTGGCCTTATAGTAACTCGACCCTGCTTTCCCTGAGTTTGAATTTTGTGGACTTTTTTAACACATCACGGTGGAGGTGGCTTACTGAACTTGACAATGCTGATTCTCACCTCCCATTCGCTCCATCATGGCACCAAGCACCAAACCTGCACATGTTTCCATAACAATCATCTTATTGCCAGCACGGATATTTCCCAAGGTCAGCATCTGGGCTAGTGTATCGTATCTCATGTGGCTAAGGAAAAAAGAATGGTTTGTTTATTTTTAGCTAAGCATGCCTAATACCTTGATCACTATTTTCCAAGTTTTGCCTGTTTTACAAAAATTATATTGCTGAGATTACTGGTTGCTTTGGACATCATTATAAAAGGACTTAATAATTTATGAGGAGGGAGGACACTTTATGCAGGTAAGCAAGTTTTACATTTTATTTAAATTGATGACTTTCTTAAGGATATATTTTCCCCCATTAATACGATGAAAGGAAAAGCGTACTTAATTTTTCCAGGTTCTCTTGCATAATACATAATTGAAAGAATGCGGGTAGATGGCCTCACAACAGTAATGACCGCTTCATATCTGGGGGGACAAAGAAACAAAACACCAAATTAAAAAAAACTGGTTAAAATAAGAGTTGATAACCATTTTCATCTTTTTCAAACAAAAACTACTCACTTCTTTTTCTTCTTTTTTATATATTTATCTTGAGCAAATTCTGTCTTGTCTCGGAATGTTGTACTATTTTCAATTAACTGCTGAACTATTTCCTGTAAGAAAAGGAACAAGCAGATTTTCTGAAACTTTATTTCCATACAGCACATGCATTCAGATTTTTTTTATTTGTTTTTATTCCAGGATATGTCTGGTTCTCCATTCCCTTTTCCAAGACAGTTCAAATACATGAACTCTGTATTTTTTATTCTCTTTAAAATTTTGTATTAAAACACAAGTACTTGGGGTACAAGGGTAGTTCAGTGGTGGAATTCTCGCCTGCCATGTGGGAGACCTGGGTTCAATTTCTGGCCTATGCACTTCACCCCTCCCCAAAATATTCAACAAATGGTGCTGCAATGACAAGATACTTACATGGAAAAAGAATGAAATATGATCCCCACCATACAGCATACAAACAACAATAACAACAAAAGCACAAGTACTTTATAGCCCTGTTTAAAACAATACAAAAGAACAGAGATATACAATGAAAAGGTAAAGAGAGGTGAAAGAAACTGTCATTCCTGAAGATACTGGCAGAAAACATTATCAAAAAGGGGTAAAGTTAAATTCTGACCTGCAGTAGGTTATTAAATTTCCTGTCACCAAAATATTAGTAATGTGATTCACTTACATCCTAGCATGTAAGTATCAAATCTCTAATATAACAAATTGCTTATATATTTCAATCTACTTTTAACAGAAGTGTAACATCATATTTACATTTTACATTATGTAAATTCTGCTTTAAAAATAAAGCAATTTCCTAAATAATGAACACACAAAATAACAAACAAACAAATCCTTTGAATATTACCTCTCCTTTAATGCCCTTGTCCTTCAAAGCTTTTATGTCATCTTGGGTAAGTTTCTGAGATTTCCCATCGTCAATTATATTTCGATTATCAGTACCCGCTTCTTTAGTCTCTAAGGAAGGAAATTGCTATATGACATTTATGATCTGGAATTATTTTATAATCTTTCCTTTTTTACATTGATACTCACACCCAGCCCGTCAGTCACTCAGATTTGGTCTTCCAGCTTCACTGCCCCACTGGAGACCACTATCCTCTCCTGCCACGAATACCCCAAGCCTCCTTCCTCATCTTCCTACTCCCACTTTCGTCCTCTTATTATCAACCTGGATACTAGTGTGCTCTCTCTCTCTCTCTCTTTTTTTTACATGTAAATTGGCTCATCTAGTCCCCAGGCTTAAAACGATATAGTAGCTTCCCATAGTAACTGGAATGCATGCCAAAGATGACCTTTGAGGTCACGTATGATCCAGCCTCTGCCTACATTTCAGGCTTCATCTCTTGGGCCCTAAGTTTCAGCTATATCACTGTTCTTTCTGTTCCCTGAACACACCAAGCTCAGTCCTACCATAGGACTTCAGTACTTGATGCTCTTCCAGCAGATATGTGGCTAGATCCTTTCCATCCTTTGGGGCTGAACTGATCACCATCTCAGCAAAGCCCTGCCTCACCTAATCTGAAATTATGCTGCTTGCTTAACTATTAGACTATTTTCGGTCTACCCTACTGTTAAGTGTATCCTATGAATTGGCATACTCCCAATATCTAATCATGTCTGGCACATATTTGGTATTAATAAAAATATGGACATTAATTTAAAAGTATTTAATTAGCTGTTTTGATCTAGCATTTTTGTTAATGATAACAGCTAAAATATGGGGGTTCTTATTAAATACTAGAATACCAGACACTGTCAGGGGCTACTTATATGTCATATCACTGAACCTCCACTACAACCCAAGTGTTAAATGTATTCGTGGCCCCATTTTAGAGAAACCAAATAATCTGCCTAAAGTCACAAGCCAAGTGATAGAGTCAGAACTTAAACCTTGCCAGCTGGATTCACAGCCAGGCCTCTTAACTGCTACATTAGACACTAACTACCTCACTGTTGTTACTTAACTTCTGGGCACTGAAAGGACTCGACACATGCTGCACTTGTGAGAAAGCGGCAGGGACTCATGGCCTGGCTCAATGGCAGAGAGGCAATTAATGGGAGGCTGGAGCTAGAATCTAGGTCTTCAGAACAAAGGCAGAGTTTGCTTCATTCCATCAAGCTACAGTCCGTAGACTTTGCGATATCCTGGTCTAGCATTTTAAAATTAATTGCACGTTGATGTATTTCTGACCAGCCAGTCGAAGAGCATCTATTTCATATACCTAAAGCAACGCACCTGATGTAGGCTCTTCCTTCTTCTTCTTGGGCTGAAGACTTCCTTCACTGGTCACTTCAAATGTGGTTCCGTAACTATGACCAATAACGTTATCCAGATAGAACCACTGTTTTTCAAAAGTTACTTTTCTGGGGAAGAAAAAGCAATCAATTAACTGAATCTCATTTACATTCAGTTTACAAAAGACATACTCTTTCTAGAGGTTGCTGTTCTTTCCAAAATGGGGCCGCACAAAGATCAGCAGCATTAGCTCTGAACAAAAACCAACAAATGAACAATAAAGAACCAGGTTGAAGCAGTGACACAAAATTAATCAATCTGCACAAAACACTGAATTTTGGAAAGAAGCAACAAAAACAGAAGAATGTTCTTCTTCTGGGTTATTAGCCTGACCCCTCTTGGTACTGTCTGACATGATGTCCTTATCAGAGGGTCACCAAAACTGCCAGACCAGTGGACACACACTGCAGCACTCTTATTCGAGAAAATCTCAGAACTGAGCAATCATTGAGATGAAAAGGACGTATCAAATCATTGGTCCCATTGGCCATTTTATGTGAAAATTTTCTAAATAAAGCAAACTATAAATAAAAACTGATAATCTACACATTGCTAAACTAACACTGATGATGACATACTGAGAGCCAGACAACTTTAGGTTGTTCCATTACTCAGAATTTTATCTTATTTCAACCCCCGCATGGGCAGGTACTGGGAATCAAGCCCGGGTCTCTGGCATGGCTATCTTACTGCAATTTAAAAGGGTAATCACACAAGAAGAAAAATTTTTCCTTTCAAGAGAAGAAAACTAACATATGCTGAGTATCAACTTGTGTGTGCCAGGTGTGTTTTATTTTTTCATTTAATTCTCACAGTAATCTAGGGGCTTTCCAGATGAGTAATTTGAGACTTAGAGAGAAGTATCTTGTCTAAAATTCACGGTTGCCAAGTGCTACAGCTGGGATTCAAATCCAGGTCTGCCTGAATCTAAAGCTTGGTTCTTTTTCACTATACCATATAACCTACCCCAGGAAGGACCAATGGCCCTAAAGGAATTGCTGGATTTCGGGACACAGTCCATATCCCACAGAATTATGAATTCTGGAAGACATGTGCTGGTTAATTCTGTTTGTGTCCACCCCTCCTCCTTCTCTACCTTTCTCTGTGTCCTGAAGTCTGACCATAACCCTGCATGGACTGCCATCACCCAGGCTCTTTTCCCAAAGGTTTCTCACCATGACCAGTATCTTGGGGTGTCAAGTCCTTTACCGGTTTCCAAAGTCCTGCCACACCCATGGATGTGTCACACATTGACTAAAGTTTCCTCATTTGAACTACCTGACTGCAGTTTTGTTTCCTGCCAAGATCCTAAGTGATCCAGGTAAGGACACTTCTTTTCCTTTGCTAATTGTTTTGCTATGTGACCAACACATAACAGAACAGAAAAGACACTTAAATATTTGCTGACATCAAACACTTCAAGAAGTCCAAACTCAGTTCAGCCCAGATGTGCATCCCCACCTTCATTCTCCAAACCCCTAATGCTAAGAAAACACTGGGTCTGAGCTGGGCTGGTATGGAGTGTCATGCAAACTGATCTGTCTGATAGGAGGTCCCTATTCCAGCCAGAAAACTGGGCCCAGTCAGAGAGATGTGGGAGCCAGGTCTATACTGGGAAAGTGTAGGATCTGCAGAGTCTCTTATTTGGAGAGCTAGAATTGCTAATCCCAACTAGATGAGTGCAGCCCAAGGGAAGGGGTGAAGGGGGAAACCTGGCCTGGGAAGTATTGGGCTCTGAGGGGTTATTTTCTAAATAAAGCAGAAACCACTTCTATGGCTTCTGCCAATGAAAGTCTGATGAAAAGTGTTTCCTAATAAATATCTATAACAGTGTTTAATAGAACTAGAGATGTTGCTGCCTGTCTCCTTAGTAATGAAAAAGTTCTTGCCTAAAGGAGTATACCATTAAGAAGTACACTCAAAAAACACATTTCAAAATAAGCAACTTAAAAGGACAGTATGAGGGGAAAAAAAAGGGGAAAACAAAAGTTTCACCTGGATGGTCATTACACAGATAAGTAACTGAGGATCATTCTTTGAATTACACATCTATGATCTAAGGATTTTCTGATATTTGTGTTACACCATTAAAAATTTTAAATAATTAGTTTGAAGATCCCCTCCCCAAAATTATGAACTTGGAAGCAAGCACACATTTCTAGTTAAAAATTCTGAAAACAACAACAAATACTAGCTTTAAGAATACCAAAGCACAATAGTGGTGTGGATTAGTTATAAAATTTCTCTAATTTTAACCATTAAAATGATTTATGGAGAATTTAAAAGTGCTTAAAAGCTGGTATACATACTACATTTCTAGACAAAATGAAACACAGGTGCTCTCCCTTACCCCATTTATTATTTTTTTTTCTGAGCTTGTTCAAAAAAGCTTACTTGTCACCAGGTTGGTGCCTTGGGACTGTGATTTGATTATTCTGTGATAACTCCACTTTAAATACCAGTCAGCAGTATAATTCACATGGAAGTAAAATAATTCATCTAAAGTGAAACCTGTCAGAAATCACAAATCTTACTAGTATAGCTTACTGATCTGCAGAAAGCTGCTGTCTTGACATTGTACTCAACATAGATCTTTGTCAAAAGCAATATAATAACCCAGCTCTAAAGAAAATTTGGTTGTACTTCTTAGATAAATTAAACATCCCAATACATTTTCACCATTAATAAGCTGCTGAGATTTAACAACTCCCTATGCCCAACAGAAAGTTAACAAAATTTCCACTTTCCTACGACCAAAGCAGAGTGATAATCAGTCAGTAGGCTTCCAAACCAGACCTAATTTCAAATTCTGAGACCAAAGCAAATTCGTTAACGTTTCCAGACCAAGTATCTTGGTGTAAAATGAGGGAATTCCAAACAGATCCCACATTGTATGGGCCATTGTCTCCAATGTTATTCAGTGTAGACAGGTATTTCCATTTTGGTAGTGACAAGAGGACAGAAAGCCAAAGAAAAGGTTAGGGAGAGTTCATTTCTGCAGGAGTAAAAGTTCTGGCTGAAGAAGTTCCTAATATAACTCATATGGACAGCTTAATTGAATACCATAAGTACATGGAACCTTGAGTAGGGCATAAGATTTTGTAGGTCTGTCCAGAGTGATGACCCAATAAATTCCAGAGTGATTTGAACAGTGAGTAAAAAACTATTTGCAAAGTCCCCTTAGGGGAACGGTGAGAAAGGGGGAAAGTTCAACTTCCCCAAGTGGAGAATTCTTGATATTCTCACAACTAAAGGAACAGACTGAGCACCCAATCTTGGGGTTCATTCATACGAAACTTAACCCCACAAAGGGTAGGTCAAGTCTACTTAAAATTAGGGCTAAGAGACATCCCCAAGAGAACCATTTTTGTTGCTCAGATGTGGCCTCTCTCTCCAGCCAACACAACAAGCAAACTCATGGCCCTCCCTCTGTCTATGTGGGACATGACTCCCAGGGGTGTGGACCTTCCTGGCATCCTAGAATGAGCTGGGACTTAGCATCAAGGGATTGAGAAAACCTTCTCAACCAAAAGGGGGAAGAGCAAAATGAGACAAAATAAAGTCTCAATGGCTGAGAGATACCAAACTGAGTCGAGAGGTTATCCTGGAGGTTATTCTTATGCATTAAATAGATAACACATTGTTATTCAAGATGTAATGGAGAGGCTGGAGGGAACTGCCTGAAAATGTAGAGCTGTGTTTCAGTAGCCATGTTTCTTGAAGATGATTGTACAATGATATAGCTTTCGGCACAATGTGACTGTGTGATTGTGAAAATCTTGTGTCTGATGCTCCTTTTATCTAACTTATCAACAGACGAGTAAAACATGAAATAAAAATAAATAATGGGGGAACAAATGTTAAAATAAATTTAGTAGATTGAAATGCTAGTGATCAATGAAAAGGAAGGGTAAGGAGTATGGTATGTATGAATTCTTTTCTGTTGTCTTTTTATTTCTTCTTCTGAATTGAGGCAAATGTTCTAAGAAATGATCATGATGATGAATATGCAACTATGTGATGATATTGTGAATTACTGATTATATATGTAGAAAGGAATGATCATATGTTAAGAATGTTTGTTTCTTTATGTTTTTAAAAAAATTTTAATTAATTAAAAAATTTTAAAAAGAACGTTATTTTTTAATTTAAAAATTAATAAAAAAATGAAAAAATTAAAAAATAGAAACTTAAAAAAAGTTCTGGCTGAAGAAATGGGAGAAAAGAGAGTTTATGGAAAAAAAGGAAGTGGGGTGAGGAAGGAAAACTATAAAAAGCAAGGATGAGACCCGAAGATTATGAGGGAGATGGTCCTGGGATAAGAGAGAGAAAAAATCCTAAGATTTAGGGAATGGATCCTAGGACAAGGTAGGGGTGGGGGGCATCCGAGGGCCAAGACAGGATTATGGGAAAGGACTCCTGGAAAGACTGAGAGGGATGCTGAAGGCAGGGGGGCAAGTATGAGACCCTGGAGAGAGGTTCGGTAGGAATCAGGTAGTGGTAGGGGAAATCTCAATGGACAAGGATGGGAGATCTCAAGGGACAAGGATGGGATCTTCGGGGAGAAGGCCTCTGAGAGGAAACACCAGAAGAGATAACGAGGGCGGGAGATGGGAACCCAGGAAGCCAAGCCTTAGCGAGAGGATCTGTGGGAGACTGATGACCGGGACAACTAAGGCCTGCTACCCGACTCACTTTCTCCGCTGGATCTGCACCGCTTTAAACACGTCTTCCCGTTTCAACACCACGAAGTCGCCGTCGCGGATTCGGTGGTCCGCGGGCTGCGGGGGCTGCTCCCCGGTGCCCTCCATGACGCTTCACCAGTCTCCCTGCTCTGCAGCGGTTTTCTACCCCGATGCCTCTTGACCGTCTTCCTCTGCTGTCGCTTCAGGTAACCTCACCTCTCACAGCCCTGCAGGATCCGAAGCTGTGGGACCGGCACCGCCCCCACGTGCAGCGCGCCGCTTCCGCCTTCCGGCCCGCCCTGGGCACCGCTTCCGGGAACCTCAGGGCTTCCGTCGGTCCGAGCTCCTTGATTGGCTCCGTCCCGCCCCTCCCGTCTCGGCGCTTCCTTGGTGGGAAGTTGCGTCATAGAAGCGCCAAAAAAGAACTTGGAGAAAGACTGGTAGCGGCTTGAGGCAGTTTTGCGGCGCTGGTCCCACAGCTTCGGATCCTGCAGGGTTGTGAGAGGTGACCCAAAAGTGGTGCGGTTCACTTTTCCTGGAGGCGTCGCAGTTGGAGAAACTGAGGTGTCGGAACCGCTCTGCCAGGTGAGACCGGTCCCGCGCGCGCACGCCGAGCGACCTGCGGCTGAGTAGAACCGCAGGACCTAGGCGGGGTTGCCAGGGGAATTCGGACCTCGGAGTCTCTTCCGCTGCGCTTCCCTCCCCGGAGCAAGACAGAACCGAGCGGGGCAAATCAGTACCCAGGAGCCGGCCGAGACGTGACTTAGGAGAGTTTGGGGCCCCCTGTCCTTTGCAGGTAAGAAGTTAGCGTGAGAAGAATAAAGTGGCTTATTTAACGACGCACAATAGGCTACCTTTACTCATTCTTCTATAGTCTACCGCTTGCATTGGTGTTGGAATTCTTAGAAGTTATTCTCACTTTATCTCCTTTTAGAAGGGTATGGCATAGCGCTGATCTCTGTTCTGTCACCAAATAACTTTGATCTTGGTTAATTCACATAATTTCTTTGGACTTCGCTTTCCTTTTTCCTCCACCCCCCCACCCCGCTTTGTGGCGTTTTGAAAAAGAAGGAAAATGAATGTATGGATGTGTGTCCTTAGTACTGCATAATCATTTTTAGTTTTGTGGCTTGATTTAATTTATACTGACACAATTTTGGGGCACTGTCATTTCATGGATGAATGCAAACTAACTGTGATGTTGACGTCAGTGAAGGCAGGAAGATGAAGTTTATGGGGAAGAGGTTGTGATGCTATGTAGTGTCAACTTAGACTTCCCTTTCTTAACATATAATATGGTTTCAGTAATTATCAAAGTCCTGGCCTGCTGTAAAATCGTGAACTTGTTTAATTATTAATGTATTTATTAGCTGTGCCCCTTTATGTGACGGTTTGTTAAACTCTTTTGTAATGAATTGCAGTATGGTATACGAAAATATTTGTATTCGTTACCCTTAGAATATGAATTATTTTAACACCCATTTTTAAAGATCATTTATGTTTTGATATTGCTGCTCAGCCTAGAACTTTCTTTGTAGTTTGAATTTAACAAAAAAGAGTATCTGACTATGTACAAAATAGAAAAGAAGTAAATGGATAATTAGTGAAAAAAAGAGATTTTATACTACATCAGTATATTATTGATATGCTTCCAAAAAAAATTACTACGTTTTCAGCGGTTAATCCAAAAGCAAGTATTGACCTCAGAATGATCTTGTTTTTGGTATCTTTTTAAGGCAAACTTGTAAATCTTCTGGAAAATTAACTTATCTTCTATGTTGACCCCTACAGAGGAGAAAGGAGAAGGAAAGGTTGAAACATTGTACCTTGTCCCACTTCTGTACTTTTCCAGAAAGGTCTATCTTGGATGCTTTTGTAAGAATATCAGTGTCTAGCTAATAAAAATGATATACTGCAGAATGGGATGGGTTGTATATAAGGAACTATGATGTTTCCCTACTGGCACACACGTGGTGATTAATGTTTAGCCTGTACTGTTCTATAATGTTACAAAACCCTACAGTTATTTAAATTTTATTGGCTGTCTTATTTTCATTTCTAGTGTGGGAGCTCCTTAAAAGCAGTTATAGTACCTGTTCATATTTTTATCCCATGAGCATCTAGTTACATGGTCCAACAGTGACATGTTTATGGTATATCTTAAAAGGAGTTAGGGATTACAGGGGGGTGAAAGGGTAGTTCAGTGGTAGAATTCTTGCCTGCCATGCGGGAGACTTGGGTTCGATTCCTGGCCCATGCATTTCCCAAAAACAGAACAACAAGCAAACAAGGAAAAAATACCCAAACAAACAAATTCAACAGCTGGTGCCGCAATAATGGGATTATTCACATGGAAAAAGAATGAAATGTGACCCCAGGCATATAGGGTACAAAAAAAAGGGAATTAGGGATTTGAAGAGTAACGATAGAATGTTTGGCACCTGTATCACAATGTACAAAGTGACAAGTATGTTTGCTAGGCTACAATACATTAATTTGATTTCCCTTAATTTACTATGTTTAATACATTTTTAGGAGTATTATTTCCTTTACAGTTTTGGTGAAAACTTTTCTAAACTCTATCTTTTAAAAGATATGAATGGAGAGTACAGAGGTAGAGGATTTGGTCGAGGAAGATTTCAAAGCTGGAAAAGAGGAAGAGGTGGTAGGAGCTTCTCAGGAAAGTGGAAAGAAAGGGAACACAGACCTGACTTAAATAAAACCACAGGAAAACGTACTTCTGGTAGGTGACATCAAAGATTGTTCAATTTTTTTTTTCTTGAAGGAAGCCATTCATGCCTATTGTATTAGGTAGTTTAACTTGGATTTCAGTCTGTCTTTTATTGGATGTACTCCTTAACTAGTATTTGGATGTTAATATTAAAAATTCTTACTGAAATTGCCAACTTAAATATTTAATAATGTCACAGCTAATTTCAATATTGAAGAGAAGAGCATATTGGAAAAAATCATTTTTTTTCTGTTTCTACTAACCTAATATTAGATTTTTTTCCAGAACAAAACCCGCAGTTTTTGTTACTACAATCAACATTGGATCAGCTGGCACCATATAAAGGCTGGAAGCTTTATTTTTCTGAAGGTAGAGTTGAAGGTGTAAAACGTATCATGAATTATATGTTCTTAATTTGTCTTTGGATGTTACATCTCATATGATTATAATTCATCAAGCTTACTAATATATACCCTCTTCTAATAATTTACCCAACAGTTGAATCATGTTTAGACTTCAAGAGCTTTGTATTTTGATTTTGTATCAGCCAGAAAAACACAAGCCATACCAAATATTTCCAAAAGGGTATTTAATATAGGTAATTGGATATACAGTTGGAAGATTGAAAGAATGAAGGAGAACATTGAGGTAACCTTACAGATAGTAGTAATTATAGGACATAACCACCATCCCTATGGTTGAAGGAACAAAAGAAGTTCTGTGGTTACCAGAACCTAGGAATTCAAGGGGCCACAATATAGCTATTGCTTTACCCTCTGAGGTGCACCCCACATATCTGCTCAGATCCCTGAAGGCAAAGAACCTGGCTTTGAGGGGACATGGCATGGCTGGTGCTTGCAGCTGGTGGCTGAAACCATAGCTGTCCTCTAGTTGGAGAATTGCTAAAAATAATTGGAAGCAACAATAAATTGCTTTCTTCCTTCCTGCCATCTTCCAGTCTCTCTAAAGTGCCTCTCACTGGTTGAACGTGAAAGGAGTCTGGGAAAAATACTGTGCAGAGCTCAGTCAGAGCACTACAGAGCAGAAAGCAGTACTGTGGGTTTGGAGCTGAGAGACAATAACCAGCTCAGGTTTGCATGGAAACATAGCTTGTCAGGGAATCTTTTATAATCAAGAATGCCAGCCAACACTGTATATCTGTCTGTATAGGTATGGGGCACTGTCTTCGTTTCTGTGTTCTCATAGTGTCCATATGTTTTCTATGCCTCTTATGAGATACAAGTTTGTTTTTTTTTAAAGCATTTTTATTGTAAAATATGACATATATACAAAGCAAAGAAAGAAAAGAGCAATAATTTTTTTTACCACATAGTTCTTTATTCATCGTCATGATCATTTCTTAGAACATTTGCATCAATTCAGAAAAAGAAATAAAAAGACAACAGAGAAAGAGATAAAATGGTAATAAAGAAAAAACTATATGTACCATATCCCTTACCCCTCGCTTTCATTTACCACTATTTCAAACTGAATTTATTTTAACATTTGTTCCCCCTATTATTTATTTTTATTCCATATGTTCTACTCTTCTGTTGATATAGTAGCTAAAAGGAGCATCAGACATAAGGGTTTCACATTCACAGAGTCTCATTGTGAAAGCTATATCATTGTTCAATTATCATCAAGAAACATGGCTACTGGAACACAGCACTACATTTTCAGGCAATTCCCTCCAGCCTCTCCACTACATCTTGAACAACAAGGTGATATCTACTTAATGTGTAAGAATAACCTCCAGGATAAACTCTCGACTCTGTTTGGAATCTGTCAGCCATTGACACTTTATTTTGTCTTATTTCACTGTTCTGCCTTTTGGTCTAGAAGGTTTTCTCAATCTCTTGTGAAAATCCCAGCTGATTCTAGGATTTCTGGCCCACGTTGTCATGAAGGTCCACACCCCTGGAAGTCATGCCCCATGTAGACAGGGAGGGCAGATGAGTTTACTTGTCATGTTGGCTGAGAGAGAGAGGCCACATCTGAGCAACAAAAGAGGTTCTCTTGGGGGTGACTCTTTGGCCTAATTTTAAGTAGGCTTAGCCTATCCTTTGTGGAGTTAAGTTTCTTATGAACAAACCCCAAGATTAGGGGCTCAGCCTGTTGCTTTGGTTGTCCCCACTGCTTGTGAGAATATCAAGAATTCTCTACTTGGGGAAGTTCAATTTTCCCCCTTTCTCACCATTTCCCCAAGGGGACTTTGCAAGTACTTCTTTTTAAAAAATTTTTTTATTTTATTTTTTTAAATATCAAAAAACACCAACCAAACAAAAACATCCCCATTTTGATCATTCTGTTCTACATATATATTCAGTAATTCACAATATCATCACATAGTTGCATTTTCATCATCATGATCATTTCTTGGAACATTTGCATCTATTCAGAAAAAGAAATAAAACAAAAACAGAAAAAAAAATTATATGTACCATACCCCTTACCTTTCATTGATCACTAGCATTTCAAACTAAATTTATTTTAACATTTGTTCCCCCTATTATTTATTTTTATTCCATATGTTCTACTTGTCTGTTGACTAGGCAGATAGAAGGAGCATCAGACACAAGGCTTACACAGTCACATTGTGAACGCTTTATCATTATACTATCATCTTCAAGAAACATGGCTGGAACAAAGCTCTACATTTTCAAGCAGTTCCCTCCAGCCTCTCCATTACATCTTGAATAACAAGGTGATATCTACTTAATGTGTAAGAATAACCTCCAGGATAAACTCTCAACTCTGTTTGGAATCTGTCAGCCATTGACACTTTATTTTGTCTCATTTCACTCTTCCCCCTTTTGGTCTAGAAGGTTTTCTCCATCCCTTGGTGCTGAGTCCCAGCTGATTCTAGGATTTCTGGCCCATGTTGCCAGGAAGGTCCACACCCCTGGGAGACATGTCCTACATAGATAGGGGGAGGACAGTGAGTTTACTTGTCGTATTGGCTGAGAGAGGCCACCTCTGAGCAACAAGAGAGGTTCTCTTGGGGGTGACTCTTAGGCCCGATTTTAAGTAGGCTTAGCCTGTCCTTTGTGGGATTAAGTTTCATATGAACAACCCCCAAGACTAGGGGCTCAGCCTGTTGCTTTGGTTGTCCCCACTGTTTGTGAGAATATCAAGAATTCTCCACTTAGAGTAGTTGAATTTTCCCCTTCTCACTGTTCCCCCAAGGGACTTTGCGGATACTTTTTTATTCACTGTTCAAATCACTCGGATTTATCTGGGCATCACTCTGGACAAACCTTCAAAATCTTATGCCCTATTCAAGGTTCCATGTACTTAAGTTCAGTTAAGCTGTCCACATAGATACAAGGTTTTTTACATGTGTCTTTTTTCACTAGACTGTGGTACCTGAAAGCAAAGACTCTGGCCTATACCAGGGACTCAGTATTTATTTTGCAAATGAATAAAGTATTTTGCAAATGTTTTCTGTATTGAGAACCTGTTTCTATTAAATAAATTGTCCTTCACAGATGATCTTGCTTTTGTTTGCTTTAAGTTACATTAGCAACCCACATTCCTAATAGTGCCCTAGTAGTTAGCTGAGTCATAATAAGTGATCTTTGGATTGGTTCTAAAGATGGAATTCAGTAGGTGCTTTAGGTTCGACTACTCTATTTCCAAACTGTTTCATTGTGCTATTTCTCTGTGGGAGACCTATTCCAAGATGTAATAGCTAGTGTCCTGTTGATGCCTTGGATTGTACATTTGCACAGCTTCAGGATTGTAAACTTGGAAGTAAATAAATCCCCATTGTAAAAACCAACTCATTTCTGGTATATTGTGTTTTGTCAGTTTTAACAAAGTAAAACACTAACTTTCTGCAATTCAGAATATGCAGACCTAAAGTTGTTTCAGCATCTTAACTATACATTCTGTCCCAGTTTTTGTCTAAATGTAGTTGGAATAAAAGCAACTGGAAAAAATCCTCTACCATGTATATAGTGCTTCTTTAGTCTCATGAAATATATGCATGTACATGTGTGATTGCTAGTACTAATGCTGTATTTGTTGGATTAGTTTACAGTGATAGCTCTCCCTTTATTGAGAAGATTCAAGCATTTGAAAAATTTTTTACAAGATGTATTGATTTATATGATAAGGTAAGATTCCTGCACAGCAAAGCTGTTTGTTCACCTTTATGTGTTGTCTTATTGAATAATGTGTTTGAGGTACCAGTGATTGTGAACACAGACCCTGGGGCCAGGCTGCTTTGTTTCAGCTCCCAGCTCTGTCACTTTTCTGCAATGGGGACTTTGGTGAATTACTTCTCTCTGCCTCAGTTTCCTCTTCTGTTTGTTGGAGATAATATTATTAATACCTCCTAGAGAAGAGGTGTAAGTAAGTTATTATGTCTAAAATATTAGAACTGAGCTTGGCACAGTGCCAGAAGGCATCTGCTACTCAACTTATCTTTTGAGTGAGTATTTGAATAGTGAGGATACACTTGTGTGACCCACTTGAATGAATGATCTAATAATGTAAGATTACGAATCCTGTCCTTTAGTGAAATGCCAGATGAAAATAATTAATGATTGGGTAAGTTTTTTGTATTAAGGGAATGGGAAAGAACCCATGAATACTTAATGTAGTACTTATTATCATATATGCTTTTTCACAGTATGTATGAACTGACAGTCATGATAATTGACTTAAAAAATAATGTTTTCACACCTGAATATTTTATAGGATGAAATAGAAAGAAAGGGAAGTATTTTGGTGGATTTTAAAGAACTTACAGAAGATGATGAAATAGCTGACTTGATACCAAACATAGCAAATGAATTAAGGGATTCACCTGAGAAAACCTTGGCTTGCATGGGTTTGGCAGTACATCAGGTAAATGTTTACTTCATGCGGACTTTTGTTAAAATTTTAAAGGAATATTTCACAGTGGTGGTACCTTCTTCAAAAAGTAGCTTTTAGCAACAGACAGTGGCTAGATCTGAGGTTGCAATCCTGTCCTAAAATACTTCTATAAACAGCAGCTCACCTAAAGATAACATTTACTTAGAACTTATTTTAATTGGTTTAATCTCATTAAATATTGTTGAAAAAATTGAACCTTTCTTTCAAGGAGCTGTTTACAGCTTAGGAAAGATAAGGCATCATGGTGTATCAGTAATGAACTTGGAGCACAAAGACCAAGGCTTAGATCTTGGTTGTTTGGCATGGGGCAAGTCACTTAGTCTCCATGAGTGTCCTCATATATAAAATGAAAATGATAAATGTACTGTGCCTGCCTTAGTTTTTCTCAGAGTCACTTGAGAGAATATAAGTGAAAACATTTTTTTAGGCTGGCAAGTAATTAAATGCTTCAAGGTAAAAAGTAGTAAATCTCAGAAGAGGTACAGGTAAAGTGGTGGGTGCATTCAGAGATTAAAGACAAAACCCTCATTGTTGGGAAGGAATGAGGAGGGGGGGAGTGCAAAAGTAGTCTTTCAGGGATGTTGGGTTTTATGGTGGGTCTTGAAAGGCGAGCTATGATTTGGACACAGAGCAGGGGAGGTACAAGCACTAGAGACAGTTCATCACAAAAATGTGTTCGCTGGGAGTAACTGTAGCCTGGAAGCCGTCGTTGTTGTCATCAGACTAATTTTGATTCTTAGTTCCTTAAATTCAACACACCACCTTCTTTTGTTTCTGTTTCTAAATTATCTCTTAAATCTACCTCCTTTCTTTCCTTACTGCTTCTACCTTAGGCTAGGCTTTATTATCTTTCCTAAACTGTTGCCATGCTTGATAAAACATGGTCTGTGCTTGGAAATTGGTTACTCTTTTCTACCGAATAAAATTCACATCTTTGTTGAAACTCTCCCATGATCTGGTTCAGTTCATCTGCCCACTGCTCTCCTTCATTCATTGTAATCCAGCTAATTTGAGCCCCCTCCAATATTCTCTAAATACCTTTTAGGGGTCCTGTCCATTCACCATAGAATGTCCCTCTCCTCAGATATGCAGATTCTTTGGGCCTAACTCACTTGTCTCATGAAACCTTTTCTCATTGCCCCTTTTCAAACTTCCCATGGTATTTTTTTCTGTTAATATTTATGGTCCTTATAACAGTTATAGCTGTATATATGTACATCTCATTTTCCCTCCCAGTATCTCAGCCTACTGCTTTATATACAAGTAGATGTTAAATGTTTATTTAATGTTGAATGTCAAGAGAGCAGGGGTATTATGGAGGTTATTTTTATTTTCTCTCTGGCTTAATCTATGAGTACGAAGAAGTAGGAAAATAATTTTTTTTTCCAGAAACTATTTAGACGTACTGGCTTTGGGGTTACTCTAAGGACTTTTAATGTTAGATCTGGTTGGAATAAAAGGTAGCAGACAAGAATGCTAGAGTTTTTCCAGGCCAGGGATGGTAAAATCCCAGATAAAACATAATCCACTATAAAATAAGTACTCATAATTAAATATCTAATTTTTAAAGGGCTATTAGGGTTTTATTTATATTCACTTCTGTCTGAACTGTTTATGTTCTTAAAATTCATATTCTCTGTAAAAGAGTTCTGCTTAAAGAGCATGTTTTATTTTCCAACTTTTGTGTAAATGTTTTTCCTATGTAGGTGTTAACTACAGACCTGGAAAGGCATGCAGCTGAATTACAAGCCCAAGAAGGATTATCTAGTGATGGGGAAACAATGGTAAATGTGCCGCATATTCACACAAGGTAAAGGATTGGCTGGTATTGAAGTATTACTTCAAATAGGGCATTGAAGATTATTTAGTGATGAAAACTCCACTTTATAAAGTCAAGGAAATCAGTAAGAAAGGTATGAGTTCATTGATCATTATACCCACTGAATAATGAATAAACCACTGAAAATTCTGCAAAAAGATCATGACAGGAATAAAGATTTTCTGCCCAGTTAAGTTGATTTCTTAACCTGAGGGTTTATGTAAATGTTGATTTTGGGTATATACTTATCAAGACCCTGCTGTGTAAATGTATTAATCCACATAATAGCTAACTAATTTATTGGATTTTGTTTAAATTATTGAGTTTGTACTAGACCAAAGGAACAAATGAAATTATAGAAGTAAAGATTTGAGGATTCCATAGTTGCTCCTAAAAGGAACTTGTGAAAGTACAGACCACTCCAACTTTCTATTCATTTGTAAGTTCATAATGCATAAATATGTTCCTATTTTTGTTTTTGTTTTTAGGGTCTACAACTATGAGCCCTTGACACAGCTCAAGAATGTCCGAGCAAATTACTATGGAAAATATGTTGCTCTAAGAGGGACAGTGGTTCGGGTCAGTAATATAAAGCCTCTTTGTACCAAGATGGCTTTTCTTTGTGCTACATGTGGAGAGGTTCAGAGTTTTTCTCTTCCAGATGGAAAATATAATCTTCCCACAAAGGTAACATCATGTTTTTTGGCTATTTCTTTATCTTAATAAAGACGGCAGATCAATTTATAGAAATTTCCTAATGTTTCTGAACACGGCTTATTTATTCTTTACTTTCTGTTTTAAATTATAAAGTACGTCAGGGTACAGGAAATGCAGCAATAAAACATTCATCCACCCATCACCTAGAATTTACATTTTGCCATCTATGTTCCAGGTGTTTTTAAAAGCTATAAAGCGTTACAGATATGCCTTATCTGTAGATCCCCAGAGATGACCATTATCCTATTATTGCTTTCATGATTCCATCCATGTGTCTGTATCTTATCTTCATGGGTACACACATCCAGCTTTTTTTTCTTGTATGTTTTCCACTGTTTTGGAAGTGATAGATTTTATTCCTTTTTGCTTTTTAAGCTAAAGATTTTAAAACTATAAAGTTCTTAGGGTAATGTTACTAACATCTATGTAACTACCATTTTAGATTGGCTAGTATTAATATTTTGTAATCTTTTTTTTTTTTTTTTTTTTACATGGGCAGGCACTGGGAATCGAACCCGAGTCCTCTGGCATGGCAGGCGAGCATTATGCCTGCTGAACCACCATGGCCCACCCAATATTTTGTGATTTTAACTTGATTTTTTTAACAAAAATTATAAAGTAATATAATTAAAGTTGAAGTCTCTCCGTTCCTTCTCCATTTTCATTCCTCTCCTTCTATCCCCAGAGACAGCCATTATTCTAAATTGGCATATATTCTACATTTTTATACTTGACTATTATGTAGAGTTTGTTTTGTTGTATTTATTTACATAAATAGTATACTGAATGTAACATTCTGTAACTTTTTTTCACTTGGCTGTTTTGGAATTCTACCTATGTTGATGCATATCTACTTCTTTCATCTTCACTGTTGTATAATATTCCATTAAATGAATAGCCACACCATTTATTCACTTTCCTTGTGGTGGACATTTTTTTACTGTTACAAATGATGCTGCAGGGAACATTCTTGTACATGTCTCCTTAGTAGAAGAATTTCTCATATTTAGGGTATTTTTATTTTAAACTGTATTCGATGTTGGCAGTTACTCTCTAGAGCAGTGGTCTCAACTCACATCCCTACCGTAGTGTTTAGCAGTTACTGTTTCCTCATGTCTGCATTGACACTGTGTTAGCCTGTTTAGTTTTTGCCAGTCTGATGGGTATAAAATGGTATTTTGTTTTTTAATGTGAATTTCTGTTAAGATTGATCATCTTTTCATATCTTTACTGCTTATTCAGTTTCATTCTTTACTGAATTTTCTATTTACAGTTTCTATTCATTTTTCTATTAGTTTATTAGCAGGAGTTCCTTATGTGTTCCAGATACTAATCATTATTGATTATATACATTAAAGATATTTTCTTCCAGTCTTTGACTTCTCTCTTTACTTTGTGGCATTTTTTTATAGTTTTACCTCTTGACCTGGTAAAATTCCATCGGTCTTTTTTTATGTAACTTTTATATTTTATGTCCTGAATAAGAAGGCCTTCCTCACTTGAGCATTGTTTTGTTTTTTATATTTAGGTCTTTAATCCATCTGAAATTTAATTTTATGAATGGTATAAGGCTAGGGATCTAATTTTATTCTTTTAGGTGAAAAGATAGTTGTCCCGTCACCACAACAGCCCTCTGTTCCCACTGGTGTGTAATACTTCCTCTATAGTACACTGTGCTCTTGGAGGCGTATGAGTCTGTTTCCTTTCACTGGTCCTGTACCAGTTCTACACTGTCTTATTACGTTAGACGTATTAAAACTTTTGATAATGTAGGGAGGCTTGTTTTACCTGTTATTCTTTTCTAGATTTGCTTTTACTATCCTTGGTCTTTAATACATTTAATCTTGATTACATCTTATTCATATAAAGGGTTGAATGCTTAGAGAAGTAAATAATTCCTTGAAGAATTTGATGATGGAAATAAACAAAGCTTATATTTGAGATTCCTAGGGCTTCTTTCTTTTGTAGGAAGAGTAGAGTATGTTGGAATTGGTTATTGGTTGAAATAATGTTGCTGACAAATAGATATCTATTAATTGTCTCGGCTTAGGGTACAGGGCACTGCCTTTAGCCCAGAGGACAGAATTTAAAACCTGATTCTGTCTGTAAATAGTGTTTGTAAAGGTATTTCATGCCCTCTGATATAGTAGGTAGTAAAGCTGTGAAAAGGTCCTGTATGTCCCAACCACAGTGAATTGAACTGTCCAGAAGATGGTTGTTCCAGTCCCTATTGCTGCATAATAATTCATCCCAAAACTTCATGGCTCAAAGTAACAACATTTTGTGATCTCTTATGGTTTCTGTTGGTCAGAGTTTGGAAGAACTGAAGGGTGGTTCTGCTCCAGGGCTCTTGTGCAGTTGTAATCAGATGGCTACTGGAGCTGGACCAAGGGGCTGGAATAGCTGGGAGTTGGCTGGCCATCTCTCTCTCCTCCATGTGTTCTCTTTGTGTGGGCTGTTCTTAGCTTCTCAAATACAGTATGGCAGCTGAGGGCATTCAGTCTGCTCACATGGTCGCTGGCAGCTTCAAGAAACAGTAGTCCAGCTGGCAAGGCAGAAATAGCATTGACTCTTATGAGCAAGACTTGAAAGTCATGCGACATCACTTTTGTCACCAGCCTTCCCAGATTCTAGGACAGGGAATTAGACCCATCTTTTGAAGGAGTAGCAGCAAGGTCTAGAAAGGCTTGTGAGGAGATATTGTTACAACCATATTTGGAAAATGCTGTCTGCTACAATCTTTGTCTGTGACTCTCTGAATCCATCCTGAGGTCCAAGCTAGTGACTTAATGAAAACTGGAACACAACTTGCTTATATAATGAGGACTGCCTGTATGGTACAATAAATATTATGTTAAACAGTGCAACAAGAAGCTAGATGGGAGAATTGGGGACTGAGTGGATCCAGGACAGGCTTCTGAAAAGGGGAGAATTGGACCTAGATGTGTTGTGGGCTTGGTGAGAGGGGGGCACTTAAGGGTTAGGAGATTACATGGTCACAAAGGAAGGAATAAGTGCTTGGTGAGTGAGGAGTCTTGCACACCCATAGCAGTATGCAGAGAAGAACAAGGTAGAGAAAGTCTTGTAAAGCTTGTGAAATACGGTCATTGCAAAAGGAAACAGAAAGCCATTGTAACTGTTAGTGCATTTTGCAATAATGCCATCCTGGGGCCACTTTTTAAAAACACTATTAAATGAAGCATTTTAACTTGAGTTTTCCTAAGTCATGATTCCAGTTTAACAAAATCTGAATTTAAATCAATCTTGTTGCAGTGTCCTGTGCCTGCATGTCGAGGAAAGTCATTTACTGCTCTCCGTAGCTCTCCTCTCACAGTTACAATGGACTGGCAGTCGATCAAGTAAGCAATAAGACTGTTACATAAAAGGCAAGTTGTAGGTCTCTATTGTACTGCCAAGTAAATCTATTATTTTACTGTATTGTGCTGTGACTTTTATCTGTAAGCAGTGATGAAATGTGTATTAGAAAGCTTATTTGATGAAGGGTTTATGCATTGAAATAATTCTTTATTTACAATTCTCAGTCAGATTCCAGAAGTGATTTGCTATGGAAGTATTATGTTCTGCTGCTCCTGAGAAGTAGGTCATTTTTTATCTCAGTTATATGATTCATTGAACTAGATATAGGCCATGAACAAAGTTGTATAATTCACTCCATAAAGAACTGTGGTGGAAATCACTACAGTTTATTTTTTTTTTAATTAATTAAAAAATTTTTTTAAAAAATATAACAACAAATTCAAACCTTCTTAACCTTTGATCATTCCGTTCTATATATATAATCAGTCATTCACAATATCATAATATAGTTGCACATTCATCATTGTGATCATTTCTTGGAATGTTTGTATCTATTCAGAAAAAGAAAGAAAAAGAAAAAAGAAGAGCATTCATACATACTCATTACCCCTCCCTTTCTTTGATCACTAGCATTTCAAACTAAACTTAACATTTGTTCCCCCTATTATTTATTTTTATTCCATATGTTTTACTCTATTGATAAGGTAGATAAAAGGAGCATCAGACACAAGGTTTTCACAATCACACAGTCACATTGTGCCGAAAGCTATATCATTGTACAATCATCTTCAAGAAACATGGCTACTGGGACACAGCTCTATATTTTCAGGCAGTTCCCTGCAGCCTCTCCATTACATCTTGAATAACAAGATGATATCTACTTAATGCATAAGAATAACCTCCAGGACAACCTCTCAACTCTGTTTGGAATCTGTCAGCCATTGACACTTTATTTTGTCTCATTTCACTCTTCCCCCTTTTGGTCGAGAAGGTTTTCTCAATCCCTTGATGCTGAGTCTTAGCTCATTCTAGGGTTTTTCTCAATCCCTTGATGCTGAGCCTCAGCTTATTCTAGGATTTCTGTCCCATGTTGCCAGGAAAGTCCACACCCCTAGGAGTCATGTCCCACATAGACAGGGGGAGAGTGGTGAGTTTGCTTGTTGTGTTGGTTGGAGAGAGAGGCCATATCTGAGCAATAAAAGGCACTACTGTTTTGAAGTTGTAAAATAAGGCCTTTATTTTATTTCATGTTCTTGCAATTCATGAGCATATTTCATTTCGTGTTCTCGCTATTCATAAGACATTTTTCTATAGGTGTTATAAAAAAGAAAAGGATATTTTTTGAAGTCCAGACTGTGTGTGTGTGTGTGTGTGTAATATTGGGTAGTTCTGAGGTGAGAGTGGAATCCAGGACTTTAGACTGATACAGGAGATAGTCCTAAAAGATAAGAAGCTAGGCAAAAAGTGAGCTGGCTTGCCACCTACTTCACCCCCTTATGCCTATTAAAGTTGAGACCAACACTTGTAATAATCACTGTGTGCTATAGTAAAGTCTTTACAAACATCCCATCTGATCCACACAAAATCCCTCACAGAGTTGTAGCATTGTCACCATTTGCTAACAGAGGAAATGTTTAAGACTTCACTGTGATTGTGTGGCCTGTTAAGTGCTAGAGCCTGGTTTCCAGCCTGTGTCTGTTGGGCTAATTACCACTCAAGAGGGTGATGAGGGCCCTAGAGGTACTATAAGATTCATAATAATCTACATGTGTTGAAGATCTGGGGTGATTTAATATGTTTGAAAATGTCTCTTCACTTTCAGGTAAAAATGTTAGATGACAAAATATGCTTAATATTTTCATTGTATTTGAATGCTCTTCTAATATTAGGTAGTCAAGCTTAGGCTGGACTTTGGAGAAAGGGAAACTATTTAAATCCTTTCCATGAAACTTGAAAAATGTCTTTCTCAAATTCATTTTATATGAGTTAGTTATAGTGAAATGTTGTCAGTATATTATTAGCTTTCATGATTGTTTTATTCTATGAATAAGACAACTTTTGCAGTAGAAGAAAGGACTCCTTGCCATATATAGTAAATTTGCTATCCCTTTTTCTGAATTGGGTGGCCATATGAAATTAAATTAGGGTTTCTCAACCAATTCTTGAATCATTTGATGCATCAAGGTGACTGCCTTACAATATAGTGAAAAGCCTTACAGTTACAGCATTCCTACTTCTAGGAGTTTATCTGATGAAAACAATCATGATAGGTGTGGGAAAAGCTTGCTGAAAGTTTGTTTTCCCATTGTTAGGAACAAAAAAGTTGAAAATGGACTAGATGTCTGTAAATGGGTTATTGATATTATAGAATATTTTAAAAGGACAATAAAAATGTTTACAGTGTATTTAGCAAAAAAGCAGATTACAGAATGTTAATTTTTATGTGATTCTGATTTTATTTTTTAAAAGAATAATAAATACTGGCAAAAATACAAAAACATGTTGAGAATATACTCTCTGGGAGATGATAGTAGAATCATTATTTGTTTCCTTCTCTTTGTGTTTTTTAATTTTTCTACAAGAGATGCAGAAGTAAATATTTCTTTTAATAAGAAACATCTAAAAATCTAATTTTTTTAGAAAGTAGATCTTAACATGTTTTCATTCTGTGACTCTTGCCAGTTTTTTGAATGGCCATTGAGGGTGACAATGGTGGGTAACTATGGTGCTGGTTTGAAGTTTTAATTAAAGTAATACATATATTAAAAAAAATAGTAATGCATATAAATGTTGGAAATTGTTACCAGACAAAGATGGTAGATTCTTTGCCCGATACTCTCAATGACCAGTTCCTGAGAATTTCAGGTATTTCCCTCTGTCTACTTTAATATACCAGAAAGTAAAAAAGGAGTATCTAAATAATGATTCAGTAATCATAGTTACCCCTTAAATCCTAACTTCTCAGTTAAAAAAACATTCAATCAGTATAGAAGGCCACAATCCCCACAACTTCCTGTTGCCTTATCCTTAATTTTAGGTAACCTCCTCACGGCTCTATCTTCACTTTACTGTATACTTTCTACATAAGCTGAGGGCATTAGACACTTTGTACTTGCTTTCAATTCTCCCCTTGCACCTCTAGACTTTTACTTTTCTCAGTTGAGATATTACCTTCATTTTTTTTATATATATATTTTAAATATTTTTATTTTATTTTTTTAAATACAAAAAAAGCCAAATAAATGCATGCATTCCTATTTTGATCATTCCGTTCTACATATATAATCAGTAATTCAAAATATCATTACATAGTTGCATATTCATCATCATGATAATTTCTTGGAGCATTTGCATCTATTCAGAAAAAGAAGTAAAACGAAAACAGAAAAAAAAATTATACATACCATACTCCTTACCTCCATTTCATTGATCACTAGCATTTCAAACTAAATTTATTTTAACATTTATTCCCCCTATTATTTTTATTCCATATATTCTACTCGTCTGTTGACAAGGTAGATAAAAGGAGCAATAGACACAAGGTTTTCACAATCACACAGTCACACTGTGAAAGCTATATCTCTATACAATCATCATCAAGAAACATGGCTGCTGGAACACAGCTCTACATTTTCAGGCTGTTTCCTCCAGCCTCTCCATTACATCTTTTTTTTTTTTTAATTTATTTATTAGTTAAAAAAAATTAAGAACATACAAACAAAAGCATTAACATGTAATTCTGTTATATATTCAGTAATTCTCAATATCATCACGTAGTTGCATTTCATCATTTCTTAGAACATTTGCATTAATTCAGAAAAAGAAATAAAAAGACAATAGAAAAGAAATAAAACAAACACAGGAAAGAAAAAAAAAAGATTATACCTACCATACTCCTTACCCCTTGCTTTCATTAATCACTAGCATTTCAAACTAAATTTATTTTAGCATTTGTTACCCCTATTATTTATTTTTATTCCACATATTCTACTTGTTTGTTGACAAGGTAGATAAAAGGAGCATCAGGCACAAGGTTTTCACAATCACAGTCACATTGTGACAGCTATATCATTATTCTATCATCCTCAAGAAACATGGCTACTGGAACACAGCTCTACATTTTCAGGCAGTTCCCTGCAGCCTCTCCATTACATCTTGAATAACAAGATGATATCTACTTAATGCATAAGAATAACCTCCAGGACAACCTCTGGACTCAGTTTGGAATCTCTCAGCCATTGACACTTTGTCTCATTTCACTCTTTCCCTTTTTGGTGGAGAAGGTTTTCTCAATCCCTTGATGCTAAGTCTCAGCTCATTCTAGGGTTTTTCTCAATCCCTTGATGCTGAGTCTCAGCTCATTCTAGGATTTCTGTCCCACGTTGCCAGGAAGGTCCACACCCCTGGGAGTCATGTCCCACGTAGACAGGGGGAGGGTGGTGAATTTGCTTGTTATGTTGGCTGGAGAGAGAGGCCACACCTGAGCAACAAAAGAGGCTCTCTTGGAGGTGACTCTTAGGCCTAAATTTTAAGTAGACTTGACCTATCCTTTGTGGGGTTAAGTTTCACATGAACAAACCCCAAGACTGGGGGCTCAGCCTATAGCTTTGGTTGTCCACACTGCTTGTGAGAATATCAAGAATTCAACTTGGGGAGGTTGAACTTTGCCCTGTTCTCACCATTCCCCGAAGGGGACTTTGCAAATACTTTTCCACCCATTGATCAAATCACTCTGGGATTCATTGGGGCATCACTCTGGACAAACCAACAAAATCTCATGTCCTCCCCAAGGTTCCATGTACTTATGGTGTTCAACCAAGCTATCTACATAAGTTATATTATGAAATGCACTAGTCAAAATAGAGATTTTGTACCAAATAAACGTTTTTTGCTTTAGTCTCACACATAAATTGAAATTTTAAAATATTAATTACCATCTATTTTCAGCACCCTGCAGTAATAACATTCCTTTGTTCTTCCTCATGCAAAAACATTTTTAAAATTTGTACATTTAGTTACTATCATACACTCTAGGCATTCCTAGATTATACAATCTCAATCTTTATCATCTATCTTTCTTTGTGATTTCATTTATGCCCCCAGCCCTCCTCCCTCTATTATTCTCACATTCAGCTTCATTCAGTGTTTTAACATAATTGTATTACAGTTAGGTAATATTGTGCTGTCCATTTCTGAATTTTTATATTCAGTCCTGTTACACAATCTGTATCCCTTCAGCTCCAATTACCCAATATCTTACCCTATTTCTATCTTCTAACGGTCTCTGTTACCAACGAAATATTCCAAGTTTATTCCCTAATGTCGGTTCATATCAGTGAGACCATACAGTATTTGTCCTTTTGTTTCTGGCTGATCTCACTCAGCATAATGTCTTTAAGGTCCATCCATGTTGTTACATACTTCATTACTTTATTCTGTCTTACAGCTGCATAACATTCTATTGTATGTATATACCACAGTTTGTTTAGCCACTCATCTGTTTTGGCTGTTTCCATGTCTTTGCAATAGTAAATAATGCTGCTATAAACATTGGTGTGCAAATGTTTGTTTGTGTCCTTGCCCTCATGTCCTTTGAGTAGATACCTAACAATGGTATTGCGGGGTCATATGTAATTCTATATTTAGCTTTTTGAGGAACCGCCGAACTGCCTTCCACAGCGGTTGTACCATTTGACATTCCCACCAAGAGTGAATAAGTGTGCCTCTTTCTCCACATCCTCTCCAGCACTTGTCATTTTCTGTTTTATTGATAATGGCCATTCTGGTGTGTGTGAGATAATATCTCATTGTGGTTTTGATTTGCATTTCTCTAATGGCCAGAGAAGTTGAGCATCTCTTCATGTGCCTTTTGGCCATTTGTATTTCCTTTTCTGAGAAGTGTATATTCAAGTCTTTTGCCCATTTTATAATTGGGTTAGCTGTCTTTTTGTTGCTGATTTGAACAGTCTATAAATTGTGGATACTAGAACTTTATCTGATATGTAGTTTCCAAATATTCTCTCCCATTGTGTAGGCTGTCTTTTTACTTTCTTGATGAAGTTCTTTGATGCACAAAAGTGTTTGATTTTGAGGAATTCCCATTTCTTTCTTTCTTTCTTCAATGCTCTTGCTTTGGGTGTAAGGTCTATAAAACCACCTCCAAGTATAAGATTTATAAGATATTTCCCTACATTTTCTTCTAACAGTTTTATGGTCTTAGATCTACTGTTTAGGTCTTGATTCATTTTGAGTTAACTTTTGTATGGGGTGTGAGATATGGGTCCTCTTTCATTCTTTTGCATATAGATATCCAGTTCTCTAGGCACCATTTATTGAAGAGACTGTTTTGTCCCAGGTGAGTTGGCTTGACTGCCTTATCAAAGATCAAATGTCCATAGATGAGAGGGTCTATATCTGAACACTCTATTTGATTCCATTGTCAATTTATCTATGTTTATGCCAGTACCATGCGGTTTTGACCATGGTTGCTTCATAACATGCCTTAAAGCTAGGTAGCGTGAGACCTCCGACTTAATTTTTTTTTCTTGGAATACTTTTAGCTATTCAGGGCGCCCTGCCCTTCCAGATAAATTTGGTTATTGGTTTTTCTGTTTCTGAAAAGTAAGTTGTTGGGATTTTAGTTGGTATTGCATTGAAGCTGTAAATCAATTTAGGTAGAATTGACATCTTAACTGTATTTAGTCTTCCAATCCATGAACACGGTATGCCCTTCCATCTATTTAGATCTTCTGTGATTTCTTTTAACAATTTCTTGTAGTTTTCTTTATATAGGTCTTTTGTGAGTTATTACTTTTAAATTGTCAAGATTTGTCTTCTGTTTTCTAACCATAATTGTTTTCTGT
This sequence comes from Tamandua tetradactyla, assembly GCF_023851605.1. Classification (NCBI taxonomy): domain Eukaryota; kingdom Metazoa; phylum Chordata; class Mammalia; order Pilosa; family Myrmecophagidae; genus Tamandua; species Tamandua tetradactyla. The sequence goes on along the minus strand of NC_135327.1, from coordinate 54,871,423 downwards.
GTTTTATTATAGTTCATGGCTAACAAAAACAATGAAGAACATTTATATTTTTATGATAATGTAAATATTGTTCAACAAAGAACTAAGTTAAGTGGTTAAATGTTAAGGAAAGGAAATGCAGTTTTACATTGCATTTTTGTTTTTTGTTCTTTGTTTTTGACTTTTGTTCTTTGTGTTGCCTTTAAGTAAAATGATCCAAGCATCAAAGTCAAATGGATTATCTTTTCTTATACTTCACTGATTTAGAATTAATCCATATTTTAATATGCTTCATATTTGTACAGTAACTGTTGTATAGCGATTTCTTCCTAACATTTCTAAAGTCTGGTTTTACTTCTTAGAGTATGATTTGACCATATCACCACAATTTTCATTTCTCTCCTAAATATACTATGGAATATATGAAATCTACCTTTTTAACAAACCTTTTTAAATCCTACTTGAGTCTGGATCATTTGTTCTCCAGACCTATAGTCCTGTTGTCCTCCTGGGATTTTGCTTTATTGCACTATTGAATGTGTTGTTTTCTTGGATCTGTTTTCTGTTTTTCAGTTTCTTTTTTTGTTTTTCTAGAGAATATTCTTAAATAAGTTTTCAGAAAGCATATAGGAAGTAAAGCTTTCTGATCCTTTCATGTCTGCATAACTTTTTTATTTATTTTTTTAATGGGCAGGCACCAGGAATCGAACCCAGGTCTTTGGCATGGTAGGTGAAAACTCATTCACTAAACCACTGTGTCCTGCCCATAAGTTTTTATTTGGATCTTATACTAGAGTAAGAGTTTGCCTGACTATAGAAGTCTAGTCTGTTATTATTTTCCCTGCAGACCATTAAAGACATTGCCCTGTTGTCTTCTGAATTTTGTTACTTTGAGGGGACAGAGTTTCCCCCTCTTTCTAATTGCTTTTTTCATGGTGTTCTGAAACTTAATGAGGATGTCATTACCCTGCTTGAAACTGATAGGTCCTTTTGGTCTAAGGTTATCTTCAACTCTAGAATATTTGATTATTTTCTTTTGTTTTTCTCTGTTTTTTCTTTTTGGGCTTCCTATTGAAAGCAAATGCCTTGTCTTGGTCATCTTTTAACTTTTCTCTCACTGTTTCATTTTCTTTGTGCTATTTTCTAGGTAATTTCTTTGGCTTTTTCTTGTATCCCTTCTATAAATGCTTTCTTTTCATATGCATTTTAATTTTCCTGATCCCACACTTTTTTCCAGTTGTTTCTTTTTCATAGTTTATTGTTTTATGGGGGAAAAAACCTCAAAACTCTGGGCAGGTTTTTGTTTTCTTTTTTTAACTTTTTTTATTGTATAATATGACATATATACAAAGAAAGAAATAAAAAAGCAATAATTTCAAAGCACTATTCAAGTAGTTACAGAACAGATCCCAGAGTTTGTTATGGGCTACCATACTATCCTCTCAGATTTTTCCTTCTAGCTTTTCCAGATTATAAGAGGCTAGAAGGCTTAAATCTTTTATCATCACAATCGACTTTTTTCCCCTCTTTTTTTGTGAAAAATAACATATATACAAAAAAGCCATACATTTCAAAGCACAGCACCATAATTAGTTGTAGAACATATTTCAGAGTTTGAGATGGGTTACAATTCCACAATTTTAGGTTTTTACTTCTAGCTGCTGTAAAATACTGGAGACTAAAAGAGATATCAATTTAATGTTTCAGCATTCATATTCGTTTGTTAAATCCTATCTTCTCTGTATAACTCCACTATCAACTTTGATCTTTCCATCTTTCTCTTTAGGGGTGTTTGGACTATAGTCATCCTAAGTTTTTGATATTGGTCTGTCACTAATATAGGGTAGGGAGATGAAACTATCTGATGTTCTGGAGAGCCTAGAGTAGGTTTCAGGGCTTATCTGGACCAGGGACCCACTTGGATTTTTGTAGGTTTCTGGAATGTAGTGCATGGAACCCTTGTGTAATCTTATATATTGCCATAGGTGTTCTTTAGGATTGGCTGGAATGGTCCTGGTTGGGGGTTGGCAGGTATTGATAGGTAGCAAGGTCTACCTGAAGCTTGCATAACAGCAACCTCCAGAGTAGCCTCTTGACTCTATTTGAACTCTTTTCTGCCACTGGTACTTTATTAATTACACTTCTTTTCCTCCTTTTGGCCAGGATGGAATTGTTGATCCCATAGTTGTAGGGCTGGATTCTTCCATGGTAGTCATCTCCCACTTCGCCAGGGAGACTTTCACTCCTGGATGCCATGCGCCACATACCGGGGAGGGCAATGATTTCATTTACAGAGTTTGGCTTAGAGAGAGTGAGGCCATATCTGAGCAACGAAAGAGAAGTAACTCTTAGGCATGCCTATAGGTAGTCTAAGCTTCTCTGCTACCCACATAAGCTTCACAAGAGTAAGCCTCATGATTGAGGGCATGGTCTATTGATTTCGGTATCCCTAAAGTTTGGCACAGTATCAGGGGATTCCCTGATGGTAAAGTTTAATAGTTCCATATTCTTTGTCCCATCTCTCTGGGGACTTTGCCAATACTTTGTTATCTTCTTGATATACTCTAGGATTTATCCAGGCGTTACAATAATCTATACAGGATTAAAGGGCCTCTTTTCTTTTTCTGGGCTCCCTTTGTTTCACTTGTTCAAATGAACTATACAGATAGGTTGAGTGAGATTATGCCCTACAGAAAATTTCAATTCCGACCAAATAAACCTTTCTTCCATTTGTTTCTAAGAGTATGTGTGATTCTAAAATAGAGACACTGTCTTCTTTACCCCTCTGTTGGGCAGGTTTGTTTTTAATGTTCTTCTTGAATTATCAGTGCTCAAATATCTAACAAGATTATTTGGAGTAGCTGGGATAGGTTTGCTTTGCTGTCTGATTAGGTATGAGTTTTTTCCTCAAGAGACCTCACTTGTGAATAAGAAGGTAGGGGTTTTGACTGTCAGGTTTTGCTTTATGAATGTAGTTTTGAATTGGGGTGTTACTCATGTGCAGGAAGAAGGAGACTTTATTCTGGAGCTCCAGTGTCCTCACTGGATGCCTTAGCTCCCCTCTACTGGGGCCAGTGGGCCATTGCCTTAGAACATGGCTCTAGTTTTTGCCAGAGTAGAAAGCCTGATGGCTCTGTGGGATTACCCTCATTCTTCCCCTTCCCATCTGTGCAATTCTTAACAGCTATTCCATGTCTTTCACTTGATTATCTTATTTTCTTCTAGCCAGCCATCCACCTCTACTTTCCATTTCTGCCAATTCCAATTTGAAAGCCTCTCTAGAAATCTGTTTAGAACTTTGGCTCCCACTTCTCTTGTATCCTTTTCCTGTACGTATTTCTGACTTTGTTTAGCTTCATCAATATTTTCCCATTTACTCTTTCTAAAATCTCAGTATATCTTATTTGCTAATGACACCTTCATGCCTCAAAACTTCTCTTCATTGTTTTAGTGACTGTCACTTTGGTTGGCATTTTGGAGGGAGGATAGGCAAGTGTACATACTCATTCTGCCATCCTGAATTGGAACTGCTAAAGTAATTTTAGAAACACCAGTGAACTTTTTTTTTCTAATCTCTTTATCTAGCTTAGCATCATATGGGCCCTTAATGGTTAATAATGTTGACAAAATAACTCAAGGTCAGCGTGTGTAGTAACTGAAAATTATTGAACGTTTTAGAATCCAAGAGCTAATGTCTGATGATCAGCGAGAAACCGGTCGGATTCCACGAACGATAGAGTGTGAGCTTGTTCATGATCTCGTGGATAGCTGTGTCCCAGGAGACACGGTGACTGTTACTGGAACTGTCAAAGTCTCAAATGCTGAAGAAGGTCTGGTATAGGTTTTTCCTTATTTTAATTGTCCCTCTTTAATGATTTGTTAGCATTCACCTTTTCTTTTTAAAGATACTTTTATTATCTCTGTTAATATGGAGAATTCCTTGTTTTTTATAGATGAAGCCTTTCCTTTAAAATAAAGGTTTATTTGTAGCTCACTGTGCTTGTCTTTTACTTTCTAAGTAAAGTTGAATCTTTGTAGGGAAAATAAAAATACCAATTGTTGCTTTTAATACATTTAAACTTACAGGTTCTCGAAATAAGAATGACAAATGCATGTTCCTTCTGTACATTGAAGCAAATTCTGTCAGTAATAGCAAAGGACAAAAGACAAAGTCTTCAGAGGATGATTCTAAGCATGGAGCATTGATGGAGTTCTCACTTAGAGACCTTTATGCTATCCAAGAGATTCAAGCTGAAGAAAATCTGTTTAAGCTTATTGTCAAGTATGTATGGTGTTACCTAAAATTTTATTAGATATGTACATGTCAGTGTGCTCTTGGCTACAGGTAACAAAAAATTGAAGTCAAATAGTCGGCTGACTACAGTCTATGAACCAAATCCAGCTTACTGTCTGTTTTTGTATGGCCTGTGAGTTAAAATGGTTTATACATTTTTAAATGGTAGGGGAAAAAAATCGATAGAAGATTTCATGACACATGAAATTATATGAAATTCAAACTTTCATGTCAATAAAGTTTTATTGGAACATAGCCCTGCTTATTAATTTATGTATTGTCTACAGCTGCTTTTGTCCTTTAATGGTAGTGTCAAGTAGTTGTGAGACAGAACATTTGGTTTATAGATATTTCTTTCCTGGCCCTTTGCAGAAAATGTGTGTTGGCCTGTGGTTTAAACAGTAAGTATAATTTACAGTATCATCCAATCAACTTGAGATAATAGACATCACTCAGCAAAAGAGTGAGGAGACAGTGACTCTGCTGATGAATAATCAGTGTAGTGAGAGGTCTCTGAGCAGGCGGCCAAGAAACAGCCGGATTGAGGATTGGAACAGAGCTTTGACTGGTTCCTTTTGCCGATTATAAATAAAAAGGAACACTTTCAGTGGTCCTTCTTTTGTCATACGTATAGGAAATTAGTATGAAAAACTTGGGTTTTCTTTCCACGGTTTGTTTTTACCTTTTAGTTCTATATTTGTGATTTCACCATCAGTACTAGAATATTTCATGGTCCTCCATTTGTTAATCTAGCAGGGATTGGCAAACTAGCCAGACAGTCTCATTTGTTAAATAAAGTTTTTTTGAACCATATCCCACTCATTCATTTACGTATTGTCTATGGCTGCTTTCACCCTACAGCTTGAGTAGTTGTGATTGAGTCTATAAACCTACAAAGCTAAAAATTTTCTGACCCTTTAAAAAAAAAAGTTTGTCAACCCATGCTAGATTAACAAAATGAAGGACCATGAAAGAATGGAGAAAACAGAAGAAGGTTTAAGTTGGGTTTCCTCAGAAGCACAGACTAAGTCAGTGATTTGGGAGCAAGTAGTTTATGTGGAAAGTGAACCCTGGAAATACTGATAGGGAAGGGAGAAGTGAGACAGAGAAGGGAAGACTCTATATGGTCCCTTAATTAACGAACAGGTTATCATTAGCATTGAAGACTTACTCTTCCTGTGACATCTGGAACATTAGACGGTGCAGAACTAGCCTCAGCATTTTTCCATCTAAGAGCCTAGATTTAGGGCTGCTCGCACTACTGACCCACCCAACCTAAAGCCTAGATTTAGGGCTGCTTGCACTACTGACCCACCCAACCCAACCTGTTGCTGATGCTTCTGTAGCCATAGAAAATCCTTAGGCAGACAAGTGCAGGTGATTGAGTGAAAGCTAGCTGTGATAATGTAGTAGCAGGCTTAACGATGAGTGCCAAATGGATATGGGTGAGACACCAACAGCATCTACTACAGTTTACATATATAAAGAGAACAATGATTCACATTCTACTCCTCATTATATCTCTTCCACCCTTACTATTTGGGTTTGTTCCTTGTTTATACAATTAGTAAATATAATATACTTTTTATATTCATATATGGTTTTTATTTATTCTGACCCTTTGAATTATCCCATCTTAAAATATTATGTACTCTGTTCACCTTTTAGTCTCCTTCTTTCATTGGCTTGGCTGTGGAACTCTAAAGACATATATATTCATGTAAAGTACAATTTTAAAGATTAGTTCTGGAAAAGAGTCAAAAGTATATTGAGTTGCTTTAATATGCTTTACAGATGTCCTGTCTTTGTTAACAGGCACAATTTTTTAAACATTCTTCCCTTTATAGATTAAGAATTTTGAGAAATTTATTGTTAAACTTTTCTAAGTTGTTTGAGGGAGAATAATTTTTTTCTTTTTTGAAGCTAAATCAAGTTAAGCAAGTTGTAGATATTCTAATGATTAATGGAGTGTTAGGATTTATTTGAAATAGTTTTTAATAAGTTGTATTCTGTTTTTCAGTTCACTTTGCCCTGTCATTTTTGGTCATGAAGTAAGTATACTTTATCTGTACTAAAAAATCATGAAGTTGGTAAAAATAACATTAAAAGACTTTACAAAAAATTTCTATTGGCCAGTTAATCATTTTAATGTGAATTTTAATTCTCCATGATTGAATGATGTGGGAGGAAAACTACAGCTCCTCATAATAAAAAGCTGCCTACCAATAAGCGTTAACAGAAATGGGTTTCTTTTAAAGCGGCTCTGGACACTTAAAGTGTTAAAGCAGAGACTAACAAATATTTCTCTTTTTTGGTGAGTGGATTCATGCCTTGCTCGTTATGGTAGATCTTAACTCAGTGACCATAAAGTTAGCTTTGTAATTCTGATATGCCCTAATCTGTATTAATTGTTTACATCACAGAAGTTACTTTTAGACTTACTTCTCTTAGAAAAAGAAAAAGGTCAGTTATGCTTCAAAGACAAAAAACCACCCCAAACAAATAAATGTTTCTACATGGAAGGAGGCGTGTCCCTTTTTAGCTAGTTGTCTTTATGTATTTCTTACTTTCCTTTTTTTATTGTTTTTTTTCACTCTGGAGCTTGTTAAAGCTGGCTTGGCATTAGCACTCTTTGGAGGAAGCCAGAAATATGCAGATGACAAAAACAGAATTCCAATTCGAGGAGACCCACACATCCTTGTTGTTGGAGATCCAGGCTTGGGAAAGAGTCAGATGCTACAAGTAGGAAATCAGTTATTTAGTATTTAACCTTTTGCTTATAAAATGCATGAATATCACAAGTAAGTTTTCTCAAAGCATGTAGTGTTTGTGTTTTAAAAAATATAATTTGTCTGGTGGCCTAAGAGGATTTGGGGGTTCCTGTGAGTAATATAGAACTGTATTTTCAAAATTGAACCAGTGCTGGTCTGCACAGGCCTGTTGGTGAAGCAAGAAACTTTTGGCAAATGTTAATCTAGAATCTGACTCTACACCTTCATAGCTGTGTAAGTTCTTAACTCACCTCAGCTTCAACACTGGTAAATGGGGATGTACCTTCTTCTTACAGTGGTTAAGATTCTATAATAAAGGTCTTAGAATAATACCTGGTATGTAGCTAACATTTGTTGAGCAGTTCCGATCAGCTGTTATTTCCTTTTTACTTTGGATGATTCTCTTAAACTTTTTTGGTTTGTTTAGGCAGCGTGCAGCGTGGCTCCACGTGGCGTATATGTTTGTGGTAATACCACTACCACCTCTGGTCTGACTGTCACTCTTTCAAAGGATAGTTCCTCTGGAGATTTCACTTTGGAAGCTGGTGCCTTGGTACTTGGTGATCAAGGTGAGAGACCAAAATGAGTAATAATCAGTGATTCTGGAACTTTTTCTTTACTTTGTTTTTAAAAGCCTTTTCTATTTCAGCACATTTCATTCTGTTCAAGAGGTATTTGGACAGCACTGCCCTAACCAGGAAATTGACAATGAGTTCCAGAAATAATAACTGTATATACAATATGATCATTTTTATTCATAATACAGAATTGAAAGTGGTATTCAAGATCATTCATTTTTGGAGTCTTCTGGCAGATACAATTATATATATATTTATTCTAATGAATAAATCACATAAACGAAGTATAGCTCCTTATACTTCCCATGTTGTACCACCCACCCATCACATTTGTGGTTATTTGCTTTAAAGCTTTATGGCAAGCTATGGAGTGGGATTTAGTTATCTTATTGATTGCCTACCATATAGGTATACCATAAATACTTGTTGAATGCACTAAATTAGTTTGCTAAGAGTAGTTCTAGATACCTTGACAGTGAAAAAAAGGTGAATGTCATCCTTAATTCTCAGAGAACTTTTAGTAAGGGTTTAGAGTTGTTACTTTAGTTGGATTTTAGTAGTAGTTTAGAACTAGTACTTTTGCAGTATTTTAACCCATTTTACCAGATGGAAGCCTTTGCTACCTAAGTTTCTCCTTGTGTTGCTTTAACCTTGTTGGAAAAACATGTTTCTGTGCTTGCGTTAGGCAGTAAATGAGTGACTTAAAGCCATTCATTCCTTCCATTTGCCACTGGCCTCCACATTTCTAACTCTAGTATCTGTCAGCCATGTTTGACAAAACTGATCACTCCCATCTCCTTAAAACACGTTTTCTACCAGGTTTCCAGGACACTACACTTTTCTGATTTTTTTCTTACTTCATTTACTGGTCCTTCCCATGCTTTGCTGGTTCTTCATCTCTCCAGTCTCTGAATTGGTTGTCATTCAGGGCGCTTAGTTCTTGGACCTTTTGTCCTCTTGGTCTGGCTTTACCTACCTATATGTTCCTGCCTTGCCCCCCCCACCCCCCCCGAGGGACTGTGCTCTGATAATCTTTAGAGTTTCCAATAACTTCAGTTCCATATCATCATGGACTGACAGAGTGATAGGAATCAGGGGAAAGTCAAGATGAAACTTTCAGGTCCACCACTGCCGAGGTTAGTAGAAGTAAGATGTGCTTGCCAAGTCCCACGGCTCCACATTAGACTGTGAAAATAGGCTAAATTTAGCCTAGGAGACACATTCCTGCCTTAAACATGAGACACATTCTTAAATGAAATGACTGAACCTTCACAAAAAAGATCAGCAAAAAAGGTGGCACAGAGGCCCAAGAGAGACCTCTGTGCTTCATTCTTCTAAATTCTCAAGTTACCAAAAGTGGATAGTAACCTAGCTTGCAAACTGGCTGAGAGGGAAAATATGGGTCTCAAGTATAGCAGGATAAGAATGTTTAGAACACACATACAGAGAAAATTTGTTTGGAGAGAGCAGCCTTCATTAAACATGAGCAAGAGAAAGAGACTGCCCAGAGCTATGCAGGCATAGCATAGAAAAGAAAGAAGGAATTTAATATGCACAATAAAATTACATAACCCAATCTGGAAGAGATACAATCCACAGAACTAAAGAAAATAACCCCACAGGTGTTTCAAGAATTTAATGAGAACATAAATTTAATGAACTCAATGGGATAATAGATGAAAAGAATAGAGACAACTAACTGATGACTAATGACACTATTACAAAACTAATATATAAAACTGACACATCTGAATAAGAAATTGTGGCTGTAGAGGAAAGGCTTAAGATAGATACAGTGAATGTAGAAGAACAGATTTTAAAATAAAGGGGCAATAATAGAGATGAAGAACAAAGGAAATTCAACAAAAGGATACTTGGCTCCATGAGGTAGAGAACCCAACAAATGTTACCAGTAATGTATTCAGAGATGCAAGGAGATAAGAAAATCTCCTTGAAATAAAATGGACTAAGTCTGCAATTATTTTCCACATAGACCTCTGAGCAGGTGTTACTTTCTTGTTCATAGGATAGACATAGAAAGATTTACCACAGCCAAGCCCTCTGGAGATGACCACATATAATAGGGGAACCCTTTTATTATGTTTCCTGGTATGGAAACTGGTGGTGACATGCACTCATAATTCCTAGTTTATTTGCATTAGGTCTCAGAGGGAACAGTCTGCACTGTGAGAAGGAAGTTCACAATATGTGAGGGAAGTTTCTTTCCAAAACAGTAGAAAACAAACTAGCACCCTTTTTCTAAACAAAAGGACTTTGGGAAGAGGTTTTGTCCTTCAGAATACTTTATGTTCTAAAAATGGAACATGGATCCAATATAACTTATTTGAGGACACTTGTCAAATTGCCTCATTTATTCCCAGAAGAAAAAAATATATATTACAATGTGTCAGAGAGTCTCTGAACTTGTGAATTAGAGGTAGTACCTCTGGCACATAAAATGTTTTCAGTTAGTGGTGGGTATTTATATTGTTTAAAAGGGTTAAGTGATTCCTCTACAGTTGTACAGTCAGTATTTGGTATTGCTGAGAACTGCACTCAAGTCTTCGAATTGTAGAGCTCAGACTTTCCCTCCCAAACTACCTTACCCAAAAGACCCAGCTCAAATAGCACCTTTTTCTTGAAACCTTTCCAGATTCCCTTTCATCTTCTAATTCCCCTCTCTCCAAAATAATTTGCCATCTTGTCTATTTCATATCTTATTGTTTTTAATATATACTATCTTGAATGTTTAATAGTGTAACTTACTTGTATGAATTTAAGCTTTTTGAGAGTTACTTTGATATCTTACCCATATTTGAAACCTTCACAACATAGTGCCTTGCCTCTGGAAGATGTTCGGTGAATAATATTACATAAAATTTGTTAAATAAGACAGGTGCCTTATTTGCTGTAATGCAAGCAGTAATTCTGTGCTATGACATTTTGTAACATTAACTACTAGAAACAACTGGAAATAAGTCTTTATTGTGTAACAGTTTCCATCCTGTGAAATTTGGAAATTGACCAAGGGAAATTTTTTTGTTTTGTATTATTTTACTCTGACTGTAGGTATTTGTGGAATAGATGAGTTTGATAAGATGGGGAATCAACATCAAGCCTTGTTAGAAGCCATGGAACAGCAAAGTATTAGTCTTGCTAAGGCTGGGATGGTTTGTAGCCTCCCTGCAAGAACTTCCATTATTGCTGCTGCAAATCCAGTTGGAGGACACTACAACAAAGCCAAAACTGTTTCTGAAAATTTAAAGTAAGTCTCTTCAGTATTTATACCTTTAATATATTGAGTCCCTAAAATCAGTAAAAAAAAAAGATAAGATAAATGGGCAGTTCACAGAAGTTACAAGTGTCCAATAACTAAACAAAAATGTGCTTAAACACTACAAATTATAGCAATAAATTACCATTGCTATCTACTAGATTGACAGATATTTTAAGTATTGATAATCAGTATTGGTAAAGGGCTAGGGACATGGGTTCTCACATACACAATTTAGCATTGTGAAGGTCAATTGACAGTGTTTCTCACAATATTAAATATACATTTCATTTGGGCTAGCCATTCTTCTTTTAGAAATTCTACTCACAGAAAGTGTACCAGGATAGGTTTATAGGGTAGGTATTATAAGCATTGTTCATCACTGCCAAAAATTGGAAACAACTTGAGATGCCCACCAATAGAGGAGTGGTTAAACTGTGGTAAACTATACAATGGAAAGTAGCAGTATGAGAATGAAGTAGGTTTGTATGCGCTGTTAATAGATGCCTGTAGTTTACTATTAAGTGAAATGAGCATATTACATATACATGTGGTATGTGTACACTTTTTTTCAAAAACAGTGTTTATACCTGTATATATATATATGTTTTCTAATTTGTTTTTTGTACGAGTTAGACAAAAATGTTTAGAAAGGAGAAAATAGTCAAGTGATGCAAAAGTGAGGAAAAGATTTTAAAATGCCTTAAATGTGTTCAGTCTATTACTAGCTTTTTTTTTAGTAAAATGACGAAGTGCTATATTGGAACGATCAAAAAGACCCTGGAGACTTAGATTCTGTATTGGTACCATAAAATACCAATATTTTGGTATGACAGAGAGGCTATGGGACTTCTGTCAAATTCTTTTATCATCTTGATTTTGCTTTTATTTCATATGGTGAAGGTAGCTTGATCAGTGAGTTGAGAGAAGATGATTAAGTAGAATGTAGCATTTTATTGCAGTGACTAATGGATATATAGGTGTCCTTTTAAGAGAAAGTGGGCGTTTTTCTTCTAAATGGGACACAGGCATCCTGAAAAACTCAGTGTTTTGTAGAGTCAAAAGACATAAAAGATTGAAAAGTACTTGACTAGATAACCTCTGACATATTGTCTAGCATTCCAGCTTAAAAGTTTGCAATCTGAAGTCATTGTGAGACTTACTGTCATATATTGCATATAGAATGTAAAACAGAATTCAGTGGTTTTAATGATATAGGAAAGGGCCATGTCCTTAATCTACCACGCATACTTACATATAAGGCTGTGGTCTAGTATCTCTAGAATGGGTGGGTATATTGAACCAAAAGCTGTTATTTCTTTAACTTAAAGCTTGATTTCTTAAGTTCTACATGGAGCTTGAGTAAGCAACAGTTTTTTATTTTTTTTTAAATTTATTTATTAATTAAAAAATTAAGAAACCAAATAAAACATCAGCATACATAATCAGTAATTCACAATATCATCACTTAGTTGCATATTCACCATTTCTTAGAACATTTGCATTAATTCAGAAAAAGAAATAAAAAGACAATAGAAAAAGAAATAAAACGAACACAGGAAAGAGAAAAAAGATTATACCTACCATACCCCTTACCCCTCGCTTTCATTGATCACTAGCATTTCAAACTAAATTTATTTTAGCATTTGTTCCCCCTATTATTTATTTTTATTCCATATGTTCTGCTCCTTTGTTGACAAGGTGTAGATAAAAGGAGCATCAGACACAAGGTTTTCACAATCACACAGTCACATTGTGAAAGCTATCATTATACAATCATCATCAAGAAACATGGCTACTGGAACACAGCTCTACATTTTCAGGCAGTTCCCTCCAGCCTCTCCATTACATCTTGAATAACAAGATGATATCTACTTGATGCATAAGAATAACCTCCCGGATAACCTCTTGACTCTGTTGGAATCTCTCAGCCATTGACACTTTGTCTCATTTCCCTCTTCTCCCTTTTGGTTGAGAAAGTTTTCTCAATCCCTTGATGCTGAGTCTCAGCTCATTCTAGGATTTCTGTCCCATGTTGCCAGGAAGGTCCACACCCCTGGGAGTCATGTCCCACGCAGAGAGGGTGAGGGTGGTGAGACTGCTCGTTGTGTTGGCTGAAGAGAGAGGCCACATCTGAGCAACAAAAGAGGCTCTCTTGGGGGTGACTCTTAGGCCTAAATTTTAAGTAGACTTGACCTATCCTTTGTTTTTATTTGTTTTGACACCATTGTTTCTTCTTTCTTTCATGCCTCTTAGAATGGGGAGTGCCTTGTTGTCCAGATTTGATTTGGTCTTTATCCTGTTAGACACCCCAAATGAGGATCATGATCACTTACTTTCTGAACATGTGATTGCAATAAGAGCTGGAAAGCAGAGAACTGTTAGCAGTGTCACAGTAACTCGTGTGAATAGTCAAGATCCAAATACTTCTGTACTTGAAGTGATTTCTGATAAACCATTATCAGAAAGACTGAAGGTATAAACTCTTTTCCTTAATCCTTTGGTTCCATTCTGATTATCAGAGTTCAATGTGTTGCTTATGGTAGAGCAGTAGTATATGAACTTTTATAACAAAACCTTTTATATTATAATACTAGACTTTATGTAAGCTTAGTTTGAAATAATCTAAGTCAACTGGACTGAGAGCTAGTATAGCAGTTTGGTTTATTTGAAGAGTCTTTTAGAGAATATTACCTTTATCTGAACAAGTTATATTTAGGAGAAATATTTTATTTGCTATATGTCCTTGTAGTGTTAGCGCCTTTTTTTTTTTAATCATGCTTTAGGTGGTTCCTGGAGAAACAATAGATCCGATTCCCCACCAGCTATTGAGAAAATACATTGGCTATGCTAGGCAGTATGTCTATCCAAGGTTATCCACAGAAGCGGCTCAAGTTCTTCAAGATTTTTACCTTGAGCTCCGGAAACAGAGCCAGCGGTTAAATAGCTCACCAATCACTACCAGGCAGCTGGAATCTCTGATACGTCTAACTGAAGTTTGTTTATTTTAAATTTATGCCTTTTGGGCTTAAAAAAGGTCATGGGGTGTGGGGTGTGCAGTATGATTTCTCTTTCAATCACCTACATAATTTACTTGATTTTTGTTTCTTACTAAGAGACATTAGAAATGGATGGATTTAGGTTTTTAAAAGGCTCAGTCATGCTCATAAATATTGATTAAAGTATGGCCACTTCTTTCTAGGCTTAGGAAGTTATTTCCCATGCAACTTTTTTTTTTTTTTTTGTAATGACTCTTAGGAGACTCCTCAAGTGTATGAAATGTATTAGGGTTAACTAAATGTTCTGGGAACATGGAATATGTAAACCATACCCTGAGTAAATATTTGTTTTGATAACTCTGCTTTGTTGTTTTAATGAATTTGGTATGGTATGAGTTCCTGAAAGTGAAAGGCCAGGAAAAACAAGTGTATCTCATAATCAAATCTCCTATCAACATTCTCAGAAAGATATGTTAAGATATGTTAATGGATAAAGTTTAGTTTTAATCCATATTTTAAATGAGTGGTCATTTTCATATTCGAGTTTCAAATAGCTTTGGAAAATTCTGACTTTTCAGGTTACAATCCCCATCCCCACTCTCCCCAAAAAAGTCAGGTTTTGTATAAAATGAAATAAGCTGAGATATATGGTGCCTACTCAAACAATGGCGTGTATATATATACATATATTTTTTGTTGTTGTTGTTGTTGTTGTTATCTGTCATAGCTAAAAATTGTTGCTTTCTTTTAAAGGCACGAGCAAGGTTAGAGTTGCGGGAGGAAACAACTAAAGAAGATGCTGAAGATATAGTTGAAATTATGAAATATAGGTAAAGTTAAAATTTAAAACATTAAAAATTTTAAATGAAATACCAGCCTTCTTCCCAACTCAGATATTTGATTAGGTCAAGCAAAATTACTTTTATTTAGTTCATTCCATCATTTTTTTTTCTGAACAAACTGTACTTTCCTGGTTTAAAATATTTCTGTGCAAATAATCTTTACGTTAATTTTTTTTAATGGGTAACACATTCACATGTGGTGTAGTACAGGCTTTAGAGTCAGGCTTGGCAGTGCCTTGGCAAATTACACAGTGCTTCGCAGTCTCCTTCTACACAGATACACTACAAAGGATTGTGCTAAGGTATCATGCAGGGATGCTACATAAAGTAACAAACATGGTTTTGGCTCATTGACACTCAGTAAACGTTATTATCAGTGGTGCTAACCTTGATAATAGTAAGATGAAGCTGAGCAACCCAAACTGTGGTATAGGTTATCTGAGTTATGAGAGCACATAGCTATAGGTTTTTGAAAAGCTAAATATTTATGGGCAACAGTTCGCATAAGCTTTCACCTAAAATTGAAAATGTATTAGGAAGTAGAATGAGAGGTCATTGTGAGTTTTTCCTGTTTTAGGAAAGTGGTTCAAATATTATATTTCTTCAAATTGGAAGCATGTAGCATGAGTTCAAATATGCCACTCATTAGCCATATAACCTTTGGCAAATCACTTAATCTTAGTAAGACTTTATTTCTTTATCTTTAAAATGGGAACAAGAATGATTATTAAGTCATAGGATTGCTAGGAAGCTTAAATGGGATAGCACAGGCCAATAAATATAATTCAAACAAATACCCTACTAGGATTTTTTTATATGCTATATGGTGGGGGTCACATTCCATTCTTTTTCTATGGGAAAAAGTATTATTGCAGCATTATTTGTTGATTTTTTGGGGGAGGGTGGGGGTGGGAGGAGACGTGCATGGGCCAGGAATCGAACCTGGGTCTCCTGCATGACAGGCAAGAATTCTACCACTAAGCTACACACTACTCTAAAAGCATTTTTGACAATTTTTTTCTGAGAAATAAGCATATTATAAATTACATGGGGAATAGTTAAACATAAAAGCCTTAAGTTGCTTCATGTTTCAGAGGGAAATATATACTCATTCAACTTACATTTTTATTATCATTTATTATATTCTAATTTGAATGACTCCTTCGTACAGTTCATTCTCATTAATGTGATCTCTTATCTGTTTAAAGAACAAAATGAAACTTTACTTTGTTTAAAATCATTTCTATGAGCTCCATAAGAGCAGGGATTGTATCTGTTTGGTTCAGCATTATAAGCTCACTGCCTAGCAGGTAAATGATAACCATTTGATCCACAGATTATTCCTATTAAAGTTACATCTCTCCCTATGAACTTGGCTGTGAGATTATATCTGTCCATTTATACAGGCAGGGAATGGAGGGAAGAAATCAACAATAGAGCTGGATTAGAGAGGATGGTTAGCATCCCTAAATGATGTTTTCAAACTTCTGGCTAAAACTCAGTCAGGTGCATATTTGTTTCCTTGATTATATTGAGAAAATAAGAGGAAGCAGAAGAGAATTGGTGGTGTTAGGTGTATCTTTTAATATCTAGCCATAATTACAGCAAATCAGCAGAAGCTCTTAGTTTACAGAATATTTTTAAAGGACCATTTATTTGCTAGATGCTGTGCTAGGAGCTAGGAAAACATCTTTACCCAATAAAAGCTAAATTTAGTATGTTTCAAATTTCTTTATTTTTCCCATGAATCAGAAAGAATGATCTAGGCATTTTTGTAGCTTATTAACTAGTCATTTTTATGCATTTCTCTTTTTCAATTTTAGAAGTTCCTTAAAGTAGTTACTGGGTTCAAAATATTTTTATCCCCAAACAGTCCATATTATAGTCAATTTCATAGTAGCCACTCAGAAAATACTAGTTTAAGTCTTTGCTAACTGAGGCTCATAGCTACTTTCAAATATTTCTTCTTGTAACCTGGAGACCCAGGACAAAAATTTCTATAACCATGCCACATTGGATAACTTTGTTTTTCCCTTTCCCATTAAGCATGCTAGGAACTTATTCTGATGAATTTGGGAACCTAGATTTTGAGCGCTCCCAGCACGGTTCTGGAATGAGCAACAGGTCAACAGCAAAAAGATTTATTTCTGCTCTTAACAACATTGCTGAAAGAACTTATAATAATCTATTTCAATTTCATCAACTTCGGCAGATTGCCAAAGAGGTAAACATTCAGGTATGATAAACTCTAGCTATTTAATAAATGTTTTTTTTTTGTAATAATTTCAGAAGGTCCTTTTTCATGTATAGTAGAACTTTTAAGTATCAAAAGGTTTTGGGATAAAAGAATGGAATAGACCGTCTCAGAGTTTTTAAAGTTTTTTATTTATTTAAGATTCATACCTACCTTTTCAAAAGGTTTTTTCAGCATCTTGGTAGTTAGGAAAGCATTGGAGCAGGATTCACTCTCCATGTTTTTCTGACAGTCCCTTGGTGGGCAGGTCATTTTAACATATTTGAATCTCAGTTTCCTCCTATGTTAAAAAATGGTCATGATTCCACCTGCTCTACCTATTTCATAGTTTTAGTGAAAATAAATATAATAGCACTTTAAACATATAGAGCTGATTATATGGAAAACTGCTGACTTAATTTCAAAAGCTAGTCTAATTTTTGTTTTGAAGCTAAGCTAAAACAAATGTAACCAAGTCTCTGCATATTGAAGATTTTACTTTTAATTAGTTCAACACTATAGAAACCAAAGTGAAATGGAGGTAGTTTTCTCTTTAAGAAGTGCAGATAATTTTATTTGCCCAAGAAATTTGACAGTTGTGTATTTCTATTTGAGAGATTACTTTTTAAAATCATACTTTGCCATGTAACTTAGCAGGCTAACTCTTTTGATGTTTTCTTCCAGGTTGCTGATTTTGAAAACTTTATTGGATCACTAAATGACCAGGGTTACCTCTTGAAAAAAGGCTCAAAGGTTTACCAGCTTCAAACTATGTAAAATGATTTACCAAGCCAGTTTAAAGCCATTCAGTAATGAAGACCATACAAGAAAATACAATTCTGAAAATGACTGTAGGGTAAAGTGTTAGGTATGTTGAACACAATTTAAGAAGTAACTTCTTCAAAAGCCTGAAGATAATTACATTTTTTATTTAAATGATGTCATTATATATTATACTTTTGACCTTTTATAAATATTTCAGTTTTGCATATCATTTGTCCACTGGGTAAATTTTCAGTAAGTTACATATTAATATTTAAATTAATTTATTAGACAAATAAATGAATGAATAACTCAGAAATAAATTGAAAGTAAGTTTTCTTTTTAAACTTCATGACATTTTATAGATGGAAATATTTTATATTGACATGTTCAGCTTGGTATCTTGGCTATTAAATTCTTGACATCTTAAATGTAGATGCCTTTCAATTACTTTTAAAAAAGTATTTATTACCAAAGTTAAAACATGTATCTATTTTGAATGGTTAAGTAGTTGCGCAGGGCTTATATTAAAACCTACCAGGTTCTGTTCCATTCTTCCACATTCCCCAATTTTCCTCTTAATTTCAGCTGTTGTCCTGTTCACCTCTATTTTTCTAAAGAACACTTAGCATGACAAATTCTTTTTTTTTGAGTTAAATTTTTTTATTAATTTAATTTTAAAATTGAAAAAATATATGACAAGGAAACACAAACATTCTTAACATGATCATTCCATTCTACATATATAATCAGTAATTCACAATATCATCACATAGTTGCATATTCATCATCATAATCATTTCTTTGAACACTTGCATCAATTCAGAAAAGCAAATAAAAAGACAACAGAAAAAATTCATACATACCTTACTGCTTACCCGTCCCTTTCTTTTTTTTAAATTTATTTATCTTTTATTTATGATGCATAACCACATACACACACAAACATTATCATATGATCATTCTGTTCTTGTTATATAATCAATAACTCACACTAGCATCATATAGTTGTATATTCATCATCATGATCATTTCCTAGAACATCTGCATCAATTCAGAAAAAGCAGTAAAAAGCCAGAAAAAATTCATACAAACCATACCCCTTACCCCTCCCTTTCACTGATCACCAGCGTTTCAGTCTACTAAATTTAACATTTATTCCTTGCATTATTTATTTATTTTTAACCCATATGTTTTACTTGTTCATTGATAATGTAGACAAAAGGAGCATCAGACACAAGGCTCTCACAATCACACAGTCACACTGTGACAGTCACATCATCGTACAATTATCTTCAAGAAACATAGCCACCAGAGCACAGCTCCACATTTTCAGGCAGTTCCCTCCAGCCTCTCCATTACAACTTGACTAACAAGGTGATATCTGTTTAATGTGTAAGAATAACCTCCAGGATAACCTCTTGACTCTGTTTGGAATCTGTCAGCCACTGACATTTTCTTTTGTCTCATTTCACTCTTCTCCCTTTTGGTCAATAAAATTTTCTCAATCCCTTGATGCTGAGTTCTAGCTCATTCTAGGATGTCTGTCCCACATTGCCAGGAAGGTCCACACCCCTGGGAGTCATGTCCCATGTAGAGAGCGGCGGGAGGGCAGTGAGTTTGCTTGCTGTGTCAGCGGAGAGAGAGAGGTCACATCTGAGCAACAGAAGAGGTTCTCTGGGGGGTGAGTGACTCTTAGGCCTAATTTTAAGTAGGCTTAGCTTATCCTTTGCAAGATTAAGTTTCATATGAACAAACCCCAAGATTGGAGGCTCGGCCTATTGCTTTGGCTGTCCTCACTGCCTGTGAGAATATCAAGAATTCTCCACTTGGGGAAGTTGAATTCTCCCCCTTTCTCACCACTTCCGGTAGGGGATTCTGCAAATACTTCCCTATTCACTGTTCAAATCGCTCTGGGATTTATCTGAGCATCACTCTGGACAAACCTGTAAAATCTCATGCCCTAGGCAAGGTTCCAAGTACTATGGTGTTCATTTAAGCTGTCCACATAAGTTATATTAGGAAATGTACTAGCCAGAATACAAATTTTGTACCAAATAAACATTTTTTGCTTGTCTCGCACATACGTTAAAGTTTTAAAATATTAATTACCATCTACTTTCAACACCTTGCTTTATTGACATTCCTTTGTTCTTCCTCATGCAAAAACATTTTTAAATTTGCACATTTAGTCTTTATCGTTACACACTCTAGGCATTCCTAGATTATACCATCTCAGTCTTTATCGTCTCTCTTTCCTTCTGATTTCATTTGTGCTCCCAGCCCTCTTCCCTCTATCATTCTCACATTCAGCTTCATTCAGTGTTCTAACATTATTGTATTACAGTTAGGTAGTATTGTGCTATCCATTTCTGAATTTTTACAATCAGTCCTGTTGCACAATCTGTATCCCTTCAGCCCCAGTTACCCAATAGCTACACTATTTCTATCTCCTGATGGTCTGTTACCAACTGAAATTCTCCAAGTTCATTCGCTAATGTCAGTTCATATCAGTGAGACCATACAGTATTTGCCCTTTTGTTTCTGGCTAATATCACTCAGCATAATGCATATGACTAATTCTTGATTTAAAAAATTGTCTACTAAGTTTCTACTGTAAAAGGTGAGAATATTGTTTTCTTAAGCCCCTCTGTATACATACATAACAGTAGTATAATAAAGAACTTGGCTTTTCTTTGTCTCCTGCTCCTGGAAGGTAACCTCTAAATTTTCAGTGTTAGGTGTGTCTTTTGTTATTCTTGGTGGACAATACCATGCCTGATGTTACTCAGGGTGGGGCTGACCATGCTAGAAAGACCAATCATGTGATTAACACTTTGGGGCTTTGAGCCACCTTTTAATTAGTCTGCCCTCAGTGGGGATGAGAAGAGGGTGGTGGTGGTGGTTGGAGATTGCGTTTAAGGACTTGGGCATTGAGTCGATCAATCATGCCTATGTATGAAATTTCATAAAAACTCTGGACAGCTGTGGTGACTTAAAGAGTTATGGATCCCAGAAAAAAAACATGTTCTTAACCTTAATCCATTCCTGTGGGTGTGAAACATTGTAAATAGGGCTTTTTGATGAGATTACTTCTATTAAGGTACAGCCCAACTGAATCAGGATGCGTCCTCCTCCTATTACTGGAGGCTTTCCAGAGAGGGCCACAGAAAGAGGAGCCATAAGGTCTTTGGGTTGGGGACCCTCCCAGGTCTCGCCTTATGTGTTCATTTTTGCTTCTTCTGATTTATATTCTTTTTTTTTGACTATAATAATATAAAACTATAATAATAAGCATAGCGCTTTCCTGAATTCTGTGCATCATTCTATTAAGTTATCAAATGAACCTTAGTTTGTAGCCGTTTAGTCAGACGTGTAGATGGCCTGGGCCTCTAAACTTTTGGCTGTTGTCTGAAGGACAACTGACAACTCTGTTCTTTCTCTTACCCCCGTATCGACCCATCATCAAATCCTCTCAGTGCTGTCTTCAAAATATGTCTGAAATTGACCACTTTTCACTACTTCTAGTGCAACCATTCTGGGCCAAGTCATCATCTTGTCCAGGTTTGTAAGGACCAGGACTTTGCTTTATTTACTGCTGTTGTCCAAGCAGGTAGAAGTGAGTTTAAGACAGTTAAAAAGAAAGGTAATAGGCTATATTTATTGAGTGCTTATTCTTTGAACAACCCTATGAGGTAGACATACACTGAATGGAATGGTGATTTTCCCACTTTTAGATGGTGGCACAGGGCTTAATCAATTTGCTTAAGTACAAGAGAATTAGAGAGAGTTGCCAGTGGATGATGGAGGCATTTGTCCTGTTGTGGGGTGCACCGAAAGAGAGACCACATAATTCAAAACTGCAAACCAATTTGGAGTCATTATTAGCCGGCTGGTGACTGCCTCAGAAACCTCCAAGAAGGAAGAGTCAGAGAGCAGCCCCCAGAGGTCTTCAAAGTATGCTTATAAAGGCTAAAATCATGTTATGGTTTTGCAGTTGCTAGCAAGCAAGCATAATCACAGAAGCAGAAAAATGCCGTTAGCTGTTGCCAAAATACATCCCGTTCCCTCAATTCCCTAACATTGGTTATTGTTTAACTCTTGGGGACTTTCCCTGCTCGGGCCTGATTTATTGTTCCTGGCCCTCTACATTCCCCACTGGTTTTATGAGAGAATCAAACCATTGTTTCTTTATTTTGATTATAAATCTGTTGATATTGGGTTCAAAGGACTAATAACTTAACAGTTTGTCCAAACATTAAGATGAGAATTAGGGGCCCTGCTATGGTGGACAAGAGTGTGGTTAGCCATGGGGACCAGGAAAATAAATTTTCCTGTCCACCAGGCCTCCAAGGTGTCTGGCTGACAGATTCCCTGACCTTGGAGATCTCCCAGGGTGAGCTTCGGTTCCTGCCCCATTTGCATAGGTGTTGAAACTTCTTTATCCAGACTAGGTCTCCAGGCTGCACCTGAAATAGATTTTTTAGGGGCAGGATTTGTTGGTTCCGGATGGGCTGCCTTCATCAGTTCCTGAGCTTGCTGGGCGACAGATTGCTGGGCCTGTAATGATTTTAGAAAAGAATGGTATTTTAATTCAGCTATTTTTTCTTCCCCCAATTTAGGGATTAGTGGGGGTGGTCGCCCAAACATGATTTCATACGGGGTAATTTCCTTAATATAGGGAGTACATCTAGTTTTTAGGAGGGCAAATGGAAGGAGACTCACCCAGTTTTTGCCAGTCTCGAGCTTTAGTTTATTTAAAGTTTCCTTTATGGTTCTATTCATCCTTTCAACTTGCCCTGAAATTTGTGGCCTATAAATATAATGCAATTTCCATTTCATATTTAGTTTTTTTTTTGCATGGGCAGGCACCGGGAATCAAACCCTGGTCTCTGGCTTGGCAGGCGAGAACTCTGCCTGCTGAGCCACCATGGCCCACCCAATATTTAATATTTTTGCTAATAATTGGGTAACTTGGGCGATGAAGGCTGGCCCATTGTCGGACCCCATTGTAGTCAGGAGGCCAAATGGGGGACAATTTCAGAAACTAGTTTATTACTGTTTGTGCTGTCTCAGTTATGGTAGGAAATGCCTCAGTTCATCCGGAGAAAGTGTCGATGAAGACCAATAGGTATCTGTATCCATATGAACCAGGTAATATTTCCATGAAGTTTATTTTCCACTGTTCCCCCGGGGCTTGTCCCCTCAGCCTGGTTTCTTGGGGCATTTCTTTTTCTCATTTGGAATTTACCTGGGTGCAGATGTGGCATCTGGACGATACTTGCCAGGCTTGTTGTTGCAGTCGGGGAATGTAGTAATCTCTCTGTAAGAGTTCAGTTAGTTTTGTACTGCCCAGGTGTGTACTTTGGTGAACATGGGTAACCAAATTTTTCCTCAGGTGCTCTGGCACTAGGATTCTCCTGTCTGGGAGAACTTTTTAACCGTCCAGATCTGTTTTAGTGCCCAGAGTTTTGCCCAGTTTAATTTTTTCCCCGGTATATTTTGGAGGGTTCAGCAGCACTCGCCCTGGTAAAACAGGAAGTTCTGCAGCATCCCCACTGGTTTTGGGCAACCTCTTGCCGTTTTATCAGCCAGGGCATTTCCTCTGGCGATTTGAGTTTCAGCAGTCTGATGTCCTTTGTGATGTATAACGGCTGCCCTCTTTGGCAACCAGATAGCCTCTAGCAAGGCGAGTATTTCTGGTATATTATTTATATCCTTTCCTCCCAATGTCAAAAGTGCCTGCTCCTGATATAGGCCCCATGGACATGCGCAGTTGCGAAGGTGTATCTGCTGTCCGTGTAGATGTTGACAATCTTCCCTTTTCCCCACCTTAGAGCCTGGGTCAGAGCTATTAGTTCGGCTTTTTGGGCCGAAGTCCCATGTCCTAGGGCCTGAGCCCAGATGACCTGGTCCACAGTTACCACCCCTGCATACCTGATTTCCTCCGAGAAATAACTGCTCTCGTCTGTCTTCATCAGGATTTGGCCAGAGGTTGTCGGTGAGATCAGCCTTCAGGTTTGTGAGAGATTCCAAGATCTCACGACAGTCATGGATGGGCTCGGATGGGTCATCACCCGGAACTAAGGTTGCGGGGTTAAGAGCCACCATTTTTAGGAAGCAAATTCTTGGGGGATCCAGTAGCAATACCTGATACTGGGTTATCTGGGTATTTGAGAGCCATCTCTTGGGCGGGCTTTTTAGTAATGTTTCTATTGAATGTGGGACCACCATGTGTAAGTCCTGTCCCAGAGTCAGTTTGGATGCTTCTTTGACTAAAACGGCAGTGGCGGCAATGGCTTGGAGGCAGCTTGGCCACCCAGCCGCCACATAGTCTAGTCTTTTAGACATGTAGGCAACTGGCCCAATGTTTGTTCTCTTTGCAGTAGGCGCATTTGTTTGCACCTAGGCCCAACTTTTTTCCTTGGCTTCCCTTTCTTTTTTAACGGTTTTCCGTCTACCTTTTTGTTTTTCCTGTTCAGCCATTGTGGATATTAAAATTCTGCTATTTTTTGGACTGCATGGTCCTGGGGTCTTCTCTGTTATTAAAAGTCTTTTGGGCAATCTCTATCAGTTTGGACAGCACTTTACCCTCAAATCCTTTTAATTTCTGTAACTTTTTTTCTTATATTTGGGGCCACCTGGGTGATAAATGCTATATTTACGGCTCGCCTATTTTCAGGCGCCTCTGGATCTATAGGGTGTACGAACAGTATGCCTCAAGGAGGCGCTCAGGGAAAGTGGCTGGAGATTCATCCGGCTTTTGTACAATTTCGCTTACCCGAGATAAGTTGGTCGGCTTCTTGGCCGCTGTTCGTATTCCCTGGAGCAGAGTCTGGTGATACTGATTGATCGAGAGCCTCCTTACCTCTGTCAGTGTTGAGGTCCCATCTGGGATGGGTGGAGGGGAACACAGCCTCTAATCTGGTTGATTCAGTAGTAGGTTGTCCATCAGATCCAAGAATTAACTTCCTCGCCTCTCTCCTGACTCAGTCTCGTTCCTCGGAGGTGAAGAGGGCCTGGAGGAGCTGTTGGCAGTCATCCCAGGTGGGCTGGTAGGTAAAAAAGACAGTCTCCAAAAGGGAGATGAGCCCTTGGGGCTTTTCAGCGCTAGAGGAAAAGGGGACATAGACCATGAAAGGTGGGCAGTCATCTCCCGGGGCAGGGCCAACCTGCCTCAAGGGTAAAATTGGGGCCCCAAAAGAGTCCGGTGATTGTGAACCAGAGGAAGGGTGGTAAGCAGAGCCACTTCTGGTATGGGGGGGTCTAAAGGTCACCTGCCGGCTATCAGAGGGGCTGATTGCCGCCTCATGGCCGTTTCTCCCCTCTGATCTTAGAGGGGGCGGAAGGGCTGTTGGGTATGAGGGAGGGTCCATTGAGAGCAGATCCTCCAGTGGTCCTGTCAATACTGGCATCCCATTAGTCTTTTCTTTTTGAGAGGATTTTATTAAGAGGGCCATTTTGGCTCTGGGGGGTCTTTTTGGGACTCCAGGCAAGACCGTAACCACGTGGGTTTTTCTGTAAAGATTTCAATCCAAATTAGTATATAGGAGAATTAGTCAAGGTGGCCTGGATTACCAAAAATTGTCATTTGGATTTTATAAGCCACAGATAGATCTCTGGTTCCCTCAGGAGGCCACCCAGAACCAAAAGTTAGCCACTCCCATGAGCAGATCCCATGAGCAGAATTTTTTCAAGTTGACACCATTGACAGGGGCTCCATAGTCTCTGGTCTTCTGCTGAAATTCCTGGAAATTTTTCAAAATACATTGAAGGGGAGTACAGACAGATGAACTTGACGACCCATGGCAATTATGACAAGAACGACAGAGGATGTGACGAGACCAACAATTGAGAGGAGGGACAAAACGAACCAAGACAAACAAAGCATTATCCCTAATTGATTCCTAGCCAGAATCCCGGGCAATGTCTTGCTCCAGGAGTGGACCTTGGAAATAAGGCTGTGTCCAGCCTTCCAGAGGTCCTCACTGGATCCAATAAAAGACTGTACTCACCAGTGAGGTTTCCAGAAACAGATGACTCCACCAGATTTTGTATAATTCTGGAGGGTCCTGTAGAACCGGCCTGGTCCCTGGTCCTTGCCTAGGGCAGAGGAACGTCTCTCCAAGGCCTTCCCCTAGGCCGGACCTCAGTTCCGAGCGTGATTCCCAGGACCTGTGGTCATCTGATGTCCCGTTAGGGATGATCTCGCTGGGGCCTCCAAATGTTGTGGGGTGTACCAAAAGCGAGACCACATAATTCAAAACTGCAAGCCTATGTGGAGTCTTTATTAGCTGGCTGGTGACTGCCTCAGAAACCTCTAAGAAGGAAGATTCAGAGAACAGCCCCCAGAGATTTTCAAGGTATACTTAAGAAATCTAAAGTCATGTTGTGGTTTTGCAGTTGCTAGCAAGCAAGCGTAATCATAGAAGCAGAAAAATGCTGTTAGCTGTTGCCAAACACATCCCGTTCCCTCAATTCCCTAACATTGGTTATTGTTTAACTCTTGGGGACTTTCCCTGCTTGGACCTGATTTATTGTTTCTGGCCCTTCACAGTCCTGCACCTTGAAAAGTGTCCCAAGCACCAAAGAAAATGAGAAAAATATATATGGTCTATCCTCTGTGAACTGGGAAACAACCAAAATTCTAAACCCCAATACACTAGGAAGACATGTCAAAAGTTATCCAGATGGACAGGCAGCATTGCCTAAGGGAGGAAGCAGAGATAGTGCCAGTGGGTGGAGATGTCAGGAGGGATCAGCAAAGCTTGTTTCTCAAAATATACTTTGCACACATTTTGGGCAAAAAAGTAAAACCTTGTGTGGTAGTTAGATTCACTTGTCAACTTGGCCAGGTGAAGCTGCCTAGTTCTGTTGCTGTGGACATGAGCCAATGGTACATGAACCTCATCTGTTGCTCATTACATCTGCAGTTGGCTAGGAGGTGTGCCTGCTGGCAGTGAATGATGTTTGATTTAATTGATTGGTGCTTAAATGAGAGAGCTCAATGTAGCACAGCCCAAGCAGCTCAGCATACCTCATCTCAGCACTCACAGCTCCTCCCAGGCCTTTGGAAATGCAGAAAGAAATCACCCCAGGGAAAGCTGTTAGAGCCCAGAGGCCTGGAGAGAAGGCCAGCAGAGATCATCCTATGCCTTCCCATGTAAGAAGGAATCTCAGGTGAAAATTAGCTGCCTTTCCTCTGAAGAACTAACAAAATAAATTCCCTTTTATTAAAAGCCAATCCAGAGGAGGGGCCAAGATGGCCGCTTAGCAATGTGTGCGCTTTAGTTCGTCCTCCAGAACAACTACTAAATAACCAGAAACAGTGCAGAACAGCTCCCGGAGCCACGATAGTGACCAGACACACAGCGTATCCCAGTCTGGACCAGCTGGACCGGCTGCGAGTCTCCGGAACCATGAGTGCCCCAAGCCGCGGCGGCGGGCGCCTGGAGCCCCTCCCCCACAGGCGGCTTCCCGGAGGGAAAGGAAAGAGACTCTAACAGTAGCAGGGACTGAGTCCAACCAAACACCAATTGTGGCATTAATAAACAAATTCTGACTACTAAAAATAGGCCCCTAACTCAGGCGAAACTGGTCAAGGCAGAGGTCGCTTATTGGGCTAACTGAAAAAGAGGAAAGGGGAGGGACTAACCAGGTTTTTGTGGCTGTTTCTACGGAGGCTTGGCTGCCTCTGGATTCAGCAGTGGGACTACTCGGGCTGAAACTGCCCCAGGAATAGGCAGAAACAGATTGCTTTCAGGGCTATCTCCCACGTGTGCCTTCCCCAGGGGAGGGGTGAAGCCCAACTTACGTGGAATCCCTCTCTCAAGGAATTCAGACCCCAGGGCTTGGCAATTTGAAGCCATTAAAACCAGCCTACAACCTCTCCTCTGTCTCCACCACGCCCCCAGCAGGGAGTGCCTTCCAAAGTTAAAGGAGCCACAACATCTTTTGCTGGCAAGACCCACAGACAGACAAGCGCCACATACTGGGCAGGATAAGAAAAACAGAGCCCAGACACTTCACAGGAAAGTCTTTCAACCTGCTGGGTCTCACCCTCAGGGAAAACTGACACAGGTGACTCCTTCCCCCTGATAGGAGGCCGGTTTAGTCAGGGAAAACCCGGCTGGAGTCTTTAATACCTATGTAGACCCTTCCTCCTAAGGGTGGGGAGGGAAAAGGCACCTTACAAGCAGGACAAGAAACAAGAAAACAAGAACTGAAAAATTACCCTCTGTTAAACAAAACTTAAGCTAGAGGCCAAGAAAAAGCGGAACTGAAGTCAAAGAACAGATAGACAACAAACTCATCTAGCAAGAAAACCCTAGGTAAAATAAGTGAAAGCAATCTCCAGAATAAACTAATTAAGGTAATTAAATGTCTAGACACCAGCAAAAAATTACAAATCACACCAGAAAAATTGAAGATATGGCCCAGTCAAAGGAACAAACCAATAGTTCAAATGAGATACAGGAGCTGAAACAACTAATTCAGAATGTACGAACAGAAATGGAAAACCTCATCAAAAACCAAATCAGTGAATTGAGGGAGGACATGAAGAAGGCAAGGAATGAACAAAAAGAAGAAATGGAAAGTCTGAAAGAACAAATCACAGAACTTATGGGAATGAAAGATACAGCAGAAGAGATGAAAAAACAATGGAAACCTACAATGATAGATTTCAAGAGACAGAGGTTAGGATTAGTGAACTGGAGGATGGAACATCTGAAATCCAAAAAGAAACAGAAACTATAGGAAAAAAATGGGGAAATATGAGCAGGGACTCAGGGAATTGAATGATAATATGAAGTGCACAAGTATACATGTTGTGGGTGTCCTGGAAGGAGAAGAGAGGGGAAAAGGAGGAGAAAAACTAATGGAAGAAATTATTACTGAAAATTTCCCAACTCTTATGAAAGACCTAAAATTACAGATCCAAGAAGTGCAGCGCACCCCAAAGAGATTAGACCCAAATAGGCGTTCTCCAAGACACTTACTAGTCAGAATGTCAGAGGTCAAAGAGAAAGAGAGGATCTTGAAAGCAGCAAGAGAAAAGCAATCCATCACATACAAGGGAAACCCAATAAGACTATGTGTAGATTTCTCAGCAGAAACCATGGAGGCGAGAAGACAGTGGGATGATATATTTAAATTACTAAAAGAGAAAAACTGCCAAACAAGAATTCTATATCCAGCAAAATTGTCCTTCAAAAATGAGGGAGAAATTAAAACATTTTCAGACAAAAAGTCACTGAGAGAATTTGTGACCAAGAGACCAGCTCTGCAAGAAATACTAAAGGGAGCACTAGAGACAGATACGAAAAGACAGAAGAGAGAGGTGTGGAGAAGAGTGTAGAAAGAAGGGAAATTTAGATATGACATATAAAATACAAAAGGCAAAATGGTAGAGGAAAGTACTACCCAAACAGTAATAACACTAAATGTTAATGGACTGAATTCCCCAATCAAAAGACATAGACTGGCAGAATGGATTAAAAAACAGGATCCTTCTATATGCTATCTACAGGAAACATATCTTAGACCCAAAGATAAACATAGGTTGAAAGTGAAGGTTGGGAAAAGATATTTCATGCAAATAACAACCAGAAAAGAGCAGGAGTAGCTATACTAATATCCAACAAATTAGACTTCAAATGTAAAACAGTTAAAAGAGACAAAGAAGGATACTATCTACTAATAAAAGGAACAATTCAACAAGAAGACATAACAATCATAAATATTTATGCACCGAACCAGAATGCCCCAAAATACATGAGGCAAACACAGCAAATACTGAAAAGGGAAATAGACACATCTACCATAATAGTTGGAGACTTCAATTCCCCACTCTCATCAATGGACAGAACATTTAGACAGAGGATCCATAAAGAAACAGAGAATATGAATATTACAATAAATGAGCTAGACTTAACAGACATTTATAGGACATTACACCCCACAACAGCAGGATACACCTTTTTCTCAAGTGTTCATGGATCATTCTCTAAGATAGACCATATGCTGGGTCACAAAGCAAGTCTCAACAAATTTAAAAACATTGAAATCATACACAACACTTTCTCAGATCATAAAGGAATGAAGTTGGAAATCAATAATAGGCAGAGTGCCAGAAAATTCACAAATACGTGGAGGCTCAACAACACACTCTTAAACAACCAGTGGGTCAAGGAAGAAATTACAAGAGAAATCAGTAAATATCTCGAGGCAAATGAAAATGAAAACACAACATATCAAAACTTATGGGATGCAGCAAAGGCAGTGCTAAGAGGGAAATTTATTGCCCTAAATGCCTATATCAAAAAAGAAGAAAGGGTAAAAATGCAGGAATTAACTGTCCACTTGGAAGAACTGGAGAAAGAACAGCAAACTAATCCCAAAGCAAACAAAAGGAAAGAAATAACAAAGATTAGAGCAGAAATAAATGAAACTGAGAACATGAAAACAATAGAGAAAAGCAGTAAGACCAGAAGTTGGTTCTATGAGAAAATCAATAAGATTGATGGGCCCTTAGCAAGATTTACAAAAAGAAGAAGAGAGAGGACGCAAATAAATAAGATCAGAAATGGAAGAGGAGACATAACCACTGACCTCACAGAAATAAAAGAGGTAATAACAGGATACCATGAACAACTTTATGCTAATAAATACAACAATGTAGATGAAATGGACAAGTTCCTAGAAAGGCATGAACAACCAACTTTGACTCAAGAAGAAATAGATGACTTCAACAAACCAATCACAAGTAAAGAAATTGAATCAGTCATTCAAAAGCTTCCCAAAAAGAAAAGTCCAGGACCAGACGGCTTCACAGGTGAATTCTACCAAACATTCCAGAAAGAATTAGTACCAACCCTGCTCAAGCTCTTCAAAAAAATTGAAGTGGAGGGAAAGCCACCTAATTCATTCTATTACGCCAACATCACCCTCATACCAAAACCAGGCGAAGATATTACAAAAAAAGAAAACTACAGACCAATCTCTCTAATGAATATAGATGCAAAAATCCTCAACAAAATTCTAGCAAATCGAATCCAACAACACATTAAAAGAATTATACATCATCACCAAGTAGGATTCATCCCAGGTATGCAAGGATGGTTCAACATAAGAAAATCAATTAATGTAATACACCATATCAACAAATCAAAGCAGAAAAATCACATGATCATCTCAATTGATGCAGAGAAGGCATCTGAGAAGATTCAACATCCTTTCCTGTTGAAAACACTTCAAAGGATAGGAATACAAGGGAACTTCCTTAAAATGATAAAGGGAATATATGAAAAACCCACAGCTAATATCATCCTCAATGGGGAAAAATTGAAAACTTTCCCCCTAAGATCAGGAACAAGACAAGGATGTCCACTATCACCACTATTATTCAACATTGTGTTGGAAGTTCTAGCCAGAGCAATTAGGCAAGAAAAAGAAATACAAGGCATCAAAATTGGAAAGGAAGAAGTAAAACCATCACTGTTTGCAGATGATATGATACTATACGTCGAAAACCCTGAAAAATCCACAGCAAAACTACTAGAGCTAGTAAACAAGTACAGCAAAGTGGCAGGTTACAAGATCAACACTCAAAAATCTGTAGTGTTTCTATACACTAGTAATGAACAAGCTGAGGGGGAAATCAAGAAACGAATTCCATTTACAATTGCAACTAAAAGAATAAAATACTTAGGAATAAATTTAACTAAAGAGACAAAAGACCTATACAAAGAAAACTACAAGAAACTGTTAAAAGAAATCACAGAAGACCTAAATAGATGGAAGGGCATACCATGTTCATGGATTGGAAGACTAAATATAGTTAAGATGTCAGTTCTACCTAAATTGATTTACAGATTCAACTCAATACCAATCAAAATCCCAACAACTTACTTTTCAGAAATAGAAAAACCAATAAGCAAATTTATCTGGAAGGGCAGGGTGCCCCGAATTGCTAAAAGTATCTTGAGGAAAAAAAACGATGCTGGAGGTCTCACGCTGCCTGACTTTAAGGCATATTATGAAGCCACAGTGGTCAAAACAGCATGGTACTGGCATAAAGATAGATATATTGACCAATGGGATCGAATTGAGTGCTCAGATATAGACCCTCTCATCTATGGACATTTGATCTTTGATAAGGCAGTCAAGCCAACTCATTTGGGATAGAACAGTCTCTTCAATAAATCGTGCCTAGAGAACTGGATATCTATTTGCAAAAGAATGAAAGAGGACCCGTATCTCACACCCTATACAAAAGTTAACTCAAAATGGATCAAAGATCTAAACATTAGGTCTAAGACCATAAAACAGTTAGAGGAAAATGTAGGGAGATATCTTATGAATCTTACAACTGGAGGCGGTTTTATGGACCTTACACCTAAAGCAAGAGCACTGAAGAAATAAATAAATGGGAGCTCCTCAAAATTAAACACTTTTGTGCATCAAAGAACTTCATCAAGAAAGTAGAAAGACAGCCTACACAATGGGAGATAATATTTGGAAATGACATATCAGATAAAGGTCTAGTATCCAGAATTTATAAAGAGATTGTTCAACTCAACAACAAAAAGACAGCCAATCCAATTACAAAATGGGAAAAAGAGTTGAATAGATACTTCTCAGAAGAGGAAATACAAATGGCCAAGAGGCACATAAAGAGATGCTCAGTGTCCCTGGCCATTAGAGAAATGCAAATCAAAACCACAATGAGATATCATCTCACACCCACCAGAATGGCCATTATCAACAAAACAGAAAATGACAAGTGCTAGAGAGGATGTGGTGAAAGAGGCACACTTATCCACTGTTGGTGGGAATGTCAAAGGGTGCAACCACTGTGGAAGGCAGTTTGGCGGTTCCTCAAAAAGATGAATATAGAATTGCCATATGACCCAGCAATACCATTGCTAGGTATCTACTCAGAGGATGTAAGGGAAAAGACACAAACGGACATTTGCACACCAATGTTTATAGCAGCGTTATTTACAATTGCAAGGAGATGGAAACAGCCAAAATGTCCATCAACAGACGAGTGGCTAAACAAACTGTGGTATATACATACGATGGAATATTATGCAGCTCCAAGACAGAATAAAGTTATGAAGTATGTAACAACATGGATGAACCTTGAGAACATTATGCTGGGTGAGACTAGCCAAAAACAAAAGGACAAATACTGTATGGTCTCACTGATATAAACTGACATTAGTGAATAAACTTGGAATATGTTGTTGGTAACAGAGACCATCAGGAGATAGAAATAGGGTAAGATAGTGGGTAATTGGAGCTGAAGGGATACAGACTGCAACAGGACTGGATACAAAAACTCAGAAATGGACAGCAGAATACTACCTAACTGTAATGTAATTATGTTAAAACACTGAATGAAGCTGCATGTGAGAATGATAGAGGGAGTAGGGCTGGGGACATAAATGAAATCAGAAAGAAAGATAGATGTTAAAAGATCGAGATGGTATAATCTAGGAATGCCTAGAGTGTATAATAATAGTGAAATGTACAATGTACAAATTTTAAAAATGTTTTGGCATGAGGAAGAACAAAGGAATGTCAGTATTGCAGGGTGCTGAAAATAGATGATAATTAATACTTTAAAATGTCACCTTATGTGTGAGACTAAAGCAAAAATGTTTATTTGTTACAAAATTTAGATTTTGACTAGAGCATTTCCTAATATAACTCATGTAGATAGTTTGATTGTCATAAGTGCTTGGAATCTCAGGTAGCACATGAGATTTTGTTGGTTTGTCCAGAGTGACCCCCCAATGAATCCCAGAATGATTGGATCAGTGACTGGAAAAGTATTTGCCAGCCCCCTTCGGGGAATGGTGAGAGTGGGGAGAAATTCAAATTTCCCAAGTTGAATTCTTGATACTTTCACAAGCAGTGTGGACAACCAAAGCTATAGGTTGAGCCCTGAGGCTTGGGGTTTGTTCACATGAAACTTAACCCCACAAAGAATAGGTCAAGTTTACTTAAAATTTAGGCCTAAGAGTCACCCCCAAGAGAGCCTCTTTTGTTGCTCAGATGTGGCCCCTCTCTCCAGCCAACACGACGAGCAGTCTCACCACCCTCCCCCCTTCTGCGTGGGACATGACTCCCATGGGTGTGGACCTTCCTGGCAACGTGGGACAGATCCTGGAATGAGCTGAGACTCAGCATCAAGGGACTGAGAAAAACCCTAGAATGAGCTGAGAATTAACATCAAGGGATTGAACCTTCTCAACCACAAGGGGGAAGAGTAAAATGAGACAAAGTGTCAATGGCTGAGAGATTCCAAAGAGTCGAGAGGTTATCCTGGAGGTTATTCTTACGCATTAAGTAGATATCACCTTGTTGTTCAAGATGTAGTGGAGAGGCTGGAGGGAATTGCCTGAAAATGTAGAGCTGTGCTCCAGTAGCCATGTTTCTTGATGATGATTGAACAATGATATAGCTTTCACAATGAGACTCTGTGAATGTGAAAACCTTATGTCTGATGCTCCTTTGAGCTACTATATCAACAGAAGAGTAGAACATATGGAATAAAAATAAATAATATGGGGAACAAATGTTAAAATAAATTCAGTTTGAAATGCTAGTGGTAAATGAAAGCGAGGGTAAGGGGTATGGTATGTATAGTCTTTTTTTCTCTATTATTTTATTTCTTTTTCTGTTTTCTTTTTATTTTTTTCTAAATCGATGCAAATGTACTAAGAAATGATAAATATGCAACTATGTGATGATATTAAGAATTACTGATTGTATATGTAGAATGGAATGATATCTAAATGTTCTGTTGATTTTTTTTAATTAATAAAAAAAGTTAAAAAAAAAAAAGCCAATCCATCTCTGGTGTGTTGCATTTCAGCAGCTAGCAAACTAGAACACCCTTTGTTTGCAATTGTATGAGTATGGTATAGAGGTTGGCAGCAGTAGTTTCTCTGGATCTTCCTTAACTCCAAGAAGTAAAGGAGGAGAGTTTAAATGAGAAGTCGCACAGATAAGCTACTTATAAGGAGGGGGAAAGATCAAGCTGACCTCATTTTCCCTATAGCAACATTCATCACTAAAACAAGGACAATGTTTACAAAGTATTAAAGAATTTTTTATGCAGATGTTTCAGTCGAATTTCTTGTGAACCAGGAGTCAACAAACTTTCTATGAAGGGTTAGATAGTAAATAGTTTAGATTTTGTGGGCCATAAAACCTCTGTCACAACTAAACTTTGCTTTTGTAGCACTAATGCAGCAGTGTTAAAGCTCCAATTAGGGGCCACCCTGAAAAACAATGGTGATTTCTTTCCAGTGCGCACAACTTCAAGCATATATTATGTGGAATAGCCAGTCAGGACTTGTAAGAAACAGTACTGGAAGAATGTTGAAGTAAACAGATCATGTCACACCTGTGTTTATGTTACTCAGAACAAAAGCAAAAATATTCAAAATGACTTACAAGACAACTTTTATGATTTTGTTCCCTATTCATAGTCTGCCTTCAACTTTTACTGCTGTCCTTCCCTCATGCACTCCGCTTCAGCCACACTCATCTCCTTGTTGAACATGGTAGGCATGCTCTTTTCTCAGGGCCTTTGCACATACTGTTCCTTCTGTCTGGTATGCTCTTCCACCAGAGAACTACATGGCTTTTTCCCTCAATTCCTTCAGGTCATTACTCAAATGTCACTTAGTGAGGTCTTCCCTGGACATTCTTTTTAAAATAGCACTCCGCCTTATATTTCTTCCCTGTTTTGTTTCTCCATAGCAACCAGCACAACCTAACATTCTGTGTAGTTTATGTCTGTATTCTTGTTCCCACTGGAATGTATGCTCCATGGAAACAGGAATTTTTGATTGTTTTCCATACTGTAAAATCCCCCATTCCTGTCAGTGCCTGGCACATGACAGGAACTCAATTAGTATATGCTGGATGAATAAAAGGCAGTTTGGAAAAGAGACAAATGAATAACCCAAAATGTGCTAAGTGTGAGAGTATCTCACCTAAGGAGCTTCACAATTTCATGGATATTACCTATTCCATGAATGTCAGCTAACAAATAGTCTATACCTCACGTTTATGTCCATGGTAAAAGCAGGACAAACATAGTTCTAGAGTTTGTCAGTTTATCAACAGACTTAAAATATTAAGAGATTTGTGATAGACTTTTCTTTTAAAAAGCTTATGCTTCAAATAGAAGTGACAAGTGAGAAAGAATGATTGGGTTGCAGGATTTTCAAAAGACGTACAAATAGGCTCCAGGAATTTTAGCCAAGAGGTAAGATGTGCTGTTATTCAGGGTAGCCAAGCTATCAGAGCTTTGAAATTCAGCCAAGGAAAGCATAAAAATGCCACGATAACAGTACACTCTAGGGGCAGAATTTTTATTTTCACAACTTCCTAAACAAGGGTAAATTAGGAGCTAGTCACAGTATAGTTCCACAGTGACTGCACAATAGAGTAGCTATAGTTATTAGCACTTACACTCTCAAAGTAGCAACTTAATTACTACATTAGCTATTCTAGTTTGCTAGCTGCTGGAATGCAATATACCAGAAATAGATTGGCTTTTAAAAACGGGAATGTAATAAGTTGCTAGTTTACAGTTCTAAGGCCAAGAAAATGTCCCAATTAAAATGTCCCAGTCTTGAAATGTCCAATCAAAGGCATCCAGGGAAAGATACCTTGGTTCAAGAAGGCCAATGAAGTTCAGGGTCTCTCAAGTGAGAAGGCATACGGCAACGGTTTCTCATCTGGAAAGTCATGTGGTGAATACGGCATTATCTGCTAGCTTTCTCTCCTGGCTTCCCTTCACAAAGTGACCTGGAAGGCGTTTTCCTTCTTCATTTCCAAAGGTCGCTGGCTGGTGGACTCTGCTTCTCATGGCTATGTCATTCTGCTCTGCTCTCTCTGAATCACTCTCAATCTCCAAAATGTTTCCTCTTTTAAAGGACTTCAGAAACTAATCAAGACCCACCCAAATGGATGGAGACTTGTCACCTATCCAGCTTAATAACCACTCTTGTTTAAATCACATCTCCAGGGAGATGATCTAATTACAGTTTCAAACATACAGTGCTAAATAGGGATTAGAAGAAGCGGCTGCCTTTACAAAATGGGATTTTGATTAAAACATGGCTTTTCTAGGGTACATCATTTCAAACCAGCACACTAGCTAATTATTCAAAGCTTTCTCTTTTCATGTCTTTTGGCTCTCTTATTGTTAGCACTTTCATGATTTACAAGTTGTGATAAAACGCCTGACCAGTATATTTTGTTTATTTAAAAAAATAAGTCTGATAAAAAGGACAAAAAGATAAAAATTTGAAATTAATTTCAAACATGAGGCTTTGGGGTTATATTTGGATTTTTCTTAAGACTTAGCTTTCCAATTTATTTTTTCCCTACTTTGAGAAAAAGTCATGGACAGAGACTCCAAGGCCTTTCAGACATGTAAATGCACTCACCTATTAATCTTATTGAATAAAAATGAACTATTACAGAATTTATAAAACAGGGAATTAACTTATTATAAACCAAATATGGTATAGAATTTGTAGGTTTTCTGCCCTGCTCTATACCTGGTGTGTTAGTAAATATGCTCCACTGTTATATACTGTCATATCCTAATACAGCTATAATTGTAGTTTCACTGGATTTTTGCATTTTCTCTGTCCATCCCAGATTAACCTGTCCCCTTGTTGGCACCTGTCAAGTTTTAGAAAATGAGGTTAATGACTGTTCTAGTTTGCTAGCTGCCGGAATGCAATATACCAGAAACGGAATGGCTTTTTAAAAGGGGAATTTAATGAGTTGCTAGTTTACAGTTCTAAGGCCGAGAAAATGTCCCAATTAAAACAAGTCTATAGAAATGTCCAATCAAAGGCATCCAGGGAAAAGATACCTTGGTTCAAGAAGGCCGATGAAGTTCAGGGTTTCTCTCTCAAGTGAGAAGGCACATGGCGAATACGGCGTCATCTGCTAGCTTTCTCTCCTGGCTTCCTATTTCGTGAAGCTCCCCGGGAGGCGTTTTCCTTCTTCATCTCCAAAGGTTGCTGGCTCATGGACTCTCTGCTTCGTGGTGCTGCAGCATTCTCTGCTCTCTCTGAGTCTCTCATTCTCCAAAATGTTTCCTCTTTTATAGGACTTCAGAAACTAATCAAGACCCACTCAAATGGGTGGAGACATGTCATCCCCTAATCCAGTTTAACAACCATTCTTAACTAAATCACATCAACTAGGGAGATGATCTCATTACAGTTTCAAATATACAGTACTGAGTAGAGATTATTCTACCTTTAAGAAATGGGATTTATATTAAAACATGGCTTTTCTTAGGGGGCATATATCCTTTCAAACCAGCACAATGACTAATAGCAGGATGTTCTCCTGTTGTAAAACGTTAGGGAAATGGTTAGTTAAAAGCAATGTTACTTTTAAGTCCTACATATTGAGCTGCTGCCATCCCTGAGGCCAAAATGCCAGACACTTTACTTTCCAACATTATAAACATTTAGTAGTACTAGCAGTAGTTTATAATAAAGTTGGCTTTCTCAAAATTTTTTTTAAAAGTTTACTATATTTGAAGGGTGGGTTTTATTTTATCTTGGGGTTAATTTTTTATAGAAGTGAAAAACAAGAGCATAATGCAATTTGCTACATAAATGATTCGGGGGATAGTCTATTTTAAAAATTTATAACTCAGTATTATTCCTCATGTGGAAAAATACGAAAATATAAATATATCTAAAACTGTATTCAAAATAGAAAAAACATGAATATTTCATGGCTCAATGACTTTCATGACTATTGTTAGTAGGCAAGAGACAGTCTCCAAATAATAAGGGAAATAAGCAAACAGCTCTGGCAGCGGTATCATTCTCGACTGCACTGAGCCTGGATAAAACCAGATACCTTAATTGAAGTACAGAAGTTGAATAAAGTTAGTAAGTAGAATTAATTTAGAAAAGATTGGACCAAAAAAATGCTAGAAATTAAATCCTATGAGACATTAGTTAGAGCAACAAATAGAAAAAGCATAAAAAGAAAAGCAACCAAATTTGTGTCCTCGGTGCTTAGTATTACAGGAAGAAGAAGCACCAACTAAATTTTTATCGAACAGATAGGAAAAAACATTCTGAGAAACTTTCTTCAATTAGGAAGATTAGTAAAGAGTCAATAAAGACATCTCCGGGAGTGAAAGGATAGGAGAGATTGGAATGCTGCCCCCTCCCTTCCCAACGTTATCCAGAATTGATATCTATGCATGAGAAACACAGGTGTTTGATTCCAATAAGATTGTTTTAAAAATTATACTTTTTAATTGCAGGTCAAGACTTTTAATTTTTCTCTCAATATATGCATTTCAATATATGCATAAGAAATGGAAGATATTCTTTTGATAAATGCTCAGATTTACATTAATGTTCAGTTTCGATTAGTCTTTCCCTTTCTGAACTACTTGAACTCAGATCAACTTGATGGTGGAACTACCACCACTTACTGGGCTGGGGAAGGATAGTAAGTAGCAGGGCGGTAGGAACCTTTGAAATTGATTGCAGGGAACTACATAAAATAATTCCGACACATTGCAGTATAATGAATGGTGTGCTGGTTTGAAAGGATGTATGGATGCTAGAAAAGCCATGTTTTAATCAAAATCCCATTTCATAAAGGCAGAATAATCCCTATTTAATGCTGTATGCTTGAAACCATAATCAGATCATCTCCCTGGAGATGTGATTTAATCAAGAGTGGTTGTAAAGCTGGATTAGGTGACGACATGTCTCCACCTATTTGGGTGGGTCTTGATTAGTTTCTGAAGTCCTATAAAAAAGGGAACATTTTGGAGATTGAGAGTGATTCAGAGAGAGCAGAGCAGAATGACATAGCCATGAGTAGCAGAGTCCACCAGCCAGTCACCTTTGGAAATGAAGAAGGAAAATGCCTCCCAGGGAGCTTTGTGAAGGGAAGCCAGAGAGAAATCCAGCATATGATGCCAAGTCCACCACATGCCTTTCCAGATGAAAGAAAAGCCCTGACCCTGTTCGCCATGTGCCTTCTCACTTGACAAAGAAACCTTGAACTTCATTGGCCTTCTTGAACCAAGGTATCTTTCCCTGGATGCCTTTGATTAGACATTTCAATAGACTGATTTAATTGGGACATTTTCTCAGCCTTAGAACTATAAACTAGCAACTTATTAAATTCCCCTTTTTAAAAGCAAATCTGTTTCTGGTATATTGCACTCCTGCAGCTAGCAAACTAGAACAAATGGTTAGTTTAATGATGATCTGATTCTTAAATATCTTGGATAATCTAATAAGCAAGTTTCTTATCCTCTCTGTGCCTGTATTTCTTTAGCTTTAATGCTAGAAGTACTAATGGACCCTAATTATTGGTATATGGTTATATGGTATACTCTAAGTGAAGCATTAAACACAATCCCTGGCAATTACAGACACTAATAATACTTTAACCTCCTCGAAGGCCCAGGGCGCCGCACACACTTCGGAGGGGATCCTTCTGCCGGCTGCGACCTCGGATGGCTCCTGTCCCCTCGCGGCCACCCCACGTTATGGCTCTCCTCCTTCCCTCGCCTCCGGGGAAGAGAAGCGAGCGCCACGCCGACCCCCTTGCCCGAGCCTCTGGCCTCCACTGCACCAGGCCTTCCTCCGCCCCCGGGCCTCGGGCTACAGGACGCGCCCCTCCCGCTGCCACCGGAGGCGCTGGGAAGCCTGGCGGCGGCGGTGTCGCAAAAAGGTCGCAAGGACGTCCGTCCTTGACGGCTCCAGGCCACCTGTGTCCGCGAAGCTTGCTGGGTTTGGAAAACTAGTATGGAGACGGCGGTGGCCGAGCTTGTCTGGAAGTGGTGGGAGCCGATGGAGAAGCGGATCGCCAGTACCTGGGGTTGCTGAGCTCTCGCCGCCTGCGTTGGCGCGGGGCTGCCGCAGGGCCATGCTGGCTTCGCGCGTGGCGCGCGGCTCCTGGGGGGCCCTGCGTGGCGCCGCCTGGGCGCCGGGGGCGCGGCCGGGCGAGAGGCGCACCCGCGGGGCCCTGCTGCCCGCCCTACCCGCGCCCTGCTACCTGGGCTGCCTGGGCCTCCTCGCGGAGCGCTGGTGGCTGCGCTCGGCCGCGCTCGGCCTGTGGCTGCCCGGGTCAGTTCCGCGAGGCCACTGTTCGGGCGCGGGGAAGGCGGCCCCGGAGCCCGCGGCCGGAGCAGACACCGCCGCGGAGGCCCCGGGCGGCCGGTGGGACCCGGCAAGCGCCGCCAGCCTGGTAAGTATCGAGGAAGAAGGCGGAGGGTCGGTCCTGGGCCACCGGGGCTCACCACCCCTCCCGAGGCTTGGTCCCGGGCGCGAGTGAAGTGCTGGGGTCGATTCAGTCCAGACGCTTCGGTTGCAGAGCCTTTAAACCGCTTCCCTGAAGAGAAGTTACGGGCGGATCATTGGATCTGGATGGATTTCAGGGGTACCAGCCGGGTCAGCGGGATGTTTGGTCACCTTCAGTCTCGGTGGTCGAGCTTGAACACCCCCCTTCTATCCTCACCCGTTGCTGGAAGGGCCTCTGGATATTGCATTGGTAAAAATAGCCTTCGCGTCTTGTCTTTCTTTAAAAGTTCCCTTTTAATTTTCTGAAGCGAATCCCCAGTTTGGCCAGGTGTAAAAATCTTTGAAAGTCCTTTCCGTTTGCTTGAGCAGGCTTGACTCATTTGCCCTTTGGTAACCTACATATTACAGGTTGGAGGGGATTAAATAATTTAACTGGTAATTAAAAGCTCTTTTAACTTCTATTATTAGAAGATGAAAATTCTGTTCTTGAGGCAATGGAGGGAAATGTGTCCTCTTACTTTCTCCTGTTGCCCAAGCTAAAGACACCAGAGCAGGAGTGTGGGGAGCTTTTGATGT
This sequence comes from Tamandua tetradactyla, assembly GCF_023851605.1. Classification (NCBI taxonomy): domain Eukaryota; kingdom Metazoa; phylum Chordata; class Mammalia; order Pilosa; family Myrmecophagidae; genus Tamandua; species Tamandua tetradactyla. The sequence goes on along the minus strand of NC_135327.1, from coordinate 54,829,770 downwards.
CATGTTAGCTAGACTCATGCAATTATTACATCTTCAATTGTTATGTCTTCAGTGGGCCCCTGTGCTGCTTTCATAAGATGTACAGCATGGGTTGAGGTGGCCACATCCTGGCAGGGGTCTCAGCTCCACTAATAGCTCAAGCATGTCGCCATTTGGATGCTGACTGCTTTGAAGTTACCATATCCTGGCTGAAGTCCTTGCCTGAACTCCAGTGGTTGGTCGAGTATGCCACAGGTTATTTGGTTGGGTAATCTGAGATTAGCTCTCTTGATTTTAACTTTAAAACTTTTACAAATGTAATGATTAGAAATTAATGAGGTAACTTTATTTTAACTGAAATGTTTTATGTGGATCTATAAACAATCCCTTTCACATTTCCAGCAGCCTCAGTCCTGTTTGAAATGAAATGAGCTGGCTGTTGGCAGCTTTGCCTTGTTTTGCCCCATAGATATCTCTGAAACTAATTGGGGCCCTTTGTATTCTGACCTTTTGCTTTGTTATTCTTCTTTCCTCAATCATTAACTACTTTGGTTTCCCTTCTGAGTTGCTGTGACCTTGCATCAATATTTGACTTATTCTGTACCGCAGTATGGTCAACAGACTTATCCTTTTTTGTCTGGACCCTGAAAGTACTCTGACCTTTGATCTTGAATTTGGAATCTATTCCAGGAAGGTTTTCATTTAAGTATATAATGTGGTCTACTTTCAATAGAAGACCCCTGAATAGAGGTTTGCTTCTTCATTGAGGATTTTTCCGTGGAGAATTTGAAGTTTTTCAGTTGCTTGCAATCGTGGTATTTGTCTACCTCAGTACAACAGCAGCAGCGCCATTATCGCTCCAAGCTGATGTGAACATTTGCCAGATCCTATTTCTAAACACAAACTTCATATCTTTAGAGACCACCTTTTCTTAGGATGGTTCATGGAATTTTATAAGATGTCTTTTAAATGCAGACTGGCACTTATTTTTTTTTTACATGGGCAGGCATCGGGAATCGAACCCAGGTCCTTGGGCATGGCAGGCAAGCATTCTTACCTGCTGAGCCACCGTGGCCTGCCCACTTGTTTTCTTTTTAACACAAACTAAATTTGAGCAAGTTGGTTACTGATTAAGAAAGAGGTTAAGTAGAGTTTGTTCTTGTGAGGAAAATGTCCCATGGGGGAACTCAGTGGAGTAGAAAATCCATGTTTTTAGGCAAACACGTTTTCTTGGTGTTATTTCCATATCTTTGTTGTGCGGGGTGTCTTAGCTCAGCTAAGCTGAGGCTTTTTAAAGTTCAAATACCCGCTCACAAAATGGATTCTGTTTGACAAGGAAGGGGTATTCTTGAGAACACCTGCCAAAGAGCCCTTTTGTTAATGCCATCTTCAAGCAGCTTTCAAGGAATCATGAAGCTCCCATGAAGGAACTGGGGGGTTTCAAGTTGGGAGTTCTTAACATTATGTTCCTGGCTGTTTTGAACAGACTTTCAAGCTTTCTCTTTATTTCTTAAGTTTCCCAAATTCTTTTCCTCTCCATTTTATTCCATCTGTTCTCCAATTTAGTGATACGGTTATAGAATTCAATCTGGGTTTTCTTTTTCCTGTTCGCTTCATTTTTATCTCCATACACTGTACAGCTTTCGGCATTCCTTTGATGGGTATAGGGTGTTTGTTTAGGGGAGTGAGGGGGTTTATTTGCAATAAATGTTTTTAAGCTGAAATGCATGGAGTTGATAATTTGTTGTTTACTGACATATATATATATATATGTATATATATATAAAAGGTTTGTCTTTAGTATATAATGTTTATTCTCTTAGGAAAAAAACTTCAGTATATTTAGAAGATGCTTTAGATTTTAGTCTTTATTTGGGTACATGGTACATCTTCATCTGTATTCTTGAAAGAGTTTAGAAAGGCGTCTGTAAAAAGAACTCAGTATGGATTTAAAAACTCAACTTAAAGTACTAATTTAAAGACTATGTAAGCTGATGAATTATATTTTTCTAATGAATATAGTTATTTAAAGTACAAGTTTGTAGTATTAAAGTTTTTTTGTTTTTGTGTTTTAGTATGAAAACCCATGGACAATCCCAAATATGTTGTCTATGACGAGGATTGGCTTGGCCCCAGTTTTGGGCTATTTGATTATTGAAGAAGATTTTAATATTGCACTAGGAGTTTTTGCTTTAGCCGGACTAACTGATTTGGTAAGTTGTAAATACACTGTCTCTGTTTTGTTCCCCTTCCAAATCCTAGGGTCTCTGCTACTACACTGAAACAGCACAGTCTTAGCCTGCTTTTCTTTGGAAGGAGGACCTTAAGATGAAGTTGAACTAGTACTTTGTGTAAGAACTTGTCTTTAGCATTTATATGGGACTTTGTTTATAACAATCTAAGGAAGAAAGTGAAGGCTGTAAGAAAGTGTAAGAGGGGGGTCTTTTACTCTTAGTTTTAAAGAAGAACCCTTAGAAATCCCTAAGGAGCTGAGTGTTTGCTTTTGAGATAGAAATAAAGGAGAGAATGTTATATGACTGTTTTCTATTTATTGTGAGTCAGGACAGGGAGAAATATTCTGAGCTACAACAGTTGGTTTTACCAGCGAAGAAGAAAACAGTGGGCCAGTTGTTTTGACCCAGAGAAGACTGGGTGTGACTAGGGAGTTTGTGTTGGCTGGAGCCCTTTTCAGATTTATGCTAGCAGGAGGTAGCATAAAACCAGATTTGGTTCCTGATCCCTGCCTCACATTACTGTGTCCTCCCTAGCCCTAAGGATTGGGCACCCGTCCTTCTTGCACTGCTCCAGCAGATGGACAAAGGAGAAAAGAGCTCCTGGACACAACTGTTATCAGTTTTGGGAGAGGGGAAGATAAATTCAGTGTGTTTCAAATTAAAACTCAGTATATAATTTTGTGTGTTAAATAGGCCTTTGTGGATTGGCCAGATAACTCCAACATCTTGTAAACCATTACTTGTATTTAATACCCACCTTGTTTCATAAAGGATTTGAGATGGCTTAGAAAACTACACACCCTACAAAAACATAGTGAAGGAAGTGGGGGAAAAGGTGAGGAAAAATTAAAAATCAGGGCAAAGCTAGCATGTAGAAATAGTTATAAGGCTGATCTGGGGTCCCTGTTAGTACCTGGACAGCAATAATGATTTGGTACTCCTTCAAATGGATTTATGTTTGAAAAGCTTTGCTTAGTATTTATTTAGTGATCATAGAGAGAGATTAATTTTATATTAATAAAAGTTGCATAGCTTCTTTCTTTGTAATATCAGCTGCTCCGTTTAAGGTTCCTAGAAACATACTTCCACCTGCCAGTAGCATGGAAAAAGCGAAAAATGAACTGAAGATTTTGAAGAATAAACAGGAGAGAGCATTTGCATTATATGGCATTTCAAAATAAGCATTAAACATGTAGTGTTTCAAACTGGCTTTTTCCACAGTTTGGCTCCTGTTCATCACCACTTCTCCCCATTCTCTCAATCCCCCTTTTCTTTTGCCTCTGCTTTTATCTCTGACACCTGAAGGCCTGCACTCATTAATGTAACCATTATACTGATAATGCAAAATACTTTTTTGCATAACAGCCAAGATCATTTCCTGTTAATGGAGTCACTCTTTTTTTTTTCTTTTGCTAGATTTTGGTGAGGTTTTTTTGTTGTTACTGTTGCTTGTTTTTTAAAACTGCCCCACAAGATTGCAATATTCACTGTATGTAAGTAGGGCCCATTTACATTTTTCTAATTATATAAAATGGTGTATGTGGAAACCTGTGTTACCTGACACCATATTTCACATTTATTCTACAGAGGTTTGGATGCCTCTAGGTTCATAGCTGGGCAACTGGTTAACTCATCTAGGATTTAAGCAGGAAAATGACAAGGCCTGATTTGTGCTGTGTGTGGAAAATAGATTTTAGGAAAGGAAGAATTGAAGTGGAGAGCCCGATTAGGAGGCTTGCAGTAATCTGTGGAAGCAATTGTGGTAGCTTGGATTTGGAGAAAAGTAGAAGGGCTTGAGAAATGTTTTGGAAATAGAGTTGATTTGTTGATGGATTGGATATATTGGGGGAGGGGGAAGGGTGGTGAGTAAAAGGGAAGTCAAGTATGAGTGCTGGGCTGTGTTTTGTTTTTTCTTTTCAATAACCAGGGACATGGGGGTAACATTTTCTGCAATGGACAACACTTTGGATAGGAGAGCAGAATATCAAGAGTTATGCCGTATTTCCATAGAGAGATTTCAAATGGGTGGTTGACTGTAGTACTTTGGAATGAGAAGGAGTTGTATTTAGAGATAACAGATGTGGGAGTTAGCATATAGATGGTCAAGTCTTGAAGAAATTATATCGGTGAATGAAAAACAGAGACAGAATCAGATCAACTAGTCTTGGGGCACTTCTAGTAAGTAGAGCAGTGGAGAAGGAGTCAGTAAAGGACACTGAAATGAAATATCCAGTGAGAAAGGAAGAGAATTAGGCAATGGGGTGTCTCAGAAGTTAAGTAAAGAAAGTGCTTCAATTGTATTGCTGTCAAGTAAGCTAAAAATAGAGAATTCACAGGTGGTCTTTGTGAGTGTCATCTCTAGAGAGGTAGGAACAGTTGGAGTGGATTGTTGAACAAATGTGAGGGGGTAATGACAATAGAAATCTCTCAGGAAATTTTGCTTTGTAGGGGAATAGAGTAATACAGTTTTAAATAGAGCAATTTTTAAAGATATGCTATGTAAGGGATTTTTTTGTTAATTAATTAACTGATTAATTGATTAAATGATAAGTACAAAAGGAGAAATTGATGATAAGGGGAGATACAAGAGGAGGGAGGCATATCCTAGAAGGTGAGCGCATAGGATCAGGGAAGGCAGAATGGAAGAGGATGTTAGTAGGTGGTGTATTTGGTGGTAGAAATAGTAGGGAGTTTCTGACAAGCTGTTTCTTTTATCCCAAGGAAAATATAGACCTGGTCATCAGAATGGGAGGGATTGAAAAGGAATTAAGTTTGAACGAGAGCACACGGTATGAAAAGAAAAAGTAAACACCGTAGGCAGGGGTGAGAGTTTCAGGAAGTTTTGAGTGCAGTTATGAATTTATGTGTTTTTCTTGAGCAGTCTTCATTTGCTTCGGTGTGGGCCTGGAATTTAGGGAAGTTGTGTTTGAGCAAGGGTGAGGGAGTTACAGATAGTTGCATAGGAGTGATGAAATAGTGATGGACTTGGAATTTAATGTGGGTTAGTGAATGATGAGGACAAGGGGCTGATGTTGGTAAAAAAGTGGGATATTAAGTCTTCTGAGATTAGAAACAGAACTGAAACTTGAAACTTCCGTGACCCCAACTCCCCGTTCTAGATGTTTTCTGTTAACATTACTTCTAGCATACTAAAGAGGGAAATAGCTTATCAAATGTACTAGTAATAGTAACTGAAAGTTTTTGAGTATTTACTAAGTGCTGAGTGCTGAACAAATATTAGTCACATTACGTGCTGAAGACAAATAATACTTTGGATAGACCATATTATCTCTGGCTTATAGGTAAAGAAATTGAGGCTTGGTAAGGCCAAGTATCTTGCTTACAGTTACACAGCTAGTAAGTGGCACAGTCAGGATTTGCACCCAGTTCCATTCAGCTTGGAAAACCGTACTCTTAACCACTGTTCTGTACTACTTTGTCCTTAGATACCTAAGATTTGTAGGAGTTTTTGTCTCTTAAAATATTTCATGTATAATTATGTCTAAACTATTTTTATCTTTTTCCTTGGAAAGAACAGAAAATTTATGCATTTGTTGAAACTTGAAGTTAACTAGAAGCCATGTAGAGATTTGGATAAACCAGAAAATGTCTACCTTGTTTAATAAAGATAGGCTTTATTTTATTTCAATGCATTTTGTGGCCCCAAGGGGGCCAGATCTTATCATTTCTCAAGTTAGGCTGGGAATCCAGATTCCTATGGAAAGACTTATTTATATTTCTGTGGCAACTAGTTTATATTTTTAAAAGCTCTGGGCAGGTCACACAAAACCAGCATGCAGGCCCCATTTGACCTACTGGCAATCAGATGTGACCTTTATTTAAAATATAATTTCTTTCCAACAATAGTGAAAAAAATAATTTAAGTACCAAAAATTTCAACTAGGCCACCTGCAGAAGAGTCTTTTATTCAAATACAGGTCATGAAATAGACTCAATATCCAATTAACATTGGTATTAAAATAAAAAGTTTAAAAATAATAATAGTTATAATTTAGAGAGTTGGATTATGTCATGGGAAAGTAGGTAGGGGTCATGAAAGTTGTACAGTCTCATAGCCAAAAGGAAATCCTTACAAGTAAAAGCAATTTTAGCTATAATAAAAATAGCCCATGGGTCAAATTTTGGGCTTGTGTAGGCTCTGTCAGTATTGCTTTCTGTGAGTTTTAAGTAGGACGCTTACATTTCTGAATTTGTGCCTGGGTTTATTCCACAAAGGGCTGTTGTAAAATTATTGCAAAATAACAGGAAGGTGTTGAGAAAGAAAAGTACTATAGAAATGAGAAATTATTTTGATATTAAATATTTTTAAGGCTTCAACAAATTGCTAATTTAAAAGCTAAATATATGTCACTGAAAGAATGAGGGTAAGAAATAGAAGAGATTTTATTAGCATTTTGTGAAATTATAGTGATTATTCTGGTTTCTCTTAAACTTCAGGATATCTACTCTGTATCTATTATGACATTTATTTTTTTTTTAAAAAAAACACTTCTGTTTTCAGTTGGATGGATTTATTGCTCGAAACTGGGCCAATCAAAAATCAGCTTTGGGAAGTGCTCTTGATCCACTTGCTGATAAAATACTTATCAGTATCTTGTATGTTAGCTTGACCTATGCAGATCTTATTCCAGGTAAGAATACCGTCATGAGTTCTTTTAAGTAGCATAGAGAAGAATGACATTAGACAGCCTAGACTTTCTCCTGATTGAGAGACTAAGAATTTTGTTCCAAGGATATATTTTTTAATTTTAAACTATTTCCCTAATTTTAAATTATTAAACTGTTTGTCAAGCTATTTGTTTTATTTTAGAATTTATGTCCTTGTTACACTAATAGAATCAGTTGTTTTCTTAGTAAGAGTACTTAAAATTAAGCAAATATCATTTCACAATGTTAATTCAAACATCATTCTTTTAGAATGTTTTCAAGATGTATTATATATTCTACATGCCTAGCTTTTTGAAAACAATTTAAAATTTTCCCTTGCCTATTATTATCTGTAAGTAAATCAATCGTAATAAATAAGAACTTTGAAATCCTGAAGATGTTGGTAAAATTTTGCATTAGTATTATTATTTAGGCACTTAGACAATTTTCAGATCACACATATAATTTGTACAGTGTATGAATTACTCTTGTAACAAAATTTTATAAACTTTTGCTTTATATTTTGTATGTGCTTTTCTGATTTTCAGTTTTAGTTTAGCTGTATTTCTTGATCAGTGTTTCTTCCTCAGTTTGGATTAAACTATTTATTTCTAAGAGTTAGAAATAGGACCTAAAAACAAAGAACCTGTCACATTGTATTTGTTTAAATTATTTATTTCCAAGAATTAGAAATAGAACCTAAAAACAAAGAAGCTGCCACATGGCCCTGCAGTGTCATGTTATTATTGACATTTGATAGAAGGAAGACTAGTGGCATTTCACTTTAGTGTAGTTTGCTCAAGCTGAGATTATTTCTCTTTGCCTTTAGGCTTTTACGTTCCAATACCAAAATAAAAAATAAATTGGACTAAAGTTTGTGCTTCTTTGAAAGTCAGAATTGAGGTGTGTGTATGATGGGAAGGGATTAAATGAAGCAAAAGAGCATTCTGTTGATGTTATGTAAAATATCAGTGATCTTTTTTTGAGTGTGTGTTTTCATATCTCCCATTTCTCAAGAGTTACATTGTATTTTGCTGTGTTGCTTTCAAAGGTTTGGCCAATTCATATAGAAATTATTCTACAGAAATTGTTTCCAGATTCTTGGTATGGTGGATACTGTTGCTGTGGGCTTTACTAAGTAATAGATGTGGGTTGCTCTTTAAGCCTACAGCGGTAACTGGGACTTCCTTTGCTATCATTCTAGGAACTTCCTTTTTCTTTCTTCTTTGTTTCCGGGCTCTCTTGCCTTCCTTTTTGTTAAGGTTAAAGTATTCCTGTTGGTAATGTATTCTGCAGTTGTTTCCTATGAAATGGTGTAGCATTGTAAACAAATATTTAGATGTCTTGCAGATCTAATATGTCTTTCTTCTACTCTCATACTTAATTGAGAGTTGAGCAGGGTAAATTTTTCAGCTGCAGATTATTTTCACTCAGAATTTTTTTTGAATATTTTTATTGACAAAACAGCATACGAACACAAACATTCTTTTTTTTTAACTTTTTTTATTAATTAAAAAAATTAACAAAACATTTAGATATCATTCCATTCTACATATACAATCAGTAATTCTTAATATCATCACATAATTGCATATTCATCATTTCTTAGTACATTTGCATCAATTTAGAAAAAGAAATAAAAAGACAACAGAAAAAGAAATAAAATGATAATAGAGAAAAAAAAAACTATACATACCATACCCCTTACCCCTTTGTTTTCATTTACCACTAGCATTTCAAACTGAATTTATTTTAACATTTGTTCCCCCTATTATTTATTTTTATTCCATATGTTCTACTCTTCTGTTGATATAGTAGCTAAAAGGAGCATCAGACATAAGGTTTTCACATTCACAGAGTCTCATTGTGAAAGCTATATCATTGTTCAATCATCATCAAGAAACATGGCTACTGGAACACAGCACTACATTTTCAGGCAATTCCCTCCAGCCTCTCCACTACATCTTGAACAACAAGGTGATATGTACTTAATGCGTTAGAATAACCTCCAGGATAACCTCTCGACTCTGTTTGGAATCTCTCAGCCATTGACACTTTATTTTGTCTCATTTCACTCTTCCCCCTTATGGTCTAGAAGGTTCTCTCAATCCCTTGATGTTAATTCTCAGCTCATTCTAGGGTTTTTCTCAGTCCTTTGATGCTGAGTCTCAGCTCATTCCAGGATCTTTGTCCCATGTTGCCAGGAAGATCCACACCCCCGGGAGTCATGTCCCACGCGGAGAGGGGGAGGGTGGTGAGACTGCTCATCATATTGGCTGGATCTGAGCAACAAAAGAGGCTCTCTTGGGGGTGACTCTTAGGCCTAAATTTTAAGTAGACTTGACCTATCCTTTGCGAACACAAACATTCTTAACATACAAACATTCCATACATGCTGTACAATCCATGGCTCAACAGTATTATCACATAGTTGTATATTCATCACCATGATCATTTTTTAGAACATTTGCATCACTCCAGAAAAAGGAATAAAAAGAAAAAACCTCATACATACATACCCCTTACCCCTCCCTCTCATTGACCACTAGTATTTCCATCTACCCAATATATTTTAACCTTTGTTCCCCCTATTATTTGTTTATTTTTTTATCCATGTTTTTTACTCATCTGTCCATACCCTATATAAAGGGAACATCACTCAGAATTTTTAAGACCCTGTACCATGGACTTCCAACTCCATCTTTCTATTGAGAAGTCCTGTGTCATTCTGACAACTTTTCCTTTGTATGTGATTATGTTTAGTATTAGAAGTTTTTAAGATTTTCCATGTTGTTCTTAGTTGATGTTTTTTTTCTAGTTGATGTTTTTGATGTATTTTAAAAGTAATCTCTTTTAGAAATTCATTTCCTAACTGTTTATATGGTTATGCACTTATTGAAAAGTCTGTACTTCCCACATTCACCACAGTGTTACTAATCTTAAGTACATGCGTCTTTTTCTGGGTTGTGTAGATTTGTGTATCTTTGTGCCAGTACCACCCTTAATTGCTATTGCTTTGCCAGAAGTCTTGATATCTGGTAAAGCAAGTTCTTGTATCTTAGATGGTGTTAGCCCTTTCTATTTGTGTGTAAGTTTTAGAGGTTGCTTTTCAAATTCCATTAAAAAAAAACCTGTTGGGATTTTGGTTGGGATTGCATTATTAATACATCTATATGGCAGAATTGACATCTTTACAATATGAGCCATCTAGTTCACAAACATGATATAGCTACTCTGTTTAGGTCTTCTTTAACGTCTCTCATAGTTTTATAGTTTTTTCCTGAGAGGTAATATGCATTCTTGCCTGGGGACTCTCAGTATTCAGTACATGGACCTTCACTTAATTGCACTGTTCCCCTGTACCCCTCAGGTTCAGAGAGTAATGTGTACAGCAGGGACTGATAAACTTTTTTCTGTAAGGGACCAGATGTAAGGGACCATACAGTACCTCAAATGTGTGCCACACAGTCTCTGTCACAGCTTTGCTATTGCAGTGTGAAAACAGCTGTGGGCAATATATAAGTGAATGAGTGTGGAGGTGTTCCATTAAAACTATACTCATGAACACTACATTTGAATTTCATGTGATTTTTCACATGTCAGAGAATATCATTCTTTGTATTTTTTTAACCTATTTGAAAACGTGAAAACCATTCCTAGCTGTGGGATGCCAAAGCCCTGGTGTGGGGATCTAGTGGAAAGGTGTTAGGGCAGCCCTGGTTGTAGGGACCTCACTGCTCTTTATTTTGACTTTCTGGGTTCCCCTAAGGACATTTGGTTTTCTTCTTGAGGCATCCCTTTCTAAGGACTTAGGTTTCAGCTCTCCCCAGTCTATTAGGGTATATATTTAATAAACTTAGCCAAAACTTTGATATTTATCTCCTCTCTCTGTTCTTTTTGTCTTTATGACTTTATACATATCATTCCTTTTCTGGCATTTTAGAAAGGTTTTGGCTAGAGTAGAGATGCATGGCTGCAGACTTTTTTCTTTTTTTTAAGTTTCGTAGTTTTATCTTATATGCAAAGAGCCAGCATTGTTTCTTTAGTCAGGTAGATGCCTGAGAAGATCAAGGAAGATCACTTAGTCCAACTTGATGAAGCCTGTATACTTTGCTTACTGATGGAAACATTGGTGGCACATATTGAAGCCATATTTCCAGGTCAGACTGTGCCAGTTTAAGCAAACAAGACAAGAGCAGGGACCCTGGCCAAATTTTTGTGGATGGCTCCATTAGAGCTGCTGGTAACCCATCTTGCTTTCAGGGATGCAATGAGGAAAGGCTCTTTTTTTTCTTTTAATAGTTTTATTGAGATATCTTCACACATAATACAGTCCATCCAAAGTATACAATCAGTGGCTCAAAGTTGTGTACTCATCATCATGATCATTTTTAGAACATTTGCATCACTCCAGAAAAAGAAATAAAAAGAAAAAACTCATACATTCCATACCTCTTACCTTCCCTCTCATTGACTCTAATGTTACAATTTACCCAATTTTTTTCTTACCCCTTATCCCCCCATATTATTTATTTTTTGTCATTTTTTTACTCATCTGTCAATACACTGGATAAAGGGAGCATCAGACACAAGGTTTTCACAATCACACAGTCACGTTGTAAAAGCTATATAGGTATACAGTTGTCTTAAAGAATCAAGGCTACCTGAATACATTCAACAATTTCAAATACTTAGCTCCAGCCACTCCAATATACCACAAACTAAAAAAGGGTATTGCTCTAGTTTGCTAGCTGCCAGAATGCAATATACCAGAAACAGAATGGCTTTTAAAAAGGGGAATTTAATAAGTTGTAGTTTACACTTCTTAGGCTAAGAAAATGTCCCGATTACAAGTCTATAGAAATGTCCAATCAAAGGCATCCAGGAAAAGATATCTTGGTTCAAGAAGTCTGATGAAGATTAGGGTATCTCTCTCAAGTGAGAAGGCACATGGCGAACGCAGTCAGAGTTTCTCTCTCATCTGGAAAGGCACATGGTGAACACGGTCAGGGTTCCTTTCTCATCTGGAAGGGCACATGGCAAACACGGCGTCATCTGCTAGCTTCTTCTTCTGGCTTCCTGTTTCATGAAGCTCCCCAGGAGGCGTTTTCCTTCTTCATCTCCAAAGGTCACTGGCTGGTGGACTCTCTGCTTCTCGTGGCTGTGCCATTCTGCTCTTCTCTCTCTGAATCTCTTTCATTCTCCAAAATGTCTCCTCTTTTATAGGACTCCAGAAACTTATCAAGACCCACCCAAATGGTGGAGACATGTCATCACCTAATCCAGTTTAACAACCACTCTTGATTAAATCACTTCTCCAGGGAGGTGATCTGATTACAGTTTCAAACATACAGTATTGAATAGGGATTGTTCTGCCTTTCTGAAGTAGGATCTAGATTAAAACATGGCTTTTCTAGGGGATATACATCCTTTCAAACCAGCACAGTTATCTATATAATGCATAAGAATAATCTCCCAGATAACCTCTCGACTCTGAAATCTCTTAGCCACTGAAACATTATTTTGTCTCATTTCTCTTTTCCCCCTTTTGGTCATGAAGGCTTTCTCAATCCCATGATGCTGGGCCCTGGCTCATCCTGGGAGTCCTGTCCCATGTTACCAGGGAGATATACACCCCTGGGGGCCATGTCCCATGTAGGGGAGAGAGCAGTGAGTTCACCTGCTGAATTGGCTTAGAGAGACCACATCTGAGCAACAAAAGAGGTTCTTTGAGAGTGACTCTTTTCTTGTGGGGGGAGAGGGGGGCGGTGCATGGTCTGGGAATCGAACCTGGGTCTCCTGCATGGAAGGCGAGCATTCTAACCACTGAACTACCTGGGCACCCTGGGGGTGACTCTTAGGCACAGTCATAAACAGACCTAGCTTCTCCTTTGCAGGAATAAGCTTCTTAGGGTCGAACCCCAAGATCAATGGCTCAGCCTATTGAATGGGTTGTCCCCACTGTTTGTGAGGATATCAGGATTTCCCCCAGTTGGGGAAATAACATTTCCTCTTTTCTCCCCAGTCCCTCAAGGGTACTCTGCAAACACTCTTTTATTCTTTGCCCAGATCACTCTGGGTTGCTTCAGGGCATCACACCAGCCTGTACAAACCAACAAGACCACATGCCCTATTCGAGATTCCCTGTAATTGTGGTCAAATAAACTGACCATACAAGTTTAATTCAAGAAACACGTGGAGTCTTGCATCTCCTTTTTATACTGCATTTTTGTAAAATTTCAGTCCACTTTGATTTGGATAATATTCTTTCTTAAAGAGTAAAAAATAGATTTTCTTCCTTAGCTAGGTTAATAAATCATTCTGTTTTTCTTGTTTTCTTGTTTTTTTTTACATGAGAAGAGGGATGAAAACAAATTCATTATCTTGTTACATTTATAACCATGTAGGATGTGAATCAAAGTTAATTTCGCTTTATGTACGTCTATGCCACATTTACAAAATAGTGGTTCCTTTCTGTACTGTTATATTATTTTATTATATTATTTTCAGAAATAATTAGTAAATTCTTATTGCTGGTTTTAGTCAATTTCTAGACTAATTATTCTGTTAAATTTATTGTTTTGAATGCAGTAACCTGTGACTGGTGATTACTTTTTATATGTAAAGGTGATTTGATTTTATTATTTCCCTTTAACATTAATAAAATTTGGCCATGATGTATGGCTAAACACATGTTTGTTGGCAAACACTAACTGTATTTCAGAGTTGGCAGGTGGGGTGAAAAACCTTAGAGCAATCCTTGTCACATTTTATACCCTCTACTTGCCACTAGCACACTATTAGACTGTCTGATAAGCAAAAGTGAAAGCTGCTTTACCTTTGGAAGAAATGGGAAGGGGAGACTAGGAAAGAAAGAAAGCAGGATCAGTTAGAAGGCACAAAAGCCAGGGAACTGTATAAAATTGCCCAGTGAGCCAAAGAAAGAGCAGGGGCCTTTGTTCATTCTGTACAGCGAGATCCCAGCCTAACTCTCTCAGGGAAGTTTCCTCTGTGCGTTTAAGTACCTCTCTTCAAGATGATTCTGTGATGGACAGTCAATTTGGGAAACCATTGATTCTGTTAATAGTTCTTTTTGACCCCCTCCCTCTCCCCCCACAGAGTGAACTGAGTCCAGAGGTGCTGATCACTAGTTCACACTGCTGGGTCGGAGTCTAATACACTGCCCCCCAAATATAGGCTGTGAATTTGACACTTTGAGGTTCTGTTTCTGACTGTGAACTGCATACTGACTGGATCACTGTGACCAGCTTACATAATCTGCCTGAAGCTTATTTTCTTTATCTGTACAACAGGGATGATGTTGGTCTGTTTTTCATGGAGCTGATATGTCGATTAAATGACATAATGCATACAAAATGCTTAAAACAATGCCAGGTGCTCAAATAAATGGCTATTTTTGATGGTTATAGAACCACAACCCAAGTCTTTGCAGTATTTTGAAGGGGTCTCATGTCCCCTTCTCATAAATCTCTTTAGGATTAAGTTGTATTCCTTTTTAATGTAGTGATAAACTAGAATAAGAGGTTTATTTTCTTCTAAAGTCTGTTTAGGAAGTTACTATATGTAATTTTCATGAGTTTACCTCATTTTAAAGTGTGGTTGTTGTTAGACTTTGTCAGCTGATGATTACTGTAGATAAATGTATTTTGCAGATACGGAAATGCTTGTAAAAATGATGGCTCACTTGCTTTGTTGCTTGACTCATACAGCTCTCTTCTGTTTGTTCCAATTGCCAAGACTTGAGTGGATAGTCATTTTTTCTTTGGAATAGTGTTGTCATCGGGCACTAAGCCAGAGATCAACACTAAGTCACAGCTCTGTTCAGCAGAGATTTCACTTTTTAAATCTGTAATTAATCAGTGAGCTTTTATTCAAGTTGCAGAGCTATAGACTGTCAAAACTGGAGAGGACAACCTATGTACAACCTCTAAAGTAATTCATACAAGAGCTTTTTTGAAAGTGTTATGGGAAAGATGCACATGGTCCTTTTATTTTGGTAATTGAAACAATTTAAACTGTTTGTTAGCCTCAAGATTTTTAAAAATATATGTATAATTGTTTTTCTTTAAAAGTGATAAAATGTTCATGTAAGAATTTCCTACAGTGCAGAAGGATGTAAACTGAAGAGCAGGACCTCTTCCTTCACCCAGGGAGTAGATGTTCCTGGGTTACCCACCTAAAATGTCCTTCTGCTGGCTGGCTCTGGCTCTCCAGACGTACTATAGAATCTGAGGAGTAATGAGAAAACTATTGACAGGTTGAATTCATGTTTAATTAGAATTAATTGGATGAATGGGGCCTGGGTAGGAACTGGCTGGAAAAGAATGAAAATATGTTGTTTCTCCAGAAGCAGAACATATAACAAATTCTCCCAAGAATAGTCTAGAACACAGAAGTAAGCAATCAACACTTCTGAGACTCCAGAATGGTTTGAGTCCTTCAACATCCTTCTTGATCTCTACCATCTCTTTCCATATAATTCTAGCAAGCCTGGTGATCTTTTTTCCAAACTCAGAAAGTTGAGAAACAGCAAAGGAGATAGTGAGGGCCTGGTAGAGCTGACATTGTTAACTGCAGAATTATAGCTTAAAAACATATGAAAATGGAAAATTGAAAAGAGATGAGAGAATCAACATTTTGAAGGGCAGTTAGAATTCAAAAACCCAAAGTCTATATTTGACTTTCTCTTGGAGGGCAGGTTAAGGAATATTCAAGTTTGTGGTTTATTATGATAACTTTAACCATCAGTGAGTGTGGTTTATTATGATAACTAACCATCAATGAGTGCTGATGTGAAATCGGTTTATGGTAAGGCTAAGCAAATGAAGCTTTAATTATATTCATAATGTGTTGATAATTTTCAGAATCCCAATCAAAACTATTTTATATTTGATTTTCAGTTTCACTTACTTACATGATCATTTCAAGAGATGTAATGTTGATTGCTGCCGTGTTTTATGTCAGATATCGAACTCTTCCAACACCGGTGAGTTGTTTAAAAATTTTTTTTTAATAACATAAGGCAAAAAAATAAAAAAATAAAACCAAGATTCACTCTTTTGTTTTTAATACCAAAGAAGACCAAACGCAAACATTTGTAACTTTTGATCATTCCATTCTACATATATAATCAGTAATTCACAATATCATTACATAGTTGCATATTCATCATCATGATCATTTCTTGGGACATTTGCATCTATTCAGAAAAAGAAGTAAAAAGAAAACAAAAAAAGTCATACATACCATTACCCCCACCCCTCACCCTCACTGATCACTAGCATGTCACTCTAAATTTATTTTAACATTTGTTCCCTCTATTATTCATCTTTATTCCATATGTTTTACTTGTCTGTTGATAAGGTAGATAAAAGGAGCATCAGACACAAGAGTTTCACAGTCACACAGTCACATTGCAAAAGCTGTGTCATTATACAATCATCTTTAGGAAAAATGGCTGCTGGAACACAGCTCCACATTTTCAGGCAATTCCCTCCAGCCTCACTATTATATATATATATTTTTTGTTGTTGTTGTTGTTGTTGTTGTTGTTGTTTGTTTGTTTGCATGGGCAGGCACCGGGAATCGAACACGGGTCTCCACCGTGGCCCGCCCCTCTCCATTATATCTTGACTAACAAAGTGATAACTATTTAATGCGTAAGAATATCCTCCAGGAGGATAACCTCTGAACTCTGTTTGGAATCTCTCAGCCATTGACACTTAATTTGTCTCATTTCACTCTTCCCCCTTTTGGTCGAGAAGGTTTTCTCAATCCCATGATGTTGAGTCTCAGCTCATTCTAGGGGTTTTCTCAGTCCCTTGATGCTGAGTCTCAGCTCATTCCAGGATCTGTCCCACGTTGCCAAGAAGTTCCACACCCCTGGGAGTCATGTCCCACGTAGACTGGGAGAGAGTGGTGAGTTTGCTTGTTGTGTTGGCTGGAGAGAGAGGCCACATCTGAGCAACAAAAAAGGTTCTCTTGGGGGTGACTCTTAGGCGTAATTTTAAGTAGGCTTGACCTAGTCCTTTGTGGGGTTAAATTTCATATGAACAAACCCCAAGATTGGGGGCTCAGCCTATAGCTTTGATTGTCCGCACTGCTTGTGAGAATATCAAGAATTCAACTTGGGGAAGTTGAATTTTCCCCTGTTCTCACCATTCCCCAAAGGGGACTTTGCAAATACTTTTTTATTCACTGTTCAAATCACTCTGGGATTTATCGGGGCATCACTCTGGACAAACCAACAAAAACTCAAGGTTCCATGTACTTATGGTGTTCAATTAAGCTGTCTACATAAGTTATATTAGGAAATGCACTAGTCAAAATATAGATTTTGTACCAAATAAACATTTTTTGCTTTAGTCTCACATATAAGGTAAAATTTTAAAATATTAATTACCAAGATTCACTGTTTTTAGTTGACGTTGTCTGAGAATCATTTATGACAGTTATTTTTTTGATCCATTTTCCAGCAATTTTTAAAAACCACATAACTATCTTCTTGTTATCTGAAGTACCCACTAAGGTAGTTATTGAACACATGAATAAGCAACTGAAAAAGTACATGTTTCTGTTTTAAGTCAAAATCTTTTTGTTTGATATCACACATAAAGTACAGATCAGCCAGACCCTTTGTCTTGCACCAAACTGTTAGAAGTGTATTACATAGATCAAAACTCCTGTTACCGTTGAATTTAACCTCTACTTTGGATTGTCTATACGTGGTTTTTTTAAAATCAAAATTGTATGAGCGTTGAATGGTTTGTTCACATATTTGTTCATTGGTTCTCCAGATACTTGAGCATATATAAACATAGCATATTGGTTCCCAATCCAGTGAAAATACAGCAGTATTTTATTCATTTTATGTTTTTAATCTATAAAAGGAAATAGTGATGAGTTATATAGAATTTTAATAAAAAGATGTGCTCAAGTAGACCTTATCATAGCTATTGCTATTTAGAATTTTATGTGAATTGAGAAATAAAGAAATCTATAAATTTTAAAAAAATCTATTTTCAATAGCCATCGAAGAGAAGGTTTTTGAAAGTGATTTATAAAGAACGCAGATACTGCCCAGTTAGTAAAATAAAAGTAGATGCACATAAAGTACTTATCTAGTATATAGCATGGCATAAGAAAAAACTCAAAAAGTTTGCTTTAAACTTGAACTACAAATTGAATACTCTTATCTTTTTTGTCCTCTGCCAGCGAACACTTGCTAAATATTTTAATCCTTGCTATGCCACTGCTAGATTAAAACCAACGTTCATCAGCAAGGTAAGATATACAAAATATTTATTCCCTTGTGGATTTTTTAATAATGAATATAAACTTCAATCTGAAGCAGCTGAAAATGAAACAGATTTAAATACTTGGGCTGTAGAAGGTGGAGAGGGTGGTCATGCAGACAACTTTCACCCAATTCTTTTGTCCTCCAGGCTTTTTGGATCTTTAGTGTAAGTTTGTGCTTTATGTTGTTGGTTTGAATCTCTGTGTGAGGCAATAGGGTCATCCTTTACGGAAGATTAAAGGAAAGTAAAGCTTCTTGATTGAGATGAAGAGATAATGAAGATTCCCTTCTGTTTTCACTCCCTCCCTGTTTTGAAAACACCAAGTAATAAAGTCCTTTCAATTTCAAGAATGACTGTGGAGGGAAAGAGGTAGGAGAAAGTTTTATTCACTAATAAAGAACTGTTGTTCTTGGTTGTCCATTCTGTTTTCCTGAACCTGCTTCAAGACAATAATTTTAAGCCAGTCTTTGCACACATAGAGGATAGTATTAATGCTTCTCGAGGCATATTTGTGTTCCTGGTAGGCTTGGTAAGTTCACTGTAATCATTCTTTTGCCCCATCCTTTGTGGCAGAGGTTTAATGGGTTAGGGATGCAGATCACCTGGAAACAAAAGGGCAAGTGCTTTTATACCAGAGACTCCTTGGGGAGGGGCCAATTTTTACTTCAAATGACTTTTGTCGTACAGCAATTTGAGCGTAGCATTATATATTAAGTAGCTTAAAAGAAGCTCAGGGACAAATGCCTCAAACTCTTGTCCTTATAGGAAGGCCCCCAGACAAAATCTATTCATTTAAAAAAATGAGATAGAACCCTTATCATTTGCCTGCAGAATGGATGATAGGGCAGAATGGCTTCTCGAAGCACAGCATCCACTGTTTCAAACTTCACACTTCCATAGAACACTTCTTGATGAGTAAAGTGAGTTGCCATGTAGTTCTGGTTCTGTTTTCTTCATTTCTCCTTAGTGTCAACTTTTAGGTTAGGGAAGCCTACTTGTTCATCCAGAAAGCCTCTTTCTGGAGATAAATGCACTTCAGTTTTCCACCCTGATAGGTTTTACCAGGTGGGCAAGTGAAAGGAACCTTGAATGAGGTTCCCCAAAATCTGAATTCTAGATTTGGTTCTGTTAGCCAGCAGAAAAGTCACTTAGCTCATTACCATTTCCTCTATGCAGAGGCTGCTTTAATTATTTCTATACTCACGGGGCTGTTTTGTGGGCAACTTAAAAATAGAAAAGACAAAGAATTTTGCAATTAAGGAAATTCAAGGTAGTGGTATTTTCTGACAGTTGCCATTACCCTCACCATACAGGGCAGCTGTGTATACTCTTGTGCCAGTTAGTGGGGTTGACCCAATTGTGTGTTCTTCACTTGCAGAGGCCAGTGTCTTTGACAGGGATATTGCAGATCACCACCAAGCATGAGGGTGTGTGGCATTACAGTCTGATGGGTTACCTACCTTTGTCAAGTGGGCTTGTAACAGGATCTGGTTGGCACTATTCATTCATAACTTCTTGTTTTAGGTAAACACAGCAGTCCAGTTAATCTTGGTGGCAGCTTCTTTGGCAGCTCCAGTTTTCAATTATGCTGACAGCATTTATCTTCAGATTCTTTGGTAAGCTAAATTTAGGATTACCCCTAGAGAATGTCAACCAAATGACTTACTGTAATGGTCCTAGGATTACTTTGTTCTTTCGGTGTTTATTGAGCACTGAGATCAAGCTGTGGGGTATATTTTATCTTTGACATCAGCCCTAAGAAGCTTACTATCAAGTATGGAATGTACAGATTGATATTATACTAACTTCATACAAGTTAAAAGGTACAGATAATGTGTTGGGGTTTCCAAGAAGGGAAAAATACTTCCAGGTAGGAAGAGGAGAGAAAGCTTCAGAGAGAAAGTACATTTGAGCCTTGAGGTTTAGGCAGATTTTATACAGGAAGAGATTGAGAGATTGAGGGGAGGCCATTTCAGGTGAAAGACGGGCCCTGAGCAACATCAGAGATGTGGTAAGAGTGGGCATGGGAAAGTAAGTTCAGCCATTTAACTGGAATCTGTTACTAGGGACAAGGTTGTAGTTGTAGGGAAACTTAGAGAAAGGAGTTTGAATTTTATTTTCTTATACTAATTGTTTATTTATAGCCTTGAAAATTCAAACTTCGAGTCAAAATCTGCCATACTGATATTGAAGTAAATTACTCTATTTTAAGTACACTTTTAACTGTATAAGTCAAGCCTTCATGCTTGATGCCATCTCTGCCAGAAAATGGTTGCTTAATCAAAGTCAGTTAAGCCAAAAATCTTTTAAAATGCCATAGATTTTAAACGTTTTAATCTGCACTATATAAAGGTATTTCATCATGTTCATCCTACATGGTCTGATACAGGACCAAGGCTTCTTGTGTATATAAATTCATCAATTAGAGTTTCTTCTTTCTTGAATAAACTCCATACCTAATATAGCCACTCTGATTTTCATTTTTGGCTTCTTTAAAGTGATGTAAGAATTAAGATATTTGCAAAGTAATATGTATAGAACCTTCTAGTTTTTTTTGCCATTTTTCTCCAATTTTAAGTCACTGTACCTATTTACTTTAGCAGTAATTTTTTAGCAGCTCACCTTTCTCAAGTCTTTTCAAAGTATTCAACTTAGTTTGCACAGAAACTGCACTCTTCCTACACATACGTTTATTGGTTTATGTATTTAGAATATCAAATTGGCATGAACAGGTTTGGGGATCAAACAAAAGTGACTCTTGAGGAGCAAAAAGTTCACCTGGTGGAAGCAGAAGTGCATGGCTGCACTAAAATTAACCTGTTGTATCATTTGGCAAGTTGTGGGCATCTCTCAGGTAGTTTCAAAGTTTCAAGAGGGTTGGTTAATCTGATAATTCACTTAAGGATAAATCAGTGAAGAAAATGGAAATTTATTTAAAATGACCCAGATATCCTTAGAGTCCTCAAAATCTGTAGGAAATAGATTCCAGTACTCTCAGTAGCCTGGAGCAGTGGAAAGAGCACAGGGACTCTAGAGCTGACCCCAGGCCAGGCTCAAACATAATTTGTTGGCCCTACTACACAAGTGCCTGGGTCTCCATTTCCTCCTCTGTAAGTTGAGGTTGTTTTGAGAATATGAAACCATAAGACACATAGAATAATGTGTAGGTAAAAATGAGAATTGCTAGTATTATTTTTTAGGGTTCATTTACTGAGATTAATTTTGTTTGACATTTGTAATTCAAAGGAAGTCTTAAAAAAGAGTGTGGATTTTTATAGTAAAAAAAAAAAATTATACTACATAGCCCTACTTAGCTTTTTATTTTTGTGTGTATGTGAGATGAAAAGTAAATTTATTTCAGAATGTAAAAAGGCAGCCTCTTTACTTTTTAAATAACTCTTTTAAGTATCTAATTATTTTTCATCTGGTCCTTGGAAAAAGAGGGCCTGAAATTTTTCTTTATGATTCTCACTGTTACTGTTTCTCAACTTTACAACTAAATTCCATTTCTTTCCTTCCATGAAAGGTGTTTTACAGCTTTCACCACAGCTGCATCAGCTTACAGTTACTATCATTATGGTCGGAAAACCATCCAAGTGATAAAAGACAGATGAAAATCATCCATCATCAGTAGCAAGGAAGCAGTATACATCACTGGCATCAGGGCCAAGTGGAAATCCACAGGAGTTTCCCCATTTTGGTGTTCAGCTTGAAAAAGTACTTGTCAGAACAAACCATGTCAACAAAATTGAAGTGATATGCATTGAAAATAAGCTTGATCATGGGCATATGGGAATTTCGTACGTATTTTTAAATACAAATAAACTATAATTTAGAATTTTTTATCTTAGGTTGCTTGATTAATTTATAAAATATCAATTGTCTGTTATTTTTAAATATTAAATTTAAAAAAGTCAGAGCACGGAAACTGAGGGGTACCACCACTCTTTCAGTAGAATTTAGGTTACTCACAAAGCACCAGGGAATTCCCTGGGTTTAAATATGTATCCTGTACAGTCTGACTGAACAGTTTTATGGCTTTTAGATCCCCTCTATACATTAACAGTTCACAATATTTTGATCACTTAGAATAGTGACAGAATAAAGATAGCTGTGGATGAAGTTATAAAGAGATTTAAAATGCAATGAGTTTTGGAAATAATAAGATTTGAAATATTTGAAAATAGAGAAAATAGACGGTGTTGAAATTCATGCCCCAAAAAGTCTTCCAGCCTCTCAGGTGCTCAACCATTTATGTATTAGGATAACAAGTAACAAAGGTAGTTGGAATAAGAGGACATGTCTGTTACCCAAGAGGCAGTGATTTACATCATGCCTGTCCATTGTTTCTAACATGGCAATGTTTGTAGGATATTGGAACCTGTACTCATGTGATATGTAAATATGAAACTGTATATTTTTCAAAGATTTTTTAAACTTTGGGAAGTCTTATTTGTTGTTGTTAAGATATTCAAGGAATAAAAGAGCTGGAAATAACACTCTTTTCTTGACGATAAGCTTATTGGCAAACTGGTAAATTCCTTTTCATACCCACTGTGCATGAAGTGGTGGCATTTAGCAGTGGCGTTTCAGTCTCTTGTGTTACTGAAATGACACCAGTCGTGTCCATCCTTAAGGTTTCACATTTCAAAACTTGTTTTCTTTGGAATGGTTTCCTATCCTTTTAACCTGCTTATCTATGTCTAAAATGTGTTGCTTATAATGAACATGGAAACTGTGAAAGAGTTCAGAAAGGATCTCAAACACTAACTTACTTTGTTTCATAGATTCAACATTTTTATTGTCTGTTTCCTGTAGTGCATGGGAGAGGGAAGGATGTACAAAGTGAGTTTTGTTGACACTATTGTTAGTTAACATTTACTGCACAGAGATTATATGCATTCTTTGTCTTCATAAATACCTTAGAAGGTAAGTGTTGTCCTCATTTTACAGATAAAGAGACTGAAACTGAGAGGTTCTGAAACTCTTTTAAGATCACACACCTAGGTACCTGTGTCATTTCAGACATTCATATTGTTTTTTTTAAATTAATTAACGGAAAAAAAGAAATTAACCCAACATTTAGAGATCATACCATTCTACATATGCAATCAGTAATTCTTAACATCATCACATAGATGCATGATCATCGTTTCTTAGTACATTTGCATCGGTTGAGAAGAACTAGCAACACAACCGAAAAAGATACAGAATGTTAATATAGAGAAAAAATAAAAGTAATAATAGTAAGAACAAAACAAAACAAAACAAAAACCTATAGCTCAGATGCAGCTTCATTCAGTATTTTAACATGATTACTTTACAATTAGGTATTATTGTGCTGTCCATTTTTGAGTTTTTGTATCTAGTCCTGTTGCACAGTCTGTATCCTATCAGCTCCAGTTACCCATTATCTTACCCTGTTTCTAACTCCTGCTGAACTCTGTTACCAATGACATATTCCAAGTTTATTCTCGAGTGTCGATTCACATCATTGGGACCATACAGTATTTGTCTTTTAGTTTTTGGCTAGACTCACTCAGCATAATGTTCTCTAGGTCCATCCATGTTATTGCATGCTTCATAAGTTTATCCTGTCTTAAAGCTGCATAATATTCCATCGTATGTATATACCACAGTTTGTTTAGCCACTCGTCTGTTGATGGACATTTTGGCTGTTTCCATCTCTTTGCAATTGTAAATAACGCTGCTATAAACATTGGTGTGCAAATGTCTGTTTGAGTTTTTGCCCTTAATTCCTTTGAGTAGATTCCCAGCAATGGTATTGCTGGGTCGTATGGCAATTCTATATTCAGCTTTTTGAGGAACCACCAAACTCCCTTCCACAGTGGTTGCACCATTTGACATTCCCACCAACAGTGGATAAGTGTGCCTCTTTCACCACATCCTCTCCAGCACTTGTCATTTTCTGTTTTGTTGATAATGGCCATTCTGGTGGGTGTGAGATGATATCTCATTGTGGTTTTGATTTGCATTTCTCTAATGGCCAGGGACATTGAGCATCTCTTCATGTGCCTTTTGGCCATTTGTATTTCCTCCTCTGAGAGGCGTCTATTCAAGTCTTTTTCCCATTTTGTAATTGGGTTGGCTTTCTTTTTGGTTGTTGAGTTGAACAATCTCTTTATGAATTCTGGATACTAGACCTTTATCTGATAGGTCATTTCAAAATATTGTCTCCCATTGTGTAGGCTGTCTTTCTACTTTCTTGATGAAGTTCTTTGATGTACAAAAGTGTTTAATTTTGAGGAGTTCCCATTTATTTATTTCCTTCTTCAGTGCTCTTGCTTTAGGTTTAAGGTCCATAAAACTGCCTCCAATTGTAAGATTCATAAGATATCTCCCTACATTTTCCTCTAACTGTTTTATGGTCTTAGACCTAATGTTTAGATCTTTGATCCATTTTGAGTTAACTTTTGTATAGGGTGTGAGAGATGGGTCTTCTTTCATTCTTTTACATATGGATATCCAGTTCTCTAGGCACCATTTATTGAAGAGACTGTTCTGTCCCAGGTGAGTTGGCTTGACTGCCTTATCAAAGATCAAATGTCCATAGATGAGAGGGTCTATATCTGAGCACTCTATTCGATTCCATTGGTCGATATATCTATCTTTATGCCAATACCATGCTGTTTTGACCACTGTGGCTTCATAATATGCCTTAAAGTGCAAGACCTCCAGCTTTGTTTTTTTTCCTCAAGATGTTTTTAGCAATTCGGGGCACCCTGCCCTTCCAGATAAATTTGCTTATTGGTTTTTCTATTTCTGAAAAATAAGTTGTTGGGATTTTGATTGGTGTTGCATTGAATCTGTAAATCAATTTAGGTAGGATTGACATCTTAACTATATTTAGTCTTCCATTCCATGAACACGGTATGCCCTTCCATCTATTTAGGTCTTCTGTGATTTCTTTTAGCAGTTTTTTGTAGTTTTCTTTATATAGGTTTTTTGTCTCTTTAGTTAAATTTATTCCTAGGTATTTTATTCTTTTAGTTGCAATTGTAAATGGGATTCGTTTCTTGATTTCCCCCTCCGCTTGTTCATTGCTAGTGTATAGAAATGCTACAGATTTTTGAATGTTGATCTTGTAACCTGCTACTTTGCTGTACTCATTTATTAGCTCTAGTAGTTTTGTTGTGGATTTTTCCGGGTTTTCGACGTATAGTATCATATCGTCTGCAAACAGTGATAGTTTTACTTCTTCCTTTCCAATTTTGATGCCTTGTATTTCTTTTTCTTGTCTAATTGCTCTGGCTAGAACCTCCAACACAGTGTTGAATAATAGTGGTGATAGTGGACATCCTTGTCTTGTTCCTGATCTTAGGGGGAAAGTTTTCAGTTTTTCCCCATTGAGGATGATATTAGCTGTGGGTTTTTCATATATTCCCTCTATCATTTTAAGGAAGTTCCCTTGTATTCCTATCTTTTGAAGTGTTTTCAACAGGAAAGGATGTTGAATCTTGTCAAATGCCTTCTCTGCATCAATTGAGATGATCATGTGATTTTTCTGCTTTGATTTGTTGATATGGTGTATTACATTAATTGATTTTCTTATGTTGAACCATCCTTGCATACCTGGGATGAATCCTACTTGGTCATGATGTATAATTCTTTTAATGTGTTGTTGGATACGATTTGCTAGATTTTTTTTTTTTTCACGTTCTGATTTTTTTTTTTATTAATTAAAAAAAGAATTAACAAAACATTTAGAAATCATTCCAATCTATATGTACAATTAGTAATTCTTAATAACATCACATAGTTGCATATTCATCATTTCTTAGTACATTTGCATCGATTTAGAAAAAGAAATAAAAAGAAAACAGAATAAGAATTAAACCAATAATAGAAAGAAAAAAAAACATAAAAACAAAAACAAAAAACCTATACCTCACATGCAGCTTCATTCAGTGTTTTAACATAATTGCATTACAATTGGGTAGTATTGTGCTGTCCATTTCTGAGTTTTTATATCCAGTCCCGTTGTACAGTCTGTATCCCTTCAGCTCCAATTATCCCTTCTCTTTTTTTTTTTAATTAACGGAAAAAAAGAAATTAACCCAACATTTAGAGATCATACCATTCTACATATGCAATCATTATTTTTTTTTATTTTTTTTTTTAATTAATTAAAAAAAGAATTAACAAAACAATTAGAAATCATTCCAATCTACATGTACAATCAGTAATTCTTAATAACATCACATAGTTGCATATTCATCATTTCTTAGTACATTTGCATCGATTTAGAAAAAGAAATAAAAAGACAACAGAATAAGAATTAAAACAATAATAGAAAGAAAAAAAACAAAAAAAACAAAAACAAAAAACCTATACCTCACATGCAGCTTCATTCAGTGTTTTAACATAATTGCATTACAATTGGGTAGTATTGTGCTGTCCATTTCTGAGTTTTTATATCCAGTCCCGTTGTACAGTCTGTATCCCTTCATCTCCAATTATCCCTTCTCTTTTTTTTTTTTTTTAATTAACGGAAAAAAAGAAATTAACCCAACATTTAGAGATCATACCATTCTACACATGCAATCATTAATTCTTAACATCATCACATAGATGCATGATCATCATTTCTTAGTACATTTGCATTGGTTTAGAAGAACTAGCAACATAACCGAAAAAGATATAGAATGTTAATATAGAGAAAATAATAAAAGTAATAATAGTAAAAAAAAAAAAAAAAAGCAAAAAAACAAACAGAAAAAAAACCTATAGCTCAGATGCAGCTTCATTCAGTGTTTTAACATGATTACTTTACAATTAGGTATTATTGTGCTGTCCATTTTTGAGTTTTTGTATCTAGTCCTGTTGCACAGTCTGTATCCCTTCAGCTTCAATTACCCATTGTCTTACCCTGTTTCTAACTCCTGCTGAACTCTGTTACCAATGACATATTTCAAGTTTATTCTCGAATGTCCGTTCACATCAGTGGGACCATACAGTATTTGTCCTTTAGTTTTTGGCTGGATTCACTCAGCATAATATTCTCTAGGTCCATCCATGTTATTACATGGTTCATAAGTTTATCTTGTCTTAAAGCTGCATAATATTCCATCGTATGTATATACCACAGTTTGTTTAGCCACTCTTCTGTTGATGGAGATTTTGGCTGTTTCCATCTCTTTGCAATTGTAAATAATGCTGCTATAAACATTGGTGTGCAAATGTCCGTTTGTGTCTTTGCCCTTAAGTCCTTTGAGTAGATACCTAGCAATGGTATTGCTGGGTCGTATGGCAATTCTATATTCAGCTTTTTGAGGAACCGCCAAACTGCCTTCCACAGTGGTTGCACCCTTTGACATTCCCACCAACAGTGGATAAGTGTGCCTCTTTCTCCGCATCCTCTCCAGCACTTGTCATTTTCTGTTTTGTTGATAATGGCCATTCTGGTGGGTGTGAGATGATATCTCATTGTGGTTTTGATTTGCATTTCTCTAATGGCCAGGGACATTGAGCATCTCTTCATGTGCCTCTTGGCCATCCGTATTTCCTCTTCTGAGAGGTGTCTGTTCAAGTCTTTTTCACATTTTGTAATTGGGTTGGCTGTCTTTTTGTTGTTGAGATGAACAATCTCTTTATAAATTCTGGATACTAGACCTTTATCTGATATATCATTTCCAAATATTGTCTCCCATTGTGAAGGCTGTCTTTCTACTTTCTTGATGAAGTTCTTTGATGCACAAAAGTGTTTAATTTTGAGGAGTTCCCATTTATTTATTTCCTTCTTCAGTGCTCTTGCTTTAGGTTTAAGGTCCATAAAACCGCCTCCAGTTGTAAGATCCATAAGATATCTCCCAACATTTTCCTCTAACTGTTTTATGGTCTTAGACCTAATGTTTAGATCTTTGATCCATTTTGAGTTAACTTTTGTATAGGGTGTGAGAGATGGGTCTTCTTTCATTCTTTTGCATATGGATATCCAGTTCTCTAGGCACCATTTATTGAAGAGACTGCTCTGTCCCAGGTGAGTTGGCTTGACTGCCTTATCAAAGATCAAATGTCCATAGATGAGAGGGTCTATATCTGAGCACTCTATTTGATTCCATTGGTCGATATATCTATCTTTATGCCAATACCAGGCTGTTTTGACCACTGTGGCTTCATAATATGCCTTAAAGTCAGGCAGCGCGAGACCTCCAGCTTTGTTTTTTTTCCTCAAGATATTTTTAGCAATTCGGGGCACCCTGCCCTTCCAGATAAATTTGCTTATTGGTTTTTCTATTTCTGAAAAATAAGTTGTTGGGATTTTGATTGGTATTGCATTGAATCTGTAAATCAATTTAGGTAGGATTGACATCTTAACTATATTTAGTCTTCCAATCCATGAACACGGTATGCCCTTCCATCTATTTAGGTCTTCTGTGATTTCTTTTAGCAGTTTTTTGTAGTTTTCTTTATATAGGTTTTTTGTCTCTTTAGTTAAATTTATTCCTAGGTATTTTATTCTTTTAGTTGCAATTGTAAATGGGATTCGTTTCTTGATTTCCCCCTCAGCTTGTTCATTACTAGTGTATAGAAATGCTACAGATTTTTGAATGTTGATCTTGTAACCTGCTACTTTGCTGTACTCATTTATTAGCTCTAGTAGTTTTGTTGTGGATTTTTCCGGGTTTTCGACGTATAGTATCATATCGTCTGCAAACAGTGATAGTTTTACTTCTTCCTTTCCAATTTTGATGCCTTGTATTTCTTTTTCTTGTCTAATTGCTCTGGCTAGAACCTCCAACACAATGTTGAATAATAGTGGTGATAGTGGACATCCTTGTCTTGTTCCTGATCTTAGGGGGAAAGTTTTCAATTTTTCCCCATTGAGGATGATATTAGCTGTGGGTTTTTCATATATTCCCTCTATCATTTTAAGGAAGTTCCCTTGTATTCCTATCTTTTGAAGTGTTTTCAACAGGAAAGGATGTTGAATCTTGTCGAATGCCTTCTCTGCATCAATTGAGATGATCATGTGATTTTTCTGCTTTGATTTGTTGATATGGTGTATTACATTAATTGATTTTCTTATGTTGAACCATCCTTGCATACCTGGGATGAATCCTACTTGGTCATGATGTATAATTCTTTTAATGTGCTGTTGGATACGATTTGCTAGAATTTTATTGAGGATTTTTGCATCTATATTCATTAGAGGGATTGGCCTGTAGTTTTCTTTTTTTGTAATATCTTTGCCTGGTTTTGGTATGAGGGTGATGTTGGCTTCATAGAATGAATTAGGTAGTTTTCCCTCCACTTCGATTTTTTTGAAGAGTTTGAGGAGAGTTGGTACTAATTCTTTCTGGAATGTTTGATAGAATTCACATGTGAAGCCGTCTGGTCCTGGACTTTTCTTTTTAGGAAGCTTTTGAATGACTAATTCAGTTTCTTTACTTGTGATTGGTTTGTTGAGGTCATCTATGTCTTCTTGAGTCAAAGTTGGTTGTTCATGTCTTTCCAGGAACCCGTCCATTTCCTCTCAATTGTTGTATTTATTAGCGTAAAGTTGTTCATAGTATCCTGTTATTACCTCCTTTATTTCTGTGAGGTCAGTAGTTATGTCTCCTCTTCCATTTCTGATCGTATTTATTTGCATCCTCTCTCTTCTTCTTTTTGTCAGTCTTGCTATGGGCCCATCAATCTTATTGATTTTCTCATAGAACCAACTTCTGGCCTTATTGATTTTCTCTATTGTTTTCATGTTTTCAGTTTCATTTATTTCTGCTCTAATCTTTGTTATTTCTTTCCTTTTGCTTGCTTTAGTTTGCTGTTCTTTCTCCAGTTCTTCCAAGTGGACAGTTAATTCCTGAATTTTTGCCTTTTCTTCTTTTCTGATATAGGCATTTAGGGCAATAAATTTCCCTCTTAGCACTGCCTTTGCTGTGTCCCATAAGTTTTGATATGTTGTGTTTTCATTTTCATTCTCCTCGAGGTATTTGCTAATTTCTCTAGCAGTTTCTTCTTTGACCCACTCGTTGTTCAGGAGTGTGTTGTTGAGCCTCCACGTATTTGTGAATTTTCTGGCACTCCGCCTATTATTGATTTCCAACTTCATTCCTTTATGATCCGAGAAAGTGTTGTGTATGATTTCAATCTTTTTAAATTTGTTAAGACTTGCTTTGTGACCCAGCATATGGTCTATCTTTGAGAATGATCCATGAGCACTTGAGAAAAAGGTGTATCCTGCTGTTGTGGGATGTAATGTCCTATAAATGTCTGTTAAGTCTAGCTCATTTATAGTAATATTCAGATTCTCTATTTCTTTATTGATCCTCTGTCTAGATGTTCTGTCCATTGATGAGTGTGGTGAATTGAAGTCTCCAACTATTATGGTATATGAGTCTATTTCCCTTTTCAGTGTTTGCAGTGTATTCCTCACATATTTTGGGGCATTCTGGTTTGGTGCGTAAATATTTATGATTGTTATGTCTTCTTGTTTAATTGTTCCTTTTATTAGTATATAGTGTCCTTCTTTGTCTCTTTTAACTGTTTTACATTTGAAGTCTAATTTGTTGGATATTAGTATAGCCACTCCTGCTCTTTTCTGGTTGTTATTTGCATGAAATATCTTTTCCCAACCTTTCACTTTCAACCTATGTTTATCTTTGGGTCTAAGATGTGTTTCCTGTAGACAGCGTATAGAAGGATCCTGTTTTTTAATCCATTCTGCCAATCTATGTCTTTTGATTGGGGAATTCAGTCCATTGAGATTTAGTGTTATTACTGTTTGGATAGTATTTTCCTCTAACATTTTGCCTTTTGTATTATATATATCATATCTGATTTTCCTTCTTTCTACACTCTTCTCCATACCTCTCTCTTCTGTCTTTTCATATCTGACTCTAGTGCTCCCTTTAGTATTTCTTGCAGAGCTGGTCTCTTGGTCACAAATTCTCTCAGTGACTTTTTGTCTGAGAATGTTTTAATTTCTCCCTCATTTTTGAAGGACAATTTTGCTGGATATAGGAGTCTTCGTTGGCAGTTTTTCTCATTTAGTAATTTTAATATATCATCCCACTGTCTTCTAGCTTCCATGGTTTCTGCTGAGGAATCTACACATAGTCTTATTGGGTTTCCCTTGTATGTGATGGATTGTTTTTCTCTTGCTGCTTTCAAGATCCTCTCTTTCTCTTTGACCTCTGACATTCTAACTAGTAAGTGTCTTGGAGAACGCCTATTTGGGTCTAATCTCTTTGGGGTGCGCTGCACTTCTTGGATCTGTAATTTTAGGTCTTTCATAAGAGTTGGGAAATTTTCAATGATAATTTCTTCCATTAGTTTTTCTCCTCCTTTTCCCTTCTCTTCTCCTTCTGGGACACCCACAACAACACGTATATTTGTGCGGTTCATATTGTCCTTGAGTTCCCTGATACCCTGTTCAAATTTTTCCATTCTTTTCCCGATAGTTTCTGTTTCTTTTTGGAATTCAGATGTTCCATCCTCCAAATCACTAATTCTATCTTCTGTCTCTTTAAATCTATCATTGTAGGTATCCATTGTTTTTTCCATCTTTTCTACTTTATCCTTCACTTCCATAAGTTCTGTGATTTGTTTTTTCAGTTTTTCTATTTCTTCTTTATGTTCAGCCCATGTCCTCTTCATGTCCTCCCTCAATTTATCGATTTCATTTTTGAAGAGGTTTTCCATTTCTGTTCGTATATTCAGCATTAGTTGTCTCAGCTCTTGTATCTCATTTGAACTATTGGTTTGTTCCTTTGACTGGGGCATATTCTCAATCTTCTGAGCGTGGACCGTTATCTGCTGCTGCTGGCGTCTGGGCATTTAGTCAGATTTCCCTGGGTGTCAGACCCAACAAAGTTGTAAGATTTTTCTGTGAAATCTCTGGGTTCTGTTTTTCTTATCCTGCCCAGTAGGTGGCGCTCGTGGCACATGTTTGTCTCACGTGTTTGGAATGGATCCCCCCGGTCACCGATCTCCGCGGCCTGGGGATTTCCGATCCAATTCTCTCAGTTGGTTCGGGGGGCCGCGCGTGGTGGGGGCGTCAGCCGCCGCGGCTTGAGGGGACCCTGTGGCTCCTTTATTAATTCCCCTATTGGTGTTTGGTTGGACCCAGTCCCTGCCACTGTCGGAAATTCCCTCCTCTCCCTGGAGGGGTGTCAGTCGCCGGCCGCAGTGGGCCCGGGGAATTCGCCACCGGACCAGGGAGCCGCCCGTGGGGGAGGGGCGTCGGTCACCAGCCGCCGCAGCCTGGGGAATTCCCCACCGGACCAGGAAGCCGCCCGTGGGGGAGGGCCACCGCGGCTTGGGTACCCCTCTGATCTGAGACTCGTAGCCGGACCAGGAAGCCGCCCGCAAAAGAGGGGCGCTGGCCGCCGTGGCTTGGGAAACTTGCCTCTCCGAGACTCTCAGCTGGCCCGGAAAGGAGGGAGGGAGGAGCTCCGGCCGCCACAGCTGCTGCTGCTCGGGAAATCGCGCGCCGCTCGGGGATCTCACCACAGCCGAGTCTCACAGTCAGACTAGCCAGTCCAGACTGGGGTACGCTGTGTGTCCATTCCCTGCCGTGGCCCCGGGAGCTGTTCCCCACTGTTTCTGTTCACGTAGTAGTTTCTCTGGAGGAGGATCTAAGACGCACGTACCTTACTAAGCCGCCATCTTGGCCCCGCCTCCAGACATTCATATTGATGATATTTGGAAAAGACAGTAAAGTTCTGTGAAGATTTTATAGTAAATTTTATAGTGCATGAAAGAGATGGTAAAGAATCTTCATCATATTAAAAACCCTAGGTGGTACACCCGGCTCCTCTACTGATGACAGCATTTTAAAAGTTACATTGTGCTGTCAATCCAGCCTGGGTACTTAATTCTGAACAAACAATATATAATTATTGGATTCCCGAGTAGATTTTTTCCATACTCTTCATTCTCTTTTTTCCATACTCTGACATTTTTATTGCCTCATTTTCAGTGCTGTGTATCATAACTTCTAAGAAAAATAAAGAAACGTAATCTTGACGAATATTATGTATTTTTAAATTAGGTTGTTAGTACTATACTTTGATGTTTTAGGAATTTAGTTATGTTCTGTGGTTTGTTTGGTTTTTTTTAAGTGTTTTAATATAAAGCACAGACTTCATTGGTTTGAATTCCTTAGCTCATGGAGCATTGGCGCCAAGAGTTCAGTCATGGTGTTCCAAACATGGTCAGTTTGATACCCCCTGGATTTGTTCATTTCAAGAGCTTTCGAAGCCCCTGAGTCTGCCAGCTATCCTGATCTTATATCGTCAATTGGAATTAAGAGGCAATTTTGCAGGAGTGTGACAGCACACTAGTGGAGCCAACCTTTACTGCTGGAAAAATGGTTCCCCTTATATCATACTAGTGATATTTTATTCACATGTGATTGGCAGCATATTTTTAATCATTTAAATTAAATGCCACAGAATGTCATACTTTTGGTTCAGTTGGGGCAGTGTTAAAATAATTGTTAGGAGGCACATTTGTAATGAATTTAAAACTAGATTTGCAAAATGTTATGATTTGGTGTTTGTGTGTCTGTTTTGGGTTGAGAGGGCAGGATTCATTATAACAGGGCAAAGGCAGCAATGCCCTATACAAAAGCAGTTTCCCACTTAAAAAAATCTACATGCAACCCTTATTGTCAAAGGAAAACATTTCCTTATAGCTTTAGAGGCTCTTTTATTTAAGTATTCATTTGTACAATATGTAAAACAACACACTCATTCATTTGCTTATCACCAAAGAACGTGATAGAGGGATTTTTTTTTTTAATCATTTTTGAAGAGAGGAAAACTAGTGTAAAAGGTTTTTAGCATTTTATGGACTTTCGCAAAGTCTAAGAAACTTACAAAAGAAAGGAAATTTGCCTTCTGATCTGTCAATAGACTTCATTAAGCACTTTTATGATTAGGGTTTTTTTAAAGGTATGGTGAGCATATTAAGTTTACAAAATGAATACTTGTATGTATGCTTCTTAATGTTCATCTAATATATTCTGCAAATTTCATGGGCTTAGGTGTTTGGGGAAACAGGTTAGTAAAATGTCGTTGTCACTTCCCAGATCTCCAGGGGATAAACTGTAAACCAGAACCTTGCAGTAGGGGATGGGCAAATGAGGTAGTCTTCGAACTCAGCAAGGGTTGGCTTTGTCTCTGGAAAGGGTTTGAGAAGGTTAGGTTTGTGCACAGGACTTAAAAGGTGGATTAGGGCACACTGGCATATTGGCTTCACATTCTCATAGTGGCAGGGCTTAAGCAAAGTCAGAAGACAACAAATCTCAAGTTGAGTGTGAAGTAGATGAGCAGCCCTACACGTTCATATGAAGTCTATAAAAAAGAGCTAAATTAAGAGTACCTAATAGGTTCCCAAGAGCTTTTGTCCTAGTAAATGAAAATGCGAGTTGGGTGCCAGAAAAGCAGTGTGCAGAAAATGTGGTGGGAGTGACAGGGACACAGGACAGTACCTAACGATAGGCATTCAGCATCTTGTGGCGCACTGTCTTTGGGTTATGTGCGTTACAAGCAATAGACAGAGAAAGCTGGATAACATTTGTGGAGATATCTGCTCTTATTTAAAATAAATCACGAGTTGGGGCCTGAGGCGACAACTTCAGTTTAAATTCAGACTTAAGGGCATGATTTTATGCAAGCCCATTTCCCTGGTTTCTGAGAACCTTCAGCTCAAGGGAGCCTCCAGCCACTGGCTCTATTTCATGAGTAGTATCTCCTGACTCCACTCATGAACTCAGCTGAGAAACCTAAGGTTAAAAAAGGACTGTAGGGTGGGCCACGGTTGCTCAGCAGGCAAGAATGCTCGCCTGCCATGCCAGAGGACCCGGGTTTGATTCCCAGTGCCTGCTCATGTTAAAAAAAAAAAAGGACTGTAAAATGTTGTGTGGCCACCTTCATCTTTCCATAGTAGCTGACAGAAGTAAGAGTTTTCTTGTCTTTGCATCCCTTCCACCTGGACTTTTAAGGATGTCCAAGACTGCGAGATTGTCTTCTCACTGCAAGATTTTCTCACAAACCTTGGCTTACCTAATTCTCGCAGGGGTGTTAGAAGTATCATTCCCACTTCACAAACAGGAAAGGAAGCCTTACAGAAATTAAGTAGTCTGCCAAGATCAACCAGCTCATTCTTGGCAGAACATGAGTCCATATCTGGTTACAAATCTAAGCTATAATATATGGCCCCTCTAATCACACTCTGGTTCTTCGGATGGTAAATTATTACATTATATTTGAGAATTAATATAAAATATTTCTGTGAAGTTGTGATGCAGTAAAGAAAAAGGTTTAAGTAAAGAGTATACCTTCAACTTGGGTTGCTCCACGTGGCATACCATATCCTCTGCTGCTGACAAAATTCTGATTCACAGAATGCATTCTTACATTGTAAAAATAATTGGCTCGGGACCATCTGAATTACAAACCCTGTACCCACCATTACCTCCTATTTAGGAAAGTAGGGGATATATAAAGTGCAGGGAGGGGAAAGGGGAAGACAGTAAGTAGCCAGTCCCAGTCACATCCGCCCCACTGCTGAAACCCCACTGCTGCCCACTACTCCGGATTTAACTTAAATGCAACATGGAACCAACCACATGGTGAGATTGGTCAAACACAGCCTGTTGAGCTATGTTAAAATGGGAAGTTAAAAGCAAAACTCATGCCTCGTGGCAGTGGCTTTCTTGGGTCACATGTCCCTCTGTTGCCTGCGGATCCTGGTTCTCTTGTTACCAGACTAGCAGCTCTGTGGCCCTTGGCTTGGAATATTCCAGAAGCCTGCAGCCAGGGACACTGCCACTGAATCAGACAGAGGGAAGTGAGGAGGAAGAGAGGCATTTAGCTGGCTATTCTCCCCTTCCTGGGGTGATCTACACTTTCTCAGTGCTCCAGAGGCAGCAAGCAAGGCAAGCCCCTCTGCTAGACTTCCCGAGAGGCACACGAAGCAGTTCTCAGGGCACAAGCAGGGCATGAGCACATAAAAATGATGTGTTAAAAAGGGAGAACTAGCAAAAGCAATAAAGCAGTTGTAGGGAAAGTTAGAACTCTGGGCTTCAATACACTTATTTATGGTTTAATATTGATGCTTTTTGGAGCGACTTATGGTTTGGATCCAAAACTTCTTTAGCATTAAGATCTCAATCTGGCTCTGGATAGTGTACTTTTTCTACCTCAACCCTTGGAAAGATGGTCCCAGTCTCCTCAGGGTTTTGGACACTGGACTGTATCAACAGGCAAATTCTTCCAGTTTAAGAAAATATATTGGAATTGTATTAAATACACATTTGAGTGTATATTCATGCGTACACACCCAAAACGCGATGAAAATTGATTTTGGTGCTTCCACATAATAGGCTCACAGGTTCATAATAGTAGGCAAAAAAAAAAAGCACCAGGATAATTTAATTACATGTATGAATTAAATCAATCACATTTTTGGCTATTGCTTTACATTTTTTTAAGTAGAAATTTTTAGTCAGGAACTGTTAGAAATCTTTTAAGACACAGTCCAATCCTCTTGGCTTTGTAAGTGATGAAAGTAGGGATCCACTTTAGAATCTGAGGAAGGCTTTACAAGATTTCAAACACTTAGAAAAATATAGTTTAATTCAATTATTCAGGGCAAACTTGGATATGCTAACTTTCTGCAACAAGGTTTTTGTGCAGTCTAATGTAAACAAAATATATTTAGGGATCAAATTATTTTTAAATAGTGGAAATAAATGCTAACATAGAAAATGAAGATCTAGAAATAGGCCCTTCCATGTCTTATTCTATGATAATTTCTTAGAATCACTTTCCCCCTACAAGTTTGAATAAAAGGGGGAGAAAAGGTATAGTAAGAAACACCCAATGCTCAAACCCAAATCAATAAGGTCATTTGATGCAAATGGTAACATCTGGTCTGTACCTAGAACTTTGAGATTCTCTTTTGCGGATATTTTCCTTCTAATTAGAAAAAAAAAATCTTCAAAGTGGGCTTATTATGCTTCTTTAAAAAAGGGGTTCGCAGTTCCTTTCTCCCCCCAGTCTCAGCTAAAATGCAGGTAAACGGACTTTAAAAGGATAGCCTCTTCCTGTATTTCATAAGTGAAATTTCTAGAAGACTACAGTTTTACCTGTAAAGCTAGCAGTACTACATTTTTTGCCATATCCTAGGATGTAATTGAGAAACCCAGAAGACCTCAGGAAACATACTATAAACTCTTCCCCACTGTTAGTGTCCAGTTCTCAGTGTAAAATTGCACTGGAGAGTTTCCTCTGGGTAATGGGTAGATCATTGTGCCTTAGCCACAGCTGCTCTTGACAGTGAGGGAACTTGCTTGAGAACTTATGAGGATCGGCCATTTCCCACATGGCAGAAGAGGCTGGATTACGTGATTTCTCTGTTTCATTCCTTCCTACTTCTGTACACAGTTCTAAGGGATGCTGAGAAGCACTAACTTCTAAAAGCAAAACAAAACAAACAAGCAGACAACACAAATTACGTCCCAGCTGTGACGGGAGTGGACTGGCATTGACCGTCAACGTTTCTGGGAAAAGGGACAGTAAAGCTTTAGGAAGGGAAAGCAGTCATTGTTCCTTGCCCGGAAAAACTCAGCGGGCCAAGTTCTGCGCGCCTGGTGGGTGCTGACCTCTCCGGAATAAGAGACCTTCAGAGGTGACTAGGAGGTGCGGGTGAGGGGACGTTTTTGTCACACACCCCCGCTCCCCCCATTTTCCTTTCTGCCGCCCGTCCCGCGGCTGCGTGCCCAGAGCAGGAGTCTGCCAAGCCTCTGGGCACCTGGGCTAATCCAAGGCCGGCA
Source organism: Tamandua tetradactyla (assembly GCF_023851605.1). Classification (NCBI taxonomy): domain Eukaryota; kingdom Metazoa; phylum Chordata; class Mammalia; order Pilosa; family Myrmecophagidae; genus Tamandua; species Tamandua tetradactyla. The sequence goes on along the minus strand of NC_135327.1, from coordinate 54,791,764 downwards.
CCTTGGGCAGGTTGTCAAAGGCTGGGTTCCTGTAGGCCACGAGGTGCGCGGGGCTGCGCTGGCGCCGGGCGGCCCGGCAGCTCCTGCACAGGCAGGCGGACAGCAGCAGGGTGCTGGCGAGCAGGAGGCCGCCGCCCGCGCCCAGCGCCGCCAACAGCAGCGCCAGGCTGGGCTTGGTGGTGAAGGCGCCGCACGCGCCGCGCCAGCCCGCGCGAGGCCGGCTCAGGCCCGCCCGGTTGGCTGCCAGGACGCACACGCTATAGGCGGTGGCCGGCGCCAGGCCGTAGAGCGGGTGCTGCCGCGCTGTGGCCTGGACACCCCCCACCTCCGACTCATTCCCCGGGCTGCCCTCGGCGTGGTAGCGGATTCGGTACCCGCGCACCACCGAGTTGGGGGCGCACCAGCGGACCAGCGCGGACGTGTCGGTCACCTCCGACACGCCCTGGAGCTTGGGGGGGTCGGGGACGGCGTCTTCCCCGCTGAGGCCGGGGCACCGGCACCGCACGCGTCTCTGCAGCTCAGCGCACGGGGTCTGGAGATGCTTGCAGGGGTGGTAATCACATGGAACATCCTGGAGAGAAGTCTCCGCCTCTTCGTCCTCCTCGCTGGAGTCGTCCAGCTGCAGGATCCGAGGCTCACCCTCGGAAGGACTGGGCGGGGGAGCCTTGGCGGTGGCCTGCGTCTTCCCGATGGGCCGAGACGTGCGCACCAGCCCCGGGGAGGAAGTGATGAGACCAAGCGATTTGCTGGCTGATGGGGTGGACGCGGCCTGTTCTTGCCCGTGCTCTGTGCCAGGCGTGGTTGCGGCCCCGGGGGGACCGCCGGGGTGACCAGCGGCTGCTGCAGAGCCGGGGGTGGAGTGTGCGGCCCCTTCCGTGCCGCTGCTGAGCGGCTGTGCTGTGCGGGTGACGGGCTCCGCAGGGACCGAGGAGGCGTTGGCCACGCTCCGTCGGCCTCGCGCCCGCTGAATGGATGGGACTGTGCCAGGCGGGTTGGAGGGGCCCCCGAGAGAGGCGCCCTGTGCTGGCGGGGCCTGAGTGGATGGGCAGGAGGAGGCTGGGTGCCAGGCGAGGCTGGCGGTGCTTTGGTCACACTGGCACAGGCTGGGCAGCTCCGGGAGAGCAAGAGCGGCTGGGAAGGCGCTGCGGGAGCCGGGGGCTGGAGTGCACAACGTGTCGGCGGCCCTGAGAACCGAGGCGAGCCAGTTAGAAGGTTCGGTACGTTTTCCTTATTGGAGTTATGCTCCATAAAGTCTCCAGCAAGACTAATGAGCAGATAGCCATGGCTGCGCCAGGTAGCCTTTGGTCAACCCATCAATAAACAACCTTGTTTTATGAACTTCTGTTTGAAGACAATTTATGGAATATAGCTTGTTGATTAACACTGAACTTATGGCTAAGAGTTCTATAACTCAGGCCTGAACCAAATTTATCTGAAACACATTTTCTCTGCAAGGCACACCATAGCCTTCCTGAACCCAGGAACACTGGACAGCACTTCAGCACTGTGCTCTAGGGGCAAAATCACCAAGAAAAAGCACGAAAATGAGAAAAACAGGGCATTAAATATATTATATACAATTCATGATTAGTGAGGATTAACTGTAATTGGCAAAGGCTGCTTCTGAGCTGGGCTTTGAATCTGCAAGGCAGGGAATTCCTCTCTCTCTGAGCCTTGTCAATGTCTCCATCAGGTCCCCCATGTCACAGGCTCTACTTGCCTCACCCCGCCAACTCACAGAGAAACCTTTGGAGGAAGATCCCATCATCACTCACATAGGGTAGAGAAGGAAACTGAAGGTCAGAGAGAGGAACTAACTGCCCAATATGCCACTGGCTGGCAAATGGCAGAACCCAAACCTGGGGCAAGCACGGTGAGTGGGAGTCCAGTTCTCTAAGTGTAGTGTGCCATTTGCCATTTGTTATTGTCACCTGTTGCTTCCTGGCACTAAATACTAGTAATCATACTCACACTAGCTATCATTTACTGAGTGTTTGCCACATACAGGGCCTGTTCTTAGCACTTTACATGTATCAATTAATTTAATCCGCACTACCCTATAAGGTAGATATTATCCCCATTTTATAGATGAGGAGGTGGAAGCATAGAAGTTAAGTAACTCAGCCAAGACTAATGGTGGTAAGTAGTGGAACCAGGATGGGAAGTCAGGTTGTTGCAACCTCTTCATTAATGCCACAGTGAGACCCTTAACTGCAAAGGGCCTGGGGTACTTGCCTTTGGAGGGAATGAGAAGTGGAGGAGTGGGAGAGACTGAGCCCCACACACAGCTGGGTTTAGATGGGAAGTGAGAAAAGAACTCCACAGGATATGGGTGTTTCCAAAAATGAGCCCCACAAAAGGCAAGGTAAGCTGGTGGAGCTGGTTTGAGGATGCTTAGTCTAGGGGGAGTGCCCCGCCACCCACCTTCTCATGGGGGCTGCCCTGGGAGTGGCTCTCCACAGCAGAAACAGCTCTTCCAGCCAACAGCCAATGGGGAATCTTTGTAGGAATTCTTCTTCTCCTGTCCCATGAGACACTGGCCTTGGACGGAATGACCCAGGCAGAGTTTAAAAGACGAGACTCAGCCTCAGGGATCTGGTAGGGTCTGGTGGGTTTCTAAGAAGCTTTTCAAAGAAGATAGATCCCACCTCCTCTATCCAACAGCTGCACTAATCTAAGCAAGTACCTCATCTCTTTGAGCCTCAATCCCCTCATCTGTAAGATGGGACAGTTATAGTACCTGCTTTGGGCACAGACTGACTAGCAGCTCACTTAACTTATTTCCTTTTCCTACTTAGCACTTGGTGAGACTACATTTCCCAGCCTCCTTTGCACTTAGGCATGCCCACATGACCAAACTCTAGCCAATGAAATGTGAGCAGAAGTGATATAGCTCTGCTTCCGGCCCCCTCCCAGGGGCACTCCACCAGGCTTTTTGCCTCTCTGGCTGGCTGGAATAGAGGCAGAGCCCCAGTCACCTGGGTCCCTAAGTGGGACCACATGGGTAAGGACTGCCCTGCCCAACACCAAAGGAAGACATGGGCCAGAAGGACATCATCCCTCAGTTGTCTGCTCTGTAAATGTGTTACCTGTTTAGGATAGTTCTCTTTGCATCCAAGAGGAGCCAGGACAACTCACAGCTGCAAGTCAGGGGGTTGCCGTAGAGGCTGATGGATAGGACCTGGGAGGAATTTAAGGTCCAAGGAGGGAAGGAACTCAAGTTGCAGCTGAAATACATGCAAAATCAAGCCATTAGGTCAAACTTTTGCAATCGGGCCAAAACTATTCCTATAGTTCATTACCTGGTGCCTGCCCATGCAATCAATCAATCAATCAATCAACTATTCCTATAGAGTCATGGCAGTGTCATGGTAAAACCATTTTGTTGGGGGTTAGAGAGTATTGCATTGTGCAAAACCATTAATGACCTGAACCTTACTTTTTCTTACTTCTAAAATGAAGTGTAGGACAAGCCAAGCAGCTGTGAAGTGAGTGGCTCTATGAGAAGGGGTCAGAAGATGGAAGAGGTCAGCAGTGAAGACTGCTTTTGAAGAACCCCCAGTCCTCACCCCCAGCCACAACCTGGGGGGAAAAGGGGGGGTACTTCCCTAAGCCACAGGAAGTGTCCCTTCCCAGATGGAGGAAGCTTCAAAAGTTTCAAAACTCTTGAAAATGTCCCTTGGGACTTGGAGGTTACAAGGACTCTGAGTCATGTGTGAGAAATCTAAAGGTAAGTGATCGATGCTGGGACTGGCAGGGAAAAGAGAGAAGGGCTGCTTTAGGAGTGACAGTAAGGCAAAAGTACCTGCTTCTCAGGACCCAGATATGGGCTCCAAGGAAAAGGTGGCCTGGTTTCTCTTCAAAGGGACACTGTCCTTCCTGTTAGAAGTCAGGACAGTGATTGCTTTTGGGAAGGAAGGTGAGTGTAAGGACACTTGATGCCCACCAGGCCAGAAGACATTATGCTTCTATCTCTACTGCAAGTAAAACCGTTTACCCTCTTACTTTTCCCACCTACACCCACTCAAACCCTGGAAGGTACTGGACTTGCAAAATCTGTAGGGAAGGAGGCGGATCCAGAGAGAGAGAAGAACTTTATTCCCTCATTCCCTCTTCTGCACTGCAGATTTCCCAGTCCACGTTTGGGGAAAGCAAAAACTCTAAATGAATGAGTTTGAAGTTTTAATATTACACTGGACAGGAGTGAGTAATGGGGGTTATTAGGTCAAATGGGGATGGGGGGATTGTTGCTGTCTAATTAATCATCCGAAGGGCGACGAACAGCAAAAGCCCAGAGAGGATCCATAGGAGCAGTGGAAGAAAACCTGAGGTCTGGTCTGTTCTACATAAAATAACTATGCACGTTAAACACAGTGTAATGGGCAAACGTTCAACACGGTGTAATGGGCAAAAGAACAGTGCGTCTCAGAAACACTTACTTCTGGAGGAGAAGGAGTTGCAGGTGAGGAGTGTCTTGAAAGATGTGTGTGTGGACATAGGTGAGTGCTGGCGAGTCTTGGCAATCCAGCTTGCGCAGCTCGGGGGTCAGCCTGAAAATGTCCCCTTCCAGGCTCCTCAGCCCAGGCATCTTCCTGAGGTAGAGAGCTGTGAGCTTCGGCAGGTCTCTGATCCACTCTGCCTGAACTGAAAGGCAGAGGGGAAGCTACCCACTACCCAGGAAGACAAACACCCAAAGAAGAGGGCAGCAAGGCACCGAGGAAGCCAAAATGTGGGAAGTGACTCATGAAGAAGGGACACAGGGACCAGCACTGGGATTCTTGGAGGCATGGGTCCTTTCCTACAGAAGGGCCTCGGAGATGACCCATCCTTCCTCCCACCTTCTTATAGACAAGGTTCAAGGCCAGGAAGGAGAACAGTTGGTCCATGCTGCAAAGTGGGGGGCCAGGACTGGAATCCAGGACACCTGTCTCCAAGGCCCCTGCTGCCACACCCTCTTATTAGACCCATCCCCAAATAACTGAGACTCCACTGTCTGCTTCTGGGAGTGGGACTCAATTTTGAGGAGTCTAAGTGGAGAGGAGAGGAGGAGCAATGCCGGAGGAGGGCCAGAAACCTAATTGTGTAACTCTCTTAAGGAATGGAGAATGTCTTCCTTGACCTCTGCACTTCCCTTCCTGGTTCTCTTGTCTCTCTGTCAGTGGTGGAACAGGTGATTACGGACTCACGATATCCATAATAATAAAATAATAATAATAATAAAACCAATCTAGTGAAATTAGTGTCAGAATGCAGTAAGGGATATAGAAGTGGTATTCTCACCTCTCCTGTGTGTCTTGTTTGATGATAACAATTTGCAGTGATTCCAGAACCAATTTACCAACGCAGAGGAAAAAATCAATGAATTCATCCAAGCACCAGACACTTCGTGGCTAAGTGCACGTTTGGTGCTAAGTTCCCCCGTCAATCAGCCCCACAGTGATTCATTCACTTCTCCATTCTGCAGGCATTTATCAAGCTCAGCTGGGCAGGGTGGTTGATGTTTGGGGGCTCTGGACCCAGTATATCTGGGTTCGAATTTGGAGGCTCTACCTAGCTAGCAGGCAAGTCACTGCAGCTTTCTTGCCTCGATTCCCTCATATGTTAAAAGGAGATAATAATGGTTCCTAACAGCACAACTTTTTTGGTCCTGTGTGTGTGGCGCTAGGCTCAGAAAATCTACTTGGACGTTTTGTTGTTGTTTTGTTTTGGGGACCCACTTGTGCCAGCTTCCAGGACCGCATGTCCCACCGGTTCTCGGCGCCGAAGAGGCCTGGGGAGACCCGGGGTCCGTCCCACACTCACCCCACGTGAGGAACGTGCCGCTGAGGTCCAAGACCTCGAGGCTGTCCAGGGGCGCGTCGCCTTCTCCAGCGAACGCCGCCTCGGCGATACCCTGGCTGCCGCCGCGGCCCAGCGCGGTGGAGGACAGGTTGAGGACGCGCAGTGCGGGGAAGCAGGCGAAGGCCCGGGGCTGGAGCTCCCGCAGCGGGTTCCCCGCGAGCTGCAGCGTGCGGAGACCGGGCAGTGCGGGCCGGACGCAGGGCGGCAGGGCGGCCAGGCGGTTGGAGCCGAGGTCCAGCGTGTGCAGCCGGGCGGGCCCGCCGGGGCCCCAGCGCAGCGCGGCGACGCGGTTGTGGCGCAGCGTCAGCACCCGCAGCTGGGCCAGGCGGCCGAGCTCCGGCGCGCTCAGGGCGCTCAGCTGGTTGTGGCTGCCATCGAGGCTGCGCAGGGCGCGCGGAAGGCAGCCCGGCAGGCGCTCCAGGCTGCGGTTCGCCAGCGACAAGGTCGTGACCCCGGGCGCCGGGGCCCCCTCGCAGGCCGAGCCTGTGGCGTTGCGGCCGTCGCGCCCCCGGGAGCCCTGCTGCGGGAGCCCGAGGAGCGGGGCCCTTTCCTCTGGAGAGCCTGCCCGACCCGGGCGCAGCGACAGCAGTAGCAGCAGTAGCAGGACCCAGCTCATGGCGGGCGGCTGGGGAGAGAACAGCCTCTTCAATCCATCAGAAACCCGGCAGGAGAGGAAACTAGCCCCCCCCCCCCCCCACTCCACCCGGGGGCCCAGAGGAGGGGCCCACTCTCTGGACGTACCCCCGGGGCTGGGGCTTAGGGAGTTCGCCACCAGTCCCGCGTCTATGTTGTCTTCGCCCCTGCTTGCCCTTCCCCCAATCCGGCGCCCCCCAGCCTTCCTTCTTCTCCCAGAAATGCCATTTTTCCGCCACGGGCAGCATCCGCGGGGAACCTCTTGTGTCCAGTTTGGGCCTGAGCTTCCCCACCCCATGAGCTTCTGTAAGTCCCTGATCGCTGTACGCTCCCCCAGGCTCACAGATGCCCGGCCTTCCATAAAGGTTTCGCAGTACTGAGACGGTGCAGGGGCTCGGCTGGGTAGAAGCTCTGCTGAGATATAAACATGGGGCTCCAAGATGATTTCCTCAGTTCCAGTGAAACTTAGCCACCCCATATTTTTCTCTTAGAACTGCCCAGCTGCAGTGAGTCTTGGTTTGCATGTGACCTGGTCTGCAGGTTGCATTTAAAAATAAATTCCCAGGAGCCCTTTCTTGGGAGAGTGATCAGGGCTGCCTTAGGAGAGAAAAGAAGCTCCTAGTCAGCTTGGAACTCGGTCTTGGGAACTCAGGGTCAAGCATTTCCTGGCCGCATATGGGTTCCAGTAAAAGCCAGGACCAGAGCTGGTGCCAGCTCTGCTCAGGAGGCAGCAAGACCTAGGTCAGGAGTTTCTGGAGTACCCAGAATTCCACCTTGCAGCTGGCAGATCTCGTAGGGGGTTAGATTGGAAAGCCTTGGGCTGGTTTGGGGATAGACAGCTACGTCCACCTAGGCCCTGGCCTTGGTGTCACGGCCTGACCTCCCCCCATTATTGCAGGTGGATGTTCCTGCCCCCACCCTGACCACTGAGCACTAGTTATTTCAGCGGCCACCTGGGCTCCCCAGGAAAGGTCTCCCTCTTGCTACTTCGGGGTTAAGGCAGTAAGAAGATTCCAGAAACTGAGACCAGGAGTCCATGTGTCCAGCAGTATGTCATGCTCACCTGGGAACCGTCTTCCTGGAGTGTGGCACCTCTGGATACCCCTTGGCAATCCTCAGTTTTGTTTATTGATTTCAGGAACCAGTCACTTCAAGCTCAGCTGTGAAACCCAGCCCCTCCTTGCTTGCCAGGACCCTGCTGTTTTCAGCCACTCACTGCATATCTCCCTCCAACCCTCTGAGGCCTGCCCCTTTCCAGGCCCAGCCCCTCCTCCTTCCAGCCTGCCCCCTCTTCAGTTCTCCTTGCACCACCTTCCCCAGGCGAGAAAAGGAGTCAGCTCTCCCTGGCCAAAGTGAGTGGCAGGGGGTGAATGGGGTGTAGTCAGATGCTGTCACCTCTTAGGAATCCACTTCTCCCTACCAGGGACCATCCCCATTTCTTAGGATGCTTGGAGACTCAGGGTGAGGGGAAAACACTCTCCCTGAAAGGAGGGAAGGCTCCCTCAGGCCATGAAAAGGCTTGCAGACATTTATAGGAAAACTCAGCTTGCAGGGCAGGAGAGAGGATTCTCAGAGGAGCCTGGGGGTGGCGCAAACCAAGATCCAAGAGTGCCTGGAAAGAGTGACTTCTCTGGAGCCCAGTTTAGTGACACCAGGTGTTTGTTTCACAAAAGGGGTGGGGATAAATAAAGAGGGCGATAATGCGGAATGGCCCAGGTCTCCCTGAAGATGCAGAGACGGTGAAAAGAGCTTTGTTTAGCGTGTGCCAGTGCCTTTCTCCCTCAGAGTTCCAAGAACAGAGATAGCGTTGAGTGTCCTTGCTCTGCAGCCCTGCCCCCCCAACCCCGCCCCCTCCACCTGCACCCAGCCAGGTGTCCCGAGCTTCGTGTACACAGACCCTGAGACCAGAACTCTCCTCCTGCCACTCCTTGTCTGGGCAGCCCTGAGGAACCCCAGGCACCTCCAGCCTGTTGGGTAATGGGATAATTGGAAACCCCCGGGGGGTGGGTGGGGTGGGTGGGTGTCTTCTTTGAGGTCTTCCCCACCCAAAGCCAGAAACATCCTTTGAGTCTGTGTACAGCTGGAGTCTCTGCTCTGGCCCGGGCCCCAGAGGTAGGAACGCTGTGCCAAGGGTGACACAGAAGCTGGGTGGGCGGGGGGCATCCCGGGCAGGGAGAGAAAGGGAGAGGTGAGGAGGGGCCTTGGAGGGGTCAGCATGCCGGCCCGTGGGCACGGCCTGAGGTGAGGCCAAAGCATGAAAATATCAGCCCCCCTCAGAGAGGAACCAGCCAAGTTCCCCACAGCGAGGCCGTTGGCTGCCCCGAGGGCCAGCAGGGGTCCTGAGGGTCTCGGGGTGCTCCTCTTTTTCACCAGTGGGGTGAGGGATCTGGAGAGGCCTGGCTGCAGCACCCTCCTGAGGCCACCATGCTGGGCTGGGCAGCCCTACTTCCTGGTTCAGGCCTGGCCTGACCGGTTGGGCCTCATGCCTGAGCCCAGCCCTCCAGTTCGCCATGGGCTCTGCTCGCCTCCAGCCCAGGCAGACCGGTCCTTGGCCAGCCCCCAAGGGTGGCTTCTGAGCCTGCACGTGTCACTGGATGTAGACTGTTATTCCCTTGTTACAGCTCAGGAAACGGAAGCCTACAGAGGTTGACTGACAGGATCTTGGGCGCTTAAGTAGTCAGTCGGGCTGACTTCACCCCTGTGCTAATATTACCGCCTTCCATAGGCCTGGCACTCAACACTGTGACGACCCCTCATGCATGAGAGAAACTTTCCCACATATTCAGGCAGACCCAAATCACGCAAGAAGCTGGGGCAGTTGGGAAACTTCCTTTTGTGGTGGAGCAACTCATTCCCAGCATAAACAGGGCCATCTTCTTGAGTCACTGTGGTCCAGGGTGCAGGGAGACACCTGGCAGGGCCAGGCCTCTTCTCCAGCCCCGTCTCCCCTTTGAGCACTTCCTGGAGGCCAGGGAGAGAGGCCTGAGATTTTGGCCCCTCCAGTCATGGTTGCTAGAGTCTCATGACAAAATCCTGGGACAAGCATGTCCTGCTCGGGTGTGTGCTGGGCCCAGTCATGCCCTGTGCTCCATTGCTCCCTCTGCTTGGTGTCTCCTCTTTCATCTCCTTTCTCTCCATCTGAGCTTAGTCTTCTGCACCTGTCTTAGCTGGAGATCCTGAGATAAGGGCTGAGGTGTAGGTAGTTTATTTGGGAGGTGAACCCAAGCAGCATGCAAGGGAGTAAGGAAGTGAGACCCAGAAGGGAAGGCAGTGAAGGAAGGCTATGTTATTGGGCAGGTAGCTGCTGGGGACAACTGGGGCTCATTCCTGCTGGGGACCCTCTGAGAGACTGTAGAGCACACCTCAGTGTTGTTCCATCAGGGTGAGGGAGCTGGAGTGCTTACCCTCCAGCTCCAGTTCCTCGTTGGGTCAAGGACTCTTCCTGTGGCCTAAACTCCCTGCCGTGTCCGGGGCTAGGGGATAACGGGTAAGCAAGGGTAGCTTCTGCCTTAGTGCCCTTCAAGATTTAGCCTGGGGAGGCGCTCCTGCCTCGTTGCTGTCCCCCTGGTGTCCCAGTCTTACTGTTCTCAGGCAGATCATCAGGACCCCTCAGTAACTGGTGACTGAACTTGCTGGGACCCTGGCTGCGTTGTTCCTCCAGCAGCCCCAGCTCCTGTGATGGGGTCTGGCACCCAGAGAAATATCCCATCAGATGAATGGGGAAAGGTGTGATGGGGTACACTGTGGATCAATGTCCTCAAGGTGCCCAGGAGCAGATGGGACAGGACTCAAAACAGGAAACTAAATGAAAGCACCTGAGATCTGTAACTCAGTCCATTGGCATCCTGTTGAGAGCGCCCCGGGGGTGGGAGGTGGGGAGGGGGTTCGGGAGTGGGTAGGATATGGAGAGTGACTTGAGGGCAGAAGTGGAAGGGGAGAATTGAGCCACAGAGAAATTCCCATCCAGATTTCCCAACACTTGTATAGATCTTTGGGGTGGGGGAGGAATCTCTTGGCAGAAGATTCCAAAATTAAAGTGTTAGTAAAACCATGGCCCACAAGAATTACAAAAAAAATAGAGCCAGTAATCCCGCACTTGGCCACATTTCCTTTTTGGATTTAGCTCAAGATTGGAGTCATGGACCCTTGATTTTAGATGGTGCTTTAGAACTCGTCTATAGTCCCAACCCAACCTAAGTATTTCACAAGGAGAAAATGGAGCTCAGAGAGGAAAATTGGCCTGACTGAGGTGAAATAATGCTGCTTCCCCAGCTCCCCAGTGAGGAGAAGGGCGAGCTGAGGTTCTCTCTTCTGTACTGGGCTCTGGGTTTATTTGCCCGGCTGACCAGGGCCACCTGTCTTGGCGTCAGCAGTGTGGGCTTCCTCCTTCCCACAAGTCTGGCCAAGTAAACACACGTGGCAACTGCTGAGCCACTGGGCAGATTTTCTAGACGTTCTGACTTGGCTGTTTCCATCCTACCCCCAGAATTCCAAGAATAAAGACCCAAAGTATAGATTGTCCCAGAGATTCAGAATTGTGCCTTCCAAGAGCCCTGCCCAGCTCCGTTCACAGCTCTGGAAGCCTGGTGGGAGATGCGTGGCTGGACAGGTGACAGGTGGCTGCTCGGCCCGCTGCCCCTACTCTGCCCTCCAGATGCCAGACAGCTCTGGCGAGGTCTCCTTCTCCTCCCAGTTGCAGGAGTTGGAATGCACAGACGTAAAGGGTGCATTCTTGTCTGACACCACAAGATAACGCAGATGAATGGGAGGCCGGTCACGGGAGGGGACCGTACCAGGTTGTTAAGTCTCCAGAAGAAGCTGGCTGTCAGGGCGTGATACACAGACGAGAGGTTTTCAAGAGGCAGGGACTGAATATCTGAGTGGCCAATTTGCCTGTGAGGAAGCGTTCTCGAGGAAATAAAGCAGTAATGGATGAGAATCATGTCTATTTCCCTGTTGCGTTATCACCCACCAGCTGTAAGATTTCAGCACGGGGATTTGTAGAATGCTTAGAAAGTTTTAAAAAATAATTTGAAGTCCTTTACAAATCTGCAGTGGAAAAGATCCAAACTGAAATGAGAAGTCAGACTCTAACTTGCCCCCTTGAGTCTGATTCTGTACAGCATATTCTGGAATTTACCACGGCCGGAAGTGGCACACTGGAGTGAAAAGGGCCTTAAACTGGAGCACTGGATTCCAGGGTTCTCACTCCAATACTCTTGCCATCATAGGGTATGGGGCTCATGTTCCAAAGCTTCTTTCTGCTTCATGGCTCTCATCAGATTTGGCAACTCAGCACACATTCCCTGAGGACAACCAACACTGACCCTGGGGTTTGGTTTATAAAATGGGAGCATAGGTCCCGTCCTCAGGCAGGTCCTAGTTTGGAAGGGTCAGGAGACAGAAAACAATCACATGCAGAGAGCTCATTGTCCTGTCACAGTGGAAACTGAGCTCTGTTAGCCTGGGGAGTGTGCCTAGTTTGTTCTCTGCTTTTCCCCCAGTATCTGGCAGTGCCTTTACCAGTGTATATTTAAGAAATATGTGCTGAATGAATGTTTATTAACTCCCTTTCTCTTATTTCTGCTCATAGTTCCTCATTTGAAATTTTCCACAGAACAGCAATCAGCGTTTTCTTAGATTTCTTCCAAAAGCAAAATTTCTACAATTGCACCAACAGAGCAATGATTTGGGATCTCATGGAGCTTGAGTGTTATTTGTTCCCTATTGGTAGGGCAATTTGCATGTGCAATTTGCACGCTCAGTAACATCTTATTGGATGAAGAAAAGCATGCTATCAATTTGGCGTACGAGTATGTGGTCAACAACCTTACTCACCATGAAAATGCAAATTTAAACCATAATGAGATAGCAATGACACCCCCATCAGAATGGCCAAAATTAAGAAGACTGACAATACTAAGTGTTAACGAGGAAGTGGAGCAACTAGAACCTCATACACTGTGGGTGGGAATGTCAAATATACAAGGACATTGGAAAAGTACTTTGGTGGTATCTGTGAATGCTAACCATGTATATAGTCTATGATTCAGCAGTCTCACTTCTGGGTTTATACCCAAGAGAAGTGAGTTGCATATAATCACCAAAAGATGTATATAAGAATGTTTATAGTAATTCTATTCATAAAAAACAACAACAACAACAACAACAAAAAAAACAGAAGACAACCCAAGGGATTATAAACAGGAGAATGGATAAATAAATTATGGTCTGGTTGTACGATGAGTCACATAAAAGAGTGAACTAGGATACACTCAATAACATGAATGTATCCCATGTTGTACTGAATGACAGAAGCCAGAGAAAAAAGGGTACATTATGTATGATTCCATTTAAATGAACTCCAAGAATAGATGAAACTAATCAACAGTCAGAATAGTGGTGACCTGTGAAGAGTGTTCCAGGCAGAAGGCCCAGTGTGTGCAAAGAAATGGATGTATCACAAGGCATGTGTGGGAAATTCAATATGGCAGGAGGATAGCAGAAGGCATGGAGGAGGAGAAGAGCCTGGAAAGGTTACTTGGGGTTACTCTTTAAAGAACCTTGAGATGATCATTAGTGCTATCTGCCACACAGTTCAGGTTCTCATCTTTCCTGGTAGGATTGGACCTTCTGGCCCCTTGTGATTGGGTGGTGCTGTCTTTCCATATTTTGTTCTGACCAGTGAGTTGTAACTGGAATGATGCGTGTGCCTTCTTTAATTGGTGGTGTGGGACCCTCCAGGGCTTTCTCTTCTCTCACTCTGCCATGGCCACAGGCAGTCTGGGATGGTGGCTGCTCCATCAGCCCTTGTCCCTGAACAGCTGGGATGAACAGAGCCCTCCAGGGGACTAACCACAAAGGATCTAAAGTGTGAGAAATAAACTCTTGTGGTTTTAGGTTGTTTGTTACCACAGCTTTACTTTATCTATTTGGACTGATAATAACTTCAATTATGGTGTCAAGTTCATTTGTTGTTCATTCACACATTCATTCATTCAACACATTGAATGCCTGACCTGCATTACATACTGTTCTAAATGTTTGAGCAGACACAGTCCTCCCTCTCCAGGAACTTTGAATTTGTTGGAAGATACAGACAATAACATGTGAATCAGCCAGTGAACAAGATTCACAGATTGCAGTAAGAATTATAAAGGGAATGAACAGGGTGATGTGAATGTGATATAAAGGCACTGGGGAGGAGAGTGAACACAGTCATCAGGAAGGGATGTTTCATTTAAACTGAGTCCGAAGGATAAGATGGAGCTGCCATGCAAAGGACCAAGGGAATAAAGTTCCAGGGAACAGCATGTGAAAAGACTCAGGCAGGAAAGAGCCTATTGTGTTGGAATAACAGAAAGCAGAGTACTGTGGCTGGGGGAGAGTGACTAGAAAAGTAGGCGGGGACTGTATCACTGGAGTTAAGTGCATATGGCAGGCTTTGTGCATTAAAATGTCATTCCGGTTGCTGTGTGGAATGTAGGCAAGAGCAAAGCTAGGGAGTTGTTAGCAAGCTGCTGAAAGTGTCCAGGAGGGAGATAATGATGCTGGCTGGAGGTGAGGACAGTAAAGATGGAAGCAAGTGTTCTAGTTTGCAAGCTGTCAGAATGCAATATACTAAAAATGGAATGGCTTTAAAAAAGGGGAATTTAGTAATTTGCAAGTTTACAATTCTAAGGCTGTGAAAATGTCCAAATTAAAGCAAGATTATAGAAATGTCCAGTCTAAGGCATCCTGGGAAAGAAAGCCAATGACATTCAGAGTTTCTCTCTCAAGTGGAAAGGCACATGGCAAACATGGTAAGGTCTGCTAGCTTTCTCTCCAGGCTTCTTGTTTCATGAAGCTCCTCCAGAGGTGTTTTCCTTCTGCATCTCCAAAGTCTCTGGCTTGTGTGGGCTCTTGTGGTTCTCATGGCTCTAAAGTTTTTTCCAAAATGGTTCCCTCTTAAAGGGCTCCAATAAGCAACCCACCTTGAATGGGTGGAGACTCATCTCCATGGAAACCATCTAATCAAAGTTACCACCCACAATTGGGTGAATCACATCTCCATGGATAATCAAATCAAATTTCTAACCTACAGTACTGAATAGGTATTAAAAGAAATGGCTGCCTGCACAAGATGAATCAGAATTAAAACATGGCTTTTCTAGAGTACATAATCCTTTCAAACTGGCACAACAAGTCACTAAAGTTGAAATAGGTTTTGGAAGTAGTATCAACAAGATTTTCTATGGATTAGAAGTGACGGTTGAGAGGAAGGAAGGGATCAAGTAGGATCCCATTGCGATGGCCTGAGAATTGGACGGAGGGCGATGCCATTTATTGGGATAGAGGAATCTAAGACAGCCACAGATTTGGCTCTGTTTGGCCATGTGAAATTTCAGGTCTGTTAGGCCTCCAAAGAAGAGGTGAGGAGAAAATTGGATGTGCAACTCTGAAATCTGGGGAGAGGTGAGAGCTGGTGAATTGCATTTGAGAGGTATCAGCATATAGAGGATGCTTAAACCCAAGAGGCGGGATGAGATCACCTTGGCAGAGTGTGGAGAGAGAGAAGAGAAAGGGACTCAGACAAGCATTTGAAGGTGGAGCAGAGGCGTCAGCAAAGCAGGCTGAGAGGAACAGTCAGGGAGGTAGGAAAAAACTCACGAAAGTATGGTATCATGGAAGTTAAGAGAGGGAAGGACAGAGAACTGTCCATTGGCATGGTCTCATTTATGATCTGGACAAGAGCAGGGCTTAGTGGGGGTGGTGGGAACAGAATCAAGAGAGGGTTGAATTAAAGACATGAGAAAGTGTGAACCTTTGCAACTCTTTGGAGATGAAAAGAAAAATGAGGCAAGGTAGATTGAAAAAACTTTTTTAAGGTGGAAGATACTGTTCTGGCTATCTATGGCCAAGTAAGCACTCAAAGCTCAGAGGCTTAAAACAACAGTCCTTATTTTCTATTCCATGATTTTGTGAGTCAGAAATCTGGTGAGAGCTCGGCTGGATGATTCTTTTGCCCTAAGTAACACTGACTGGGCTCTCCTGGTGACATTAAGTTGGCGAATGAGCAGGTCTTGAGGATTTAAGATAACTTCACCTATATGTTGTCTCGGAAGGGATGGTGTGCCAGTTCGAAAGGATTATATACCCTAGAAAAGTCATATTTTCTTCCTGATCCATCTTGCGGTGGGAGCTGTTTCTTTTAATCCCCATTCAGTCTGTAGGTTGGAAACTTGATTAGATCATCTCCACAGAGATGTGATTCACGTAATTGTGGGTATTGGTCTTTGATTAAAGGGAGATGTGACTCTTCCATTCCAGGTGGCTCTTGATTAGTTTACTGGAATTTTTTAGAAGAGGAAACATTTTAGAAAGAGACCACAAAGTCACAGAACCGGGCGGGCCACGGTGGCTCAGCAGGCAAGGATGCTTGCCTGCCATGCCAGAGGACCCGGGTTCGATTCCTGGTGCCTGCCCATTGTTAAAAAAAAAAGTTACAGAGCCCATGCGGCTAGAGACACTTGGAGATAAAGAAGGAAGACCCCCCCATCCCCCCAGGGGAGCTTCATGAAAGAGGAAGCCTGGAGAGAAAGCTAGCAGATGTTGCCATGTTCACCATGTGCCTTTCCAGTTGAGAGAGGAAACCCTGAACTTCATTGGCCTTCTTGAACCAAGGTATCTTTCCCTGGATGCCTTTGATTGGACATTTCTATGACTTTGCTTTAATTTGGACATTTTCATGGCTTTAGAACTGTAAACTTGCAACTTAATAAATTCCCCTTTTTAAAAGCTGTTCCGTTTCTGGTATATTGCATTCTGGCAGCTTGCAAACTAGAACAGATGGTTAGAAGGCTGGGCTCGGCTGGGACTGTCACCTGGAATGCCTACTCATTGCCTCTCTAGCAGAGTGGCCTCGAGGACATTGGAATTCTTGCATGGCATCTCAGGGACATGAGAGAGTGTTCCAGTGAATAAGGCAGAAACTGCAAGGCCTTTTATAACCCAGCCTTGGAAGTAATGTATTGTCATTTCTGCTGTATTCTACTGGTCAAACCAGCCACAGGCCCACCCAGATTTAAAGGGCACAGGCCATAGACTCCACCTCTTTATGGGAAGATGCTCACGTTTTAAAACCTGCACAGACACAGAACATGTTTGCAGGCAGGATGGGAATAGAGCAGGAGATGGAGAGAGGTGAATGGTTCTGGAAAGAGAAGAGGAAACCATAGAATAATGTTCTTCAGAAGTCATGAGGGGACATTACTCAGGAGGTGGAAATTGGACAGTTTCCCACTGTGAGGCCAGATGCCAAGTGAAAAGGTATGGCTGTTCTCTCATCTGGTGACTTCACGCTGCTCAGTTATGAACAGATGAGCTCGTCAGCTGAAGGTGGATGTTGAAGAGAGCAGAGAACAGTAAAAGCCTTGACACAGTAATCTCACTGAGTTGGAACTTAAAGTATGCTTTTAAAAACCGATTTCAACACTCATGGCTTTCTAGCATTCCTCAAAATAATATAGATTGTAAGTACATGCTTATAAACCATGATTATATATATTAATAACAAATCACTTTATTGGTGATTTTCAATTATGTCTTATAGTTAGGGAACCTATCAGAGATATCCAAATTCCAGGAAGTTGCTGAACATTCCTCGTTCTCCTTCTAGATGGAATTGACATACTATTATTTCCATTTTATTGCTGAAGGAACTAGGATTAATTTCATAAAATCTGAGAAAGAACCCAGGATTTAGAACTGTGAGCTCATACCCATTTTTAGGACTATTGAGAACATGGAGACTACCTTTTTGTTTTACTTGAAAGGAAGTTTGAATTACTAATTCATGAGAATCATTTTAAAAAAGAAAATGTCTAAGTGATGGTCTTCACTGGCAAATGATGTGTCCCTTGTTCGAAATGTGTGTGTAATTCCTGTTCTGGAATTGCTTTTGGAGGGAGTTTATGACTCACATGCACAGACCAGTCATCAGGGTTACTTTATTAAATTAGTCACCAAAATATTTTATTTATTACAATCTCATAAGTCACTTCATTCAGTCTTGGATATTTTTAAAAATGGAAATCCTAGAAAAGCAATGAAGATTCATCAACAGAAAGGATATTCCAAAGAAGGGGGAGGGGGCTTTGCTGAGAATTTCAAAAGAGAAGTTCCAAGGACATTTGAGCAGAACCATTGAAAAGGTCCATACGTATTTCAGAGAGTTGCATTATTTCAGGTATGGTTGAGCTCTTGAAACCACCCAAACCAAACCTGTTATCTGTTCCTCCTTCTTCCAGTGTTCATTGTATGTATTTACCAATTGGGTTTCCATCCACCCAGCTAGCCACACTACAAACTGTACAGTCAGGCTTGACCCTCTCCTCCATTACTCTACAAATTCACTGGCTCACCATTCACCACAACCAGGAATGTATTTAGTTGTAAGTTAAGAACACTGAACTAGTAGTGGCTTAACCATATGGGGTTATTTTTCCTACATAACAAGAAGTCCAGAATAGGTAGCCATGGACATTCCTTTAGCTGTTCCTTGATGCCACAGTTTCCTGGGTTTTTTTGTTTTATTTTTCCAGCTCCATCACCTTTAGTGTGTTTCCTTTATTCTCGTGATTGTTGCCTTCTGGTTGCAAGATGGCTGCTGTACCTTCAGCACATTTTCGAAGCAGGAGAAGAGGAAATGGTGAAGCCAGCTGTGTCTCTTCTTTATGAGGATAAAAAAGCTTTCCCAGAAATCCCCATGGCAGAGTTTCCTCTAGGCTCCATTGGTCAGAATGGCCACCTCTCCTTGCAGAGGAGTCTGGGAAGTTGGGGAATAGGATTCTCACAATTAGTGCTGGACCTATAAAGATCATCTCTGGGGCTGGAGACATGACCCCAGCCACAATTTCCTTTCCACCAGCAAGGAAGAAGGAAGTTTTGGTAGGTAAATAGCGTCTGCCACAATTGTAAAGTCTGCTGGCTTAGCTCCATTCCCCAGTGTCTTTTTTTTTTTTTTTTTAACATTTTTTATTGTGAAATATAACATATATATATATACAAAAACAATAAATTTCAAAGTACATTGTAACAAGGAGTTATAGAATAGCTTTCAGAGTTTGGTACAGGTTCCAGTTTCAGGTTTTTCCTTCTAGCTATTCTATACTAAAAGAAATATTAGTACGATTCAGCAGTCATATTCATTTGTTAAATCCTATCTTCTCTGTTATAAGACCTCCTTCTCCCAATCTTTAGGGGTTTTGGGGCTCTGTCCATTCTAACTTTGGGGTGCCAATTGTATGGGATGGGTGGAACTAGTTGATGTTCTTGGAGAGGCTGGTCCTTCTAGGTTTTAGGACTTATCTGGTCTAGGAACCCTCAAAAGAGGTTGTGAGTTTCCTCCAGTGTCTTTTTTTTTTTCAACATATGCAGGCATTGGGAATCGAACCCAGGTCTCCAGCATGCCAGGCAAGAACTCTGCCACTGAGCCACTATGGCCCATCATCCTCCAGTGTCTTTTAACTTGCTAATCACAACAGCCTCTGAACTGGCCCCTCCGTTCTTCCTCCATCAGCTGCCAGACTTAATGCACATCTGATCATAGTGCCTCACGGATAAGGGCATTCACCAGTTCCTCTCTATGGTGGCCCCTCTGCCACACGTGACCTAATTTCTGCCTTTCTTTACACTTGGCAAACTTATCCTTCAAAGATCAGTTTAAGTGTCTCCTTTTCTGGGAAATCCTCCTCAATCTGGTCTCTGACTCCGACAAAATTAATTATGCCCCTCCTCTTTTTACCTAAGTCTTTTTTTTTTTTCCTGTCTCAAGCATGATTGTTATTATACCCCATTACTGACTTATTTGCTCAGATATGTGTCTCCCTAGTTAGATTATAAGCTCTGTCCCATATCTCATCCTTAGCAGCTAGCATAGTGCTTAGTACACAGCAAGTGTTCATGGCTGACACAGCTATTTATCTCCCAATATCTATTCTCATCTTCAGCCTCATAAAATAACTTTTATTTATAGTTAAGCCCATGGCTTCTTTGAATAAACATCTTTGCGGCTAGTTGAAGACATGCAACATAATGGTTGGTGCTAAAGCAGCTATCTGGGACTATGAGATAGCTCCGAGGGTAGAAGCTGCACATGGTGGAGCCAAAAAAAAAAAAAAGATGTGGCTCCTTGACATGGTTTATAATGTTTTAGTAATCTAGACTTGCCTACCTTAGGAATTTTAGGTGGAAGAGAGGAAAAACCTTCTCTTGTTTGAATCACTATTTTAGCCAAACTTAATTGATAGAATTCTTTGAGTTGGTTGAATTACAATGGGCTGAACCCTGGCATAAGTTGAAAATGGGTAGCCCTCAGCCTTCAGATACATATCCCCAGATATATTTCCTTTAGGCCATGCCTAAAATATGTGAGTACTAGGCAGGGTTCACCTCCCAAATCCCCATGATGTCGTATTTGTGCCATGTATATCCACCTACCTCCAACTGCATTTGAGTTTGTGGCACCCGTACCCTAGAGTGACTTTGCTTGGGTTACAAGCAAAAAGGCTCAATCCACAGCCCCTTGCCAAGTGTGTTGGCTGCCCATTTGCTTTCTCGATGTCTCCCTGATTCAGAGAACATTTATAAATGGAGAAAAAGGTCAGGACGAGAACATTTCACTCAGCCTCTAAACACAGAGCATGGTCCCTGAGAAGTGCCTCCCTCCCACGGGATTTGGCATCAACATATCACGCTGTAAAACCATTTAAAAGCAGTGCAGAGAGCGGAGCCACCATGTGGTACAGTGGGGTGGGGTACAGCGTGGGGGTGTCTCTGTTCAAGGTTTGGTGTTTTCTCTGTTGGGAAAAAAAAGAAGTACTCTTTCCTCCTCTCTTAATCTCACCTCACACCCAGATCTGCAAACAAATGTCAGACTCAACAAGCTGGTCAGCAGTTGGGATCTGAGGATTTTTAAAAATAGAAATATTCACTGTTTTAGCATTTGAAATCTAGTCTAAAGTAATTGGAGCAAAAAATTATAAGGTTTTGTAGGCCTTACCCAAATATGTTCTATGAAAAATCAGCAGAGGGACCTCACAAATATAGACAAAGGTTCTCAGCCCAGGAGAACTTGCAGTTCACACAGGAGTATCAAGAGTCATGGTCAAGAGCACAGTTCTGGAGTCAGAGGATCTGGGTTCATATCCTTGCTTCCCACATACTAGCTGGGCGACCTCGACAACTTGCTTGCCCTCTCTGTGCTGCGGTTCCTGGGGTGGCTGGAACTGGCTTGTCCTTACTTGAGAGTTGGGCATCTCTTTCCCCACTCCATGTTCACTGATCATCATCTTGGTAGCTTGAAATTGGCTGTGGTGGGAGTTCGTAATTCCACGGAAATCAGCAAACCCAACAAATCAGGGCTCCCCTCTGCAATCCAAGAAAGATGTTAAACTTGGTCAGCATGACACTGCCCATTTCCTAACTTGAAAATGGGCTAAGAGCTACCTCACCCTCTGGGTGAGAGGAGGATGAACTGAGAGGATCCCTGGGAAGCGCTCAGGCTGCTTCAAAGCACCTAATACATGTTAGCTTTCATGAGTCTGTTAGCCACGTGATAATACCTACATCATTTTTGAGACTACTCTGTGGGAGGGTGGGGGTGAAGGGTAAAGTCTGATTTGTTTCGCTCTCACATTGGCTTGCCGAGCCCCTTAACCTCTTCGTATCCCTCTTGCCCCTGGAGCGTCCTTTACTGCCCTGACAGCCCGTCACCCATCCCTAAAATACAGATTATAGATACTGAGAATGGGGATGGTATTGGCACTGTGACACCAGAGCTTTGGAAGAAGACACACACGGTACAAAGGCTACCTAACTGTGGTAGAAAATGGACCATTATCAAAAAAAAAAAAAAAAACGTTGGAGCCCAAGGGCTACAAGAAACCACACAATTCAGCACCCTTGTCTTTACAGAATGGTAGCTACGTGCTGGACCTTAGAGCAATCCTCGAGTCCCAGCATCCCTCCCAGCCACCCATTTCATAGAAAAGGCAATGGAGGCACCTTCCAACGCTGGGCGCACAGAGCACGGAAAGGGCAGGGAGGGGCTCAGCTGTGTTTCACGTGAGACAAGGCCCTGGGTGAGCGTGCGTGCGAGCCGAGGGGCCCACCTGCCCCGGAGGCTGCGCTTTGCTGCCCTGTGTGTGTGTATGTGTGTGTGTGTGTGTGTGTGTGTGTGTGTGTAGCCGAGCAGCCGCCTCCGCTTCATTCCTGGCCGCCCGTCAGCTTGTGGAACAGGTCCTCGTCGAGCGTTTCGTTCTGGTCCTTGGAGCGGGTGGACAAGAAAATGTAGCCCCCGATGTACTCGTGCACGCTCTTGCAATCGGCGCTCAGGCAGGTGAACGCGGTGGAGACGTTTTGGTCGAACTCGATCGCCACCTGGAAGAGGGGGACGGGGGCAAGGCTGGGCTCGGACAAGGACCGAGGCCACTTTGCTGGCCGCCGATTGGGCTCCCCAGACAAACACAAAACCCAAATCCAAAAAAAAAACCCACCCATCTCCTCCGTGAAACACCACGGAAAATATGTTTGCTCTCGTTGCGCCCTCTGGTGGTATGGACTTTGCCGGACACTTGGTATAACAGGCTGAACAACTCCCAAAGCTCACACAGCCCGCGTTTCCTCCCCACCCCTCACCAGGATAGGGGGGCTTCTCAAGCACAACCTGTGCTGAGGGGCAGGGTGTTTTGCAGATACTTTAATACCCACTGCCCAACCCACGTGAAAGTCACAAACTCTGAGACCTAGAAGAAACTGAGACTTCACTGCTTCTCAAGCTTGGCTGTGCACTGGAAGTATATTTTAAAATATTGTATATAAAAAAATATTAACACTGGCTCGCTCTCCCAGAGATTCTAATTTAATTGGTCTGGTTTGTGGCCTGGGCAATGTTTGTGGGTGGGGGAGGGGTGGGGGACGTGGGGACCAGGGGTTTAAGCTCTCCAGGTGATTCAAATATGCACTAAGGTGTTAGACCCAAGGCCTTTGAGATCTCCAGTATCGGGCCTTTGCTGTCCAAACAAGTCCCCAGGTGGCTGACGGCACTGCAGGGAGGGGACTCCAGGGCTTTTGAAAAAAGTGTGAGGTTCTCACCATCACTCTACGTTGATGGTTTCTGCTGGAAAAATGAGAATGCTGAAGGAACAAGGAAGAAAGACCACCTGCACCATCGGAATGTTTAAATCAGTAGGATGCTAAGATGACTGTAATGTCATCTAAAATTTTCTGTGACGCACACTTGGTCTGACTTGAGTCCCCAGGATGGACAGGGATGGAGGACTGTGTGAGACGTGGGCTGAGGATTTGAGGACTCCCAAACTCAACAGGCCAAGCTTTCCTCTCATTCCTGGGCACATCATTTGCTTCTCTAACAGTTTTTCCCTTTTGAAACTGAATGCTCTCCAGGTGGGCAAATTAGCCTTTGAGTCCCAGCCAGTTTGACCTCTTGGCAGCCAGTGAGATAAGACCTTGGATTTATTTTGTATGACAGTTATCTCTCAGGTGGCTTCTGCTAAGTAATCTTCAGCCTAAGTCTTATATAATCCTATGCTGAATAAATGAAAATGAGCCAACTGCTCAGCAATTTTAGAGTGTGTATGTGGAGTAAAAACTCGTGGTTTTAACTCCAAAACATTTGGCCTTTACTCGCTGTTAAATTGCCCAGAGCTGCCTGTGAAGATTTTAGCAGATAATGATCACATGCTTGTGGTTTGTTAATTGTAACTATAAGAACAGCTTTTAAAAATCAGAATAATCTGCAAAGGAGCACATGTTTACAGGTGCAATGCTAAATACCAGAAACTTTCATTTTACCTGGCGGATTTCCCAATTTACATTCCACTGTTTCATATTTGTGAATCTCCATGTTGTAATTGGAATCCCAGTTGTTGCATCGATTCTAATCAACCTGTTATATGATACTCCCAGAATATCATCTTTCTTGCTTCCTTTAAATCTGAAAAAAAAAAAAAGATAAAATTAAGAGGGGCAACTGTTTCCTATAATTTGATGTGCATTCACATACAACTTCTTAAAGAGGAGATAATGTCATTTCTACACCAAGAAAGGGACAATGAGGGTCTAACTTTCTACAGGCCATTTCTAATGTGATACAGAAAAAGTGAAGAAAATAGGATTTGGGCTTTCCTTGCAGACATTCTGAAGGTGAAGTTGACATCAGAGGAAAGCAAAATAAGAGGAAAAGATCAGCACCAACCATATGCTAGGCTCTGTTCTAGGTACTGAGGATACAGCACTGAACTAAAACCTAAACAAATAGAAAATTCCTTACCTAGTGTAGTGTATGTTCTAGTAGGGGCAGAGCGTCATGAATAAATAAAATATACATGTGAGAGAAAATCATGAAGACAAGTGAAGCAGGGAAGGTGGGTAGGGAATACTGGCAATGAGGTTGGTGTAGTTTTCAATAGGGAGGTCAGTGAAGGGCTCAGTGAGAAGGTGGCATTCGGCCAGAGCTGATGCCATGAGGAATGAGCCGTGTGGATATCTGGGAAAGAGAATTCCAGGCAGAGGGAGTGTTGAGTGCAAAGGCCAAAGCATGCTTTTGCATGTCAAAGAAACTGCAAGGGCACCAGTGTGGTCGGGCACAGTCAGTGAAGGGGAAGGAGTGTGAGCTTAGAGAGCTAAGGCCCTGCAGGCCAGCAGGAGGGCTTGACTTTTACTCTGGGTCAGAGAGAACATCTTCACCAGGTTTTGAGCAGAGGAGTAGCATCCTATGACTTAGGTTTTAAAAGGATCACTGTGGCTGCTAACTTGAAAACCTGGAGAGGCGAGAGTGGAAGCAGGGTCACCAGGCTGCAGGCTACTTCCAGGACCCGGGTGGGAGATGACGGCGAGCCGGCCCACGGGGGTGGTGGGGGCAGTGGGAAGTGGTCAGGTTCCGTGCAGACTTTGAAGGCAGAGCCGGCAGGATTTGCTGATAGGTAGGATGTAGTGTGTGAGAGAAAGATAGGGATCAAGGATGACTCCAAGGGATATGGCCAGAGCATCTGGAAGGAGTTGACATTTACTGAGATGGGGAAGAATGCTGGGGGTGGGGGATGGTTGCAGGTGAGGTGAGGGCAAAAGATCAGGAGTTTGGGACATGCTAAGATGAAAGGCCCATTAGACATCCAAGGGGAGTTGATAAGTAGGCAGTTGGATTTATGAGTCTGCAGTTCAAGAGAAGGTTCTGGGCTCAAAATAGACATTTCAGAGTAGCCAGCTTATAAATGAAGCCAAAGAGTAGCTGGGCCCCAAGAGGGTGGGCACAGATTGAGAAAAGGAGCAATCTAAGGATGGGGCATACGTACTCCAGTAGTAACAGGCTGGGAAGATGAGAAAGAACCAGCAAACGGGACCAAGAGAATCAGCCAGCGAGGGAGGATGTCAACCAGGAAAAGTCCTGGAAGCCAAGTGAAGCAAAGGCGTCGAGGAGGAGGAGGTGATGCAGTGTGTCAGAGGCTGCTGAGTTCAGCTGCAGTGAGGGCTGGGAACTGACCGCTGGCTTTAGCAGTGTGGAGGTCAAGGGGGATGTTGACAGGAGCAGTATTAGAGCAGTGACAGTGAGAGGAACCTGAGTGCAGTGGGTTCAGGAAAGAATGGGGGAAAGGAATTGGAGATGGTGGGTTTGAAGAGTTCAGGTGCAAAGAGGGGCAGAGAAAGGGGACACAGCACCTGGAGGGGACTGCGAGGTTAGTTACAATGCCCAGGATCAGAGAGCCGGTTGCTGGGGTCAAACACCGGGTCTGGTTGCTCAGGAGCCTGTGTCCTTTCTCTGTGCCGGGCTGATCTCAGTTACCAGTGACGAGTGTGTGTGTGTGTGTGTGTGTGTGTGTGTGTGTGTGTGTGTATGTGTGTGTGTACATATGGGCAGGTGTCCAGGGCAACTTTGCCCTCCCTGACTCTTTTCTGGGATAAATAACCAGAAGGAGTTCCTTGTTTGGGACAAGCACTGGGGAATGGATGTTAATAAGATTTTTTTTTTTTTCAGTGAATAGAAAATAGAAAAGTCTGAATAACTCCCTTGCCAGAAGGAGTAGGAGAACTAATGTCTTTGGAGAGACCCAAGTAAACAAATGAAAACTGAACTGTCTTAGAAGCCAGTGCTTTAAAAATATAAACCAATCTTCTAATCGTTGAATTGAAAAAAATGAGGTGAGGGCGAGTACTTGCTTTATTATGGGATTAAGCATAGATTTTCCTTAAACATTAATTTTTCCTTACTGAAGTAAAAGAAATATTTTATTTACATGCATGCTTGTGGACACACTTTAGGGGAACCATTCATTTTCTGCAGGGGGGCTGAATCATCATGGAGCGTAGGGGTTCTCAGTGGGGGCACTGGGTTTTGGGGCCCTGACAAGGAGGTGAACTTGGACAGGTCACTAAAGTTATTTTTGTATATCTCAGTGTTCTCATCTGGAAAACAGAAGGAGGACAACAGATGGGCCACCTAAGGGTCCTTCTGGCCTGGAAATCTGAGACCATCTGGAATACGGTCTCCATCTGATAAGGCTGGGTGACAAGAAGGCACAGGGTTTGCTGAGACCTCTTTGTCTAGAACCCTAAAATTTCCCCAAGACCACACCATGAGACACCACATGTGATACACAACAAGGAGGACCCTGCAATCACAGGAAGCCACAGATCCCATAAAATCAATAGGTGACAGCCTCCCCTGGCTTTACACAATCAAAAGGTGACAGCCTCCCCTGGCGCTCCTAAAAGAAGTAAATCTTTAAAAAAAAATTTTAAATTCCCCTTTCACATTAGCCATGTTTCAGGGGTGCTGGGGCTTTGAGCAGAGGGGTATGGAGGACTGTTCTGAGCAGTTGAAAGTGTTTGGGCTATTTGTGAAAGGGCAGCCTTCCAAAATGAAAGGTCTTCTAGGTCCTCAACCAAGCAAGAATAAACCAGGGGGTTGGGGGAAGTCATCTGAAATTGAACGGACAGTGAGAGAGGGAGTGAGCCGTGCAATCACCTGACGAGGTAGTAGGTGAGCCCGAATTCAGGTAGAGACTGCCACGCCTGGATGAACCGCAGCTTGGCTTCCACCAGCGTCATCTGGGCCACGTTGTGGTGAGCATCCAGGATGCGGGCTGCCAGCTGAGCAGAAGCAGGAAGCATCTCACTCTTCAGCATGCACTGACTGCCTTGGAATCCTCCCGCTAACTCCAGATCCCCACGAGGAAAACAAATGCACAGCCCAAATGCAGCTCTTCAAAGACTATTCATTCTCATTCATTCATTCATTCATTCATTCTCTCTCTCTCCTTTTCCACAAGACGCGAACATCGTTGGGGAAAAGCAGGAGTGCATCAGCCAGCACATGAGCATCTGAGGTCCATGCAGATGGGGAGTTTGGGGGTCCCTCTCTCTGGAGGTGTCCATGGACAATGACTCTACTTGAATCAGTTTATCTGCAGCTTTAAACCTACTGTTATGAAAGTATAATTTAAAATTTTAATTGGTGCAGATTCAATCATTTTATTCTTAAATTCAATTTGAAAATCTCCCCATGTCCAGATACTCATTTCTTAATATTATCTAATTCCTGATCCAGCTTCAAATTTCCCAGCCCACCATTGGATTTCTCATGACGCTGCCTTAATCAGATGGAATACCTCCTTTTATTTCAGAACATAAAGCATTCACTGCAAACAATTCCCCCAACAAGGTTAGCGGTACCTGTTTAGATTTGTGTCTTTTGGCACACCGAGGTGACACAAAACATTCTGGGTTCATGTCCATGCTTTCCAGATTGGAAGCTGCCTGCGATGCTGAGTTTCGGATTTTCATCCTCAGAAATGAAAGGATGTTCAGGACCTCTGGCTGGTAGGAGCTGTCTGCCATGGTTTTCCCCTTCGATGCCAAGATGCAGGCGGCCATCCATCGGGCATACTGATTCTCCTGCAGCAAACACCAGGGGGCTGAGAATCAAGTTCAAGTGCTCAGCCCCGCCGCTGGGAATGGAGCAGGATGTGGACTTTCGTCTCTGTTACAAATCAAACCTGTCACCTTCCAAGCA
This sequence comes from Tamandua tetradactyla, assembly GCF_023851605.1. NCBI lineage: Eukaryota > Metazoa > Chordata > Mammalia > Pilosa > Myrmecophagidae > Tamandua > Tamandua tetradactyla. The sequence continues at coordinate 54,764,220 of NC_135327.1, read as the reverse complement.
AGGAAGGGGGAGAGGCAGCTCACATTCAGAGTGGCTGTAAAACCACCTGATTTAACACCCCACAGCAGCTCTGGAGTCCTATGTTGAGTTTTTAGATGCCGAGGGGCTAAAGGATAAGAATGTCAACTTCGATAAGTTCCCTGCAGGGAGGTTTGCACTTAAAGATGAACAAATGACACTAAGGGACACCGTGGAGTGTATATAAACAGGTGAAAACTCAACCATCAAGGAGTCTTCCTTGATACATATTTTCATTTTCATACCCTATCTGATATCTGTGATAGAAGAAAATGACAAAAAAACATTCATTGATTTTCTGTAATATTACTCCCCTGGCCTATTCTTAGTACAGATTCTAATCCCATGGCAGGAAACAGCCATTGATAGGATCTGAACCAGTTAGTGGCGGCTGCTATTGTTCTCTGATGTCTGTGTTCATTTTTGACCTCAGGGAGCAAAAATGAGTGGTTGGAAGCTGAGAGGGTGCAGGTGAAGAGTAGAATTCTTCAAATCAACAACTGTGGCACATTAAATTATTGACCTCAATCTCTACCCCCCTGGTATCCACACCCTCTGCCATGTAACTTTACAGTCTGTCCCATTAGAGCCAGAGTGTAATTCCATGTCCCTTGACCATGGGCTTAGCCGTGGACTTGCTCTGGCTAAATGGCATGTGGGTGGAAGTGACAGTGTGCCAATTTCAAACTTAAGCCTTAGGAGGTTTGCATGTTTCCAGCTGCCCTTTTGCATTTCTGCCATTATTATGAGAAGAGATTCCTCCAGGCAGTGTAGGATCCAGTATAGATACAAGTCCAACCTGAACAAGGAGCCAAGTCTAGCCAAGCCTGTGGCTTGATACAGATTAGCCCAGCAGACATTACCTGGATCATCTAACCTCCAGCCTACCTGTAGATCAGGTCGATTTAGGGTCATTTGTTACAGAGCAATAGCTGACTGATACAGTAGTGCTCTAGTTTGAGAAAACACCATGTACGTTCTACCCTTAATAAACATGAAGTGACAACATTTTTGTGGTTTTACTTACATGGTCACATCTCAGATACACTTCATTCATACCATCAGCAACAGGGATTAGTAACTTGATTCCAAATTTTCTGCCTGCTACATTTACATCTGGCATAACTTCGCAGCCTGAATGATGGAAAGCAGGGACAAAACTGAGTTCTGAGGGATCTGTTTTATAAATACCAGGTATGTATCTAAACTAAGGACTTTGAACATAAGCCCCTCACATTTGATTTTCTCCTGAAAAATTCAGAGGCAAGATGATAACATCAGTTAACAAATAACTAAATAAGATTTATAGGCAATTAATATGGGCAAAGAAAAAATATCTTCTTGACTATATCGTCTATTGAATTAAGTTTTTTAGGTTGAAATTGGCTATCTCCTAATTCATAGGAACAATTATGAACATGAACTTTAAAATAAACCAGAGCAGCGGGAGTTCCTTGATTGCCACCATGGTAAAGGAGTTGAATGTACTGGTTAATTAAATACTTCAATTAATAGAGTTACTGGTACCCTTACAGTCACTGTCAGAAGTTAGAAGAAGCACTAAAATGACACTGAATTAAACATCACTGTTCCTGGATTAAGAAAGCTTTTCAGGATTGTATAGTGCCTGGCATGCTACACTTGTGGACACCAGTTGTTGTTCCATAGCTTTTGGGCATACTGGGGCAGAAGGGGCAGCAGTGTGCAAACCACATTTACTAGGCTGTGTTCAAGGGCCATGTTCCACGGGAAGAGGAGCTGTAGGCAGGCTGCCATTCTGAAAACAGTGGCATGGACAGCTTCCTCTAGAATTAAACCTTGCTTCATTTTGTAGGTCTCTAACCTTTAACTTGCTCACGGAGTCATGGCAAGCCATAGCAAGACATAGGACATTAATTTCTCTTACCTCTAAGATTTAGTTTTTCTACTGGTTCTCCTTGTTCAAGTTCCTTATTTTTAAAGTAGGCTATAGATGTGTCTTTAAAGACGAACCAATATTGTTTGAAAGCTTTTAATATTAGTTTCTTTGGCCTGCAAATGAAAGCACAGGAAGCAGTCATCCAGATATGCAGAACATATTGCAAATTTCCAGCAGATCAAGATGCTCTAGAAGTCCTTTGTGGTAGTTAGGTTCAGTTGTCAACTTGGCCAGGTGAAGGTACCTAGTTCTGTTTCTGTGGCCATGAGCCAATGGTATGTGAACTTCATCTGTTGCTAATTACATCTGCAGTCAGCTAGGAGGTGTGCCTGCTGCAATGAATGACGTTTGACTTAATTGGCTGGTGCTTAAATGAGAGAGCGCAACGTTGCACAGCCCAAGCCCCTCGGCATTCCTCATCTCATCACTTGTAGCTCAGCCCAGGCCTTTGGAGATGCAGAAAGAAGTCACCCTGGGGAAAGTTGTTGGAACCCATGGGCCTGGAGAGAAGGCCGGCAGAGACCATCCTGTGCCTTCCCACATAAGAAAGAACCTCAGTGGAAAGTTAGCTGCCTTTCCTCTGAAGAACTAACAAAATAAATCCCCCTTTATTAAAAGCCTATCCGTCTCTGGTGTGTTGCATTCTGGCAGCTAGCAAACTAGAACACCCTTTCAAACAATATACTTTATATTTTTTAAAACAGAGCTTTTGTGAAGATAGAATGAGACCATCTACGTAGTGCTTAGCACAGTGCCTGGTACATATTAAGTGCTCAGTAAATTATTATTATGCATGTGAGAAACATACACAGATCCAGTGGCATCTGAAATTCCAGGATACTTCTTGGATCTGAAAAAGCTGTCTGTATGGACAGCACAAAGTTCAGATTATCAGAGATAAAAGCCAGACATAAAAGTGAGCTAATTTTCATTAGTTTCCATTTGATCCTCAGGAGAAACCGTCAGAGAATTCTCAGTGTGCAGTAGAAATCACTGAAATCTACAGCTCTACTATACAGATCCTACTGTGGTTAAAAAATATTTTTTGGAAGATACCCAACAGTGAGGTCTGCAAACTTTTGTACCTGTGCCAGCAATTTAGTTATACCTCTGGGTTGCCGAGGCTTCATTGGTAGAACTAGGTTCTCTCCTTATTTCCTGCAAGTTGGACTTAGCCAGTCTCACGTCAAGCTCCATTTTGCATTAAAATTCTTTTATTTTTATTTTATTCAGCATTTCTATGAGCTTATCACAAGAAGGGGTTTGAATGACATTATCTCCATGTTGATGCACACTGAAGCCCACTATTTTATTATTATTATTATTATTATTTTGCATGGGTAGGCACCGGGAATTGAACCCAAGTCTCCCGCATGGCAGGCAAGAACTCTGCCTGCTAAGACACTGTGGCCCGCCCTCCTCCTATTTTATACAATGGGTACAATAGAGGATTTTGTTTAGGAAAAAAAAGTGCTTCACAATTAAAAAAAAACCAACGAGATGAAAAGCGAAGGTCTACTCTTACACTAATACAAGGGGTCTGGGGATATGAAGGGCCTATTAAAGGTCACACATCCACTCTGAATAGAACCCCACCCCCTCCTTTCCGCCTTTCCCTTCTGCTTCCCACCTCTCTCCTTTCCTCCCTCCCTCTCTTCTTCCCTCCCTTCTTTCCTCCTATGAACTGCATTAAATATTAAATTCATGGTCTCCAGACCTTTGGTAGATGAAGTGCCCAATCACCAAATGCAAGAACAATTTTCTCAGTTTGGCTATAACAGTCATACCAAACTCCTCTGCTCGGGGCAGCATGATCAAGATGGACATAAAACATCTACAGCTACATTTCCAGGAAGATGGACGAAAAGAGCAGCTCAAGATGAGCCCTGCTGGGCGGGCCACGGTGGCTCAGCAGGCAAGGACGCTTGCCTGCCATGCCAGAGGACCCGGGTTCGATTCCCGGTGCCTGCCCATGTTAAAAAAAAAAATCAGCCCTGCTCCACAGAAAAGTTAGAGAAGGGTCAGGAGGGCAACTGAGGTGGGAATTTGGGAGTGTAGCTGACCTGGGAGAGACTTCTGCACCACATAGGTGGCCCTAGTTGCAGAGATCAAGGAACTGAGAGGCAGAAAGCTGGAGACTGGCATGGAGGAGCGGAGTCCATGGGACTGCACAGAGGGGAGCACAGGACTAGGAAGTAAGCCAGGCTGCGTTGCTTGGGCACACTACCCTCACCAGCGCAGCCCTGTGACTGGCAACTTAGCCCACACCACATGCATCCAAATCCCATCACCCACTCCCATTCCCTACATGGCAGGCACCCCCACATCACCAGCCCCCAGTGCACGTACCTGCCCCACACCCCACCTCAAGTGCAGCCCAACCCATCTCTTCTGCACACCTCCCGAGCATTGCCTCCCTCTCCCTGTTCCCTGCAGGCTGTTGCCAGTGCATAAAGGCTGCAGGTACTAACCTCCATACCCAGGCTACCCCCGCCCCCTGCCCATAGTGTCTCACAGCCTAACCCCGCCACCATGCCCCTGAGCCCTGAGCATCAGTTTATGGCACTCCTAAACCCATGTATGCACATGGGCCCCCAATCATGTTATTCAGCTCTGGGAACCTCAGTCTACAGCAATCCTAGAACCTCATATGTACACGGCCCTCAGCCACACTTCCCAACTCTGAGAAAGTGCTGACCTGCACAGCTGGGTCACATCTGCCCCCAATCCATGACGGCATAACGCTGACCTGCTGCCACAGATCTATGCATGTGCCCAAAGGGCCCTGTGCTTTAGACCAGAGCACACGAGGGTTATGCACCCCAGACCAGTGCACACGCATAGCTACATCCTCCCTGGCCTCTAGGCATCCACATTCACAAGCATCAACGTAACATCCACAACCTGCACCCACACCTGCCCTGAAAAGAATCACTGCACTGAGTGCCGCACCCCATACCCTGCTCCCTGCTGTTCAACCATCCTGCAAACACAAGGCCTTAGACTACTGAAAGAAATCAACCCCCAAAATAAAGTGCTCAAGATATTTACATGCCACAAACTCAGCAGAAGATCACTAAGCATATCACAATGCAGACAGGTATAGCCCTGGCTCATGACCAAATTAAAACACTGGTGGAGACACAGACACTGGAACAAGTAATCAAAGATGTTCATACAACTCTACTTAATAAAATACATGGGATAGCAAATGACATAAAGGAGATCAGGAAGACAGTAGAAGAGCACAAAGAGGAATGTGAAAGAATAAATAGAAAAATAGCAGATATCACAGAGATTAAAGACTCTGTTGACCAAACAAAAAACATACTAGGGGTACACAACATGAGATTTGAAGAGACAGAAGAAAGAATAAGATGATGTAGAGGACAGGATAATTGACTTTGAGGACTCAAAATAGCAAATGGCAAACAAGATGGAAAAAATTGAATGGGAACTCAGGGAAATGATGGACAAAACAAAGCAAGCAAATATAAGAATCATTGGTGTCCCAGAAGGAAAAGAGAGGAGTAAAAGGCTAGGAAGAGTAGTTGAAGATAAAATGGGTGAAAACTTCTCAACCCTCATAAAGGACATAAATATACAAGTCAAAGAAGCCCAATGAAATCCAAACAGAATAAATCCAAATAGGCCTCCCCCAAGACATGTACTAATCAGTCAGTCAAATGTTGAAGAGAAGCAGAAAATCCTGAAAGCAGCAAGAGACAAACAATCTACTACATATAAGGGAACCTACATAAGACTGAGTTCAGACTATTCCACTGGCACCCTGGAGACGAGAAGGCAGTGGTATGATACATTCAAGATCCTGAAAGAGAAAGACTTCCAGCCAAGAACACTGTACCCAGCCAAACTGTCCTTCAGAAATGAGGGAGAGATTAAAGTTTTCATAGACATGAAGTCCTGAAAGAATCTGTCAACAAGAGACCAGCCCTACAAGAAATAGTAAATGGAGTTCTGCTGGCTGAAAGAAAAAAAGACAGAGAGGGAGGTCTGGAGGAGGGTAAGAATTGAAGAGTACCACTAAGGGTAATTTAAAGAATGCAAAGAGAAAGAGAGAAAAGAATATATATTTTTTGTCAGAAGATCTGACAACAGGATTAAAAAGATAAGCTGGTGGATTCAAATAATAGCTTTTACATAATAACTTTTAATGTTAATGGACTAAACTTACCCATTAAAAGATACAGATTGGCAGAATGCATTCAGAAACATAATCCAGCTATAAGCTGCTTACAAGAGACACAAGGATTTTAGACATTTAGACACAAGGATTTTAGACACAAGGATGTCATTTTAGACACAAGGATACAAACAAATTGAAAGTGAAAGGATGGAAAAAGATTTTCCATGCAAGTTGTAACCAAAAGAAAGATGGAGTAGCTATCCTAATGTCAGATAAAATAGACTTTAAAATGTAAAGACATCATAAGAGACAAAGAAGGATACTATATACTAATTATAGGGTCAATTCACCAAGAAGATATAACATTCATAAATGTTTATGCTCCCAATCAAGAGCTCCAAAGTACACGAGACAGACATTGGCAAAACTGAAGGGAGTTGTGGTAGTCAGATTCAGTTGTCAACTTGGCCAGGTGAAGGTACCTAGTTGCCTTTCCTATGAAGAATTAATGAAATAAATCTCCTTTTATTAAAAGCCAATCATCTCTGGTGTGTTGCATTCTGGCAGCTAGCAAACGAAAACAGGAGTGTTAGATGTTTCAACAATAATAGTAGGAGACTTTGATACACCTCTCTCCTCTATAGATAGAACAACCAGATAGAAGATCAACAAGGAAACAGAGGAGTTAAATAACTTGATAAATAAATTAGACCTAACAGACATTTATATGTCATTGTACCCCAAAGCAAAAGGTTATACAATCTTCTCTAGTACTCAATGAACATTCTCCAGGATGGATCACATGCTGGGGCACAAAACAGGTCTTTATAAATTTAAAAACTTTGAAATTATTCAAAGCACTTTCTCTGATCACAATAGGATGAAACTGGAACTCAATAACCACCAAACGACAAGAACATTCACAAATGTATGGAGATTAAATAACACACTCTTAAACAACCAGTGGGTCAAAGAAGAAATTGCTAGAGAAATCAATAGCTACCTGGAGATGAATGAAAATGAGAACACAGCTTATCAGAACTTATGGGATGCAGCAAAGGCTGTGGTGAGAGGGAAATTTATTGCCCTAAATGCCTATATCAAAAAACAAAAAAGAGCAAAAATCGAGGACTTAACAGCATACCTGGAGGAACTCAAGAAAGAATAGCAAACTAACCCAAAAGCAGATAGAAGAAGAGAAATAACAAAGATTAGAGCAGAGATAAGTGAATGGGAGAACAAAATGACAATAGAAAGAATAAAAAAAACCAAAAGTTGGTTCTTTGAGAAAATCAATAAAATTGATTGGCCATTCCTCTCTCTCTCAGCCAGCATGACAAGGAAACTCATTGCCCTCCCCCTCTCTACGTGGGTCATGACTCCCAGGGGTGTAAACTTTCCTGGCAACGTGGGACTTAGAAATCCTAGAATGAGCTGGGACTCAGCATCAAGGGATTGAGAAAACCTTCTCGACCAAAAGGGGGAAGAGAGAAATGAAACAAAATTAAGTGTCAATGGCTGAGAGATTTCAAACAGAGTCGAGAGGTTATCCTGGAGGTTATTTTCACGCATTATACAGATATCACCTTTTTAGTTAAGGTATATTGGAGAGGCTGGAGGGAAGTGCCTGAAAGTGTAAGCTGTTCCAGTAGCCACGTTTCTTGAAGATGATGGTATAATGATATAGCTTTTGCAATGTAACTGTGTGATTGTGAACACTTTGTTTCTGATGCTCCCTTTAGCTATGGCATGGACAGATGAGTAAAACATAGGGATTAAAAATAAATAAATAATAGGTGGAACAAATGTTAAAGTAAATTTAGTAGATTGAAATGCTACTGATCAATGAAAGGGAATGATAAGGGGTATAGAAAATATAGGGGAAACAGAGGCTAAAAGATATTGGGTAAATGGAAATAGTAGCAATCAATGAGAGGGAGGGGTAAGGGGTATGGTATGTATGAGTTTTTTTCCTTTTTCTTTTTATTTCTTTTTCTGAATTGATGCAAATGTTCTAAGAAATGATCATGGTGATGAATATACAACTATATGATGATATTGTGAGTTACTGATTACATACCAAGAATGGAATGATCGTTTTTGTATGTTATATTAAAAAAAATTAAAAAAATTGATGGGCAACTAGCAAGACTGAAAAAGAAAAAAAAGACAGAGGATGCAAATAAAGAAAATCAGAAATGAGAAGGGGTGCATTACCACAGACCCAAGAGAAATAAAAGAAATCATAAGAATATACTATGAACAACTACATGCCAACAAACTAGACAACTTAGATGAAATGGATAAATTTCTGGAGATGCACAAACAAGCGATGCTGACTCAGGAAGAAATAGATCTCAACAAATCAATCACAAGTAAAGAGATTCAAACAGTCATCAAAAAGCTTCCTACAAAGAAAAGTCGAGGGCCAGATGGCTTCACAGGGGAATTTTATCAAACATTCCACAAAGAACTAACACTAATTCTGCTCAAACTTTTCCAAAAAATTGAGGAAAAAGGAATTCTACCTAACTCATTTTATGAAGCTAATATCATTTTAATACCAGAACTGGGTAATGATGCTATAAGAAAGGAAAACTACAGGCCAATCTCCCTAATGAACATAGATGTAAGAATTCTCAATAAAATATTAGCAAATTGAATCCAACAGCACATTAAAAAAATTATACACCATGACCAAGTGGGGTTTATACCAGGAATGCAAGATGGTTCAACACAAGAAAATCAACTAATGTAATACAGTACATTAACAAATCGAAAGGGAAAATCACATGATCATCTCGATTGATGTTAACAAAGCTTTCAACAAAATTCAGCATCCTTTCCTGATAAAAACACTCCAAAAGACAGGAATCAAAGGTAACAACCTCAATATGATGAAGGGAATATATGAAAAACTGATAGCCAGCATCATACTCAACAGAGAGAGAATGAAAGCTTTCCCCCTAAGATCAGGAAAAAAACAAGGATGTCCACTGTCACCACTATTATTCAACATTGTGCTAGGAGTTCTAGCTAGAGCAATCAGGCAAGACAAAGAAATAAAAGCCATCCAGATTGGAAAGGAAGAAGTAAAACTCTCATTATTTGCAGATGATATGATACTATACTTGGAAGATCCTGAGAAATCGACCGCAAAGTTACTTGACCTAATAAACAAATTCAGCAAGGTGGTGGGATATAAAATTAATGTGCAAAAATCAGTAACATTTCTACACACAAGCAATGACCTAGCTGAGGAGTCAGGTAAGGAAAAAATTCCATTCAAAATAGCAACTAAAAGAATCAAGTACTTAGGAATAAACTTAACTAGGGATGTAAAGGCTTGTATGCAGAAATTTAAATAACATTGCTAAAAGAAATGAAAGGAGATCTAAATAGGTGGAAAGACATTCCCTGCTCATGGATAGGAAGGCTAAGTATAGTTAAGATGTCAATTGTCCCCAAATTGATCTACAGATTCACCACAGTACCAATCAAAATTCTAACAACATACTTTGAAGATTTGGAAAAGCTAATCACCAAATTCATGTGGAAGGGAAAGAGACCCCGAATAGCTAAGAGCATCCTAGGAAAGAAGAACTAAGTGGGAGGATTAACACTCCCTGACTTGAAAACCTATTATAAAGCTACAGTGGTCAAAACAGTATGGTACTGACACAAAGACAGAAGCATTAACCAATGGAATTGTATTGAGAGTATAAAAATAGACCACCAAATCTATGGTCAACTGATTTTTGACAAGGCCCCCAAATCCTCTGAACTGGGATAAAATAAGTCTTTTCAATAACTGGGCACGGAAGAACTGGATATCAATAGCCAAGAGAATGAAAGAGGACCCCTATCTTATACCGTATACAAAAATTGACTCAAAGTGGATCAAACACTTAAATATAAGAACTAGAACTAGTGTCAAAGCTTCTAGAAGAAAATGTAGGGAAACATCTTCAAGAACTAGTAATAGGAGGTAGCTTCCTAAACTTTATACCCAGAGTAAAGCAGCAAAAGAAAAAACAAATAAATAGGAACTCCTCAAAAGCAAATGCTTCTGCACCTCAAAAGACTTAGTCAAAAAGGTGAATAGGCAGCCAAATCAATGAGAGAAAATATTTGGAAATCACATATCAGATAAAGATTTGATTTCCTGTATATACAAAGAAATCATACAATTCAGCAACAAAAGAACAAACAACCTAATAAACCGATAAAATGGACTAAAGATATGAATAGACATTTCTCTGAAGAGCAAATACAGATGGCTCAAAAGCACATGAAGAGATGCTCATCTTCATTGGCTATAAAGGAAATGCAGATCAAGACTACAATGATGTTAGCTGTGGGTTTTTCATATATTCCCTTTATTTTGTTGAGGAAGTTCTCTTCTATTCCTATCCTTTGAAGTGTTTTCAACAAGAAACAATGTTGAATTTTTTCAAATGCCTTTTCTGCATCAATAGAGATAAAATCATGTGGTTTTTCTGCTTTGATTTGTTGATATGGTGTATTACATTAATTGCTTTTCTCATGTTGAACCATCCTTGCATACCTTGGATGAATCCTACTTGGTCATGGTGTATAATTTTGTTTTTTAATGTGCTGCTGGATTCGATTTGCAAGAATTTTGTTGAGGATTTTTGCATCTATATTCATTAGCGAGATTGGCCTGTAGTTTTCTTTTCTTGTAATATCTTTGTCTGGCTTTGGTATGAGGGTGATGTTGGCTTCGTAGAATGAGTTAGCTTTCCCTCCTCTTCAATTTTTTGGAGAGTTTGAACAGGATTGGTACTAATTCTTTCTTGAATGTTTGGTAGGATTCACATGTGAAGCCATCCAGTCCTGGACTTTTCTTTTGGGGGAGCTTCTTAATGACTGATTCAATTTCTTTACTTGTGATTGGTTTGTTGAGGTTGTTTATTTCTTCTCGAGTCAATGTTGGTTGTTCATGCCTTTCTAGGAAGTTGTCCATTTCATCTACATTGTCTAGTTTATTAGCATAAAGTTGTTCAGGTATCCTCTCATTACTTCCTTTATTTCTGTGGGGTCAGTGGGTATGTCTCCTCATTTTATTTATTTGCATCCTCTCTCTTCTCCTTTTTGTCAACCTTGCTAAGAGTCCATCAATCTTATTGATTTTCTCAGAGAACCAACTTCTGGTTTTGTTGAATTTCTTGATTGTTTTCATGTTCTCAATTTCATTTATTTCTGCTCTAATCTTCATTATTTCTTTCCTTTTGCTTGTCAAGACTACAATGAGATACCACCTCACACCTATAAGAATGGTTTCTATTAAACAATTAGGAAACTATAAATGTTGGAGAGGATGTGGAAAAACTGGGACACTTATGCACTGCTGATGGGAATGTATAATGGTGTAGCCACTATGGAAGACTGTTTGGCAGTTCCTTAGGAAATGAAATATTGATGAGCCAGCAATAGCATTATTTGGTATATACCCAGAAGAGTTGTAAGCAATGACACAAACAGACACTGCACACTGATGTTCATAGCAGCATTGTTCACAATTGCCAAAAGATGGAAGCAAACCAAATGCCCCTCAACAGAGGAGTGAATCAACAAAATGTGGTATATACATATGATGGAATATTATGCAACAGTAAGACAAAATGACATCCTAAAGCACATGACAAGATGGGTGAGCCTTGAGGACATAATGCTGAGTGAAATTAGCCAGACACAAAAGGATAGATAATGTATGATTCCACTTGTGTGACCAGCACAATAAAGGCAGGCTTATAATACAGAATACAGGGGACTTAGAGATACATAGAAAGTAGAGATGGGTGAACCGTCAGCTAATGAGGTTGAACTCCAATGTAGGGGAACAGATAGGAGTGAAGGTGATTCCCCAGTAGGTCTAGAAGTAATATTACCATATTGAAGATGAATGAGATTGGAAGGGTTTGTATAGACCTATGTGTCCCACTGATTCATATTAGAAATATGAATTATTTCTTGTAAGAATTACCTCAAAGATATGATTCTCGTACAAAGAATGTTTAAGTCCAGGGTACAGGGGGATAACTGCCATTGCATGGTATGAGCTTTGTTCAAAAGGAAACCATCAGCACTACCACAGCAACAGCAGAGGTAAATAATGGGGGGCAGGGGAACAAGACGTAAGAAGAGGTTTAGATTTCTTATTTGGCCAGTGTGTGTTTACTGGTTTTCTTTCTCTTGGGAACAATGAAATGATCTAAAATTGAGAATGTTGATGGACTGTGGACTTTTGGCCTTCTCCATGATACCTGATGAATGCATGTGGCTGAAGGATGCACTGACGGAGAAGTAGATTGGGGAACGATGGTGCATACTTATGAATGAAGCTTGTACTGCTACAAAAAGGAACAAAGTCATGAGGCATGCAGCGATGTGAATGAACATGTGGGACATTTGGTGAGACAAAGTAAGCCAGAAACAAAACAACAATGGTATGGTCACCTTTAGAAAATGCTTATAAGAAAACAGGGACCTAGATTGTAAGCTTTTAGAGCAGACACATTAAGTCTGGAGTGGTGATTACCATTTCCAGATTTTGAGAGGCTGTTTTATATATATAACCTGATATTTAGAGATAAGAATGAGGCCAAACAAGTTGGGTTTAAAGTAATTCAGAACACAGGGGTAAGGAAGACAGTGTCTATATTTTAGAACCACACATACTCTTTGAGACCAATGGAAGAAAGGTTTATTTGATCTGGAACTGAAATTTTCTGTAGTGCATAATCTAATTCAACTTATCTGTATAGCTCATTTGAACAACTGAAACACTGGGAGCACAGAATGAGAAAGAGGTCCTTTAATCCTGTATAGATTATTGTAATGTTTGTAAACTTCTTAGAATATATTTAAGCAGATAATCAAAAAGTATTGGCAAAGTCCCCTGAGGAAGGGGAGAAAGAATATGGACCTATTAAATCTTATCATCAGGGAATCCCTGATACTGTGTCAAATTTTAGGGACACCCAAATCAATAGGCCATGACCTCGATCATGAGGCTTACTCTTGTGAAGCTTATGTAGGTAGTGGAGAAGCATAGACTACCTATAGGCATGCCTAAGAGTTACTTCTGGAGGACCTCTGTTGTTGCTCAGATGTGGCCTCAGTCTCTCTAAGCCCAAGTGAAATCATTGCCCTCCCCACTATGTGGGACATGACATCCAGGAGTGAAAGTCTGGGAGATGACTCCCAGGGATAAATCCAGCCCTGGCACCATGGGATCAACAATTCCATCCTAACCAAAAGGGGGAAAAGAAGTGTAATTAATAAAGTATCAGTGGTAGAGAGAGTTCAAATAGAGTCGAGAGGCTACTCTGGAGGTGGCTCTTATGCAAGCTTCAGGTAGACCTGGCTACCTATCATAACCTGCCAGCCCCCAACCAGAACAATTCTAGCCAATCCTAAAGAACACCTAGGGCAATATATAAGATTCCACAAGGGTTTCATGCACTAGGCTAACTTTCCAGAAACCTACAGCCTCCAGATGTATCCCTGGTCCAGATAAGTCCTGAAACCTAAACTAGCCTCTCCAGAACATCGTATATTTCTATCTCCATACCCCATATTAGTGATAGACCCTTCCAGTGTGAAAAATTTAGAATTTTCATAGCCCAAACACCCCTAAAGAGAGGGATGGAAAGATCAAAGGTGATGGTGGAGTTATTCAGAGAAGATAGGACTTAACAAATGAATATGAATGATATTCTTATCGAATATAAATTGATCTCTCTTCTAGTCTCCAGTATTTTAGAGCAGCTAGAAGTAAAAACCTAAAATCGTGGAATTGTAACCCATGTCAAAATCTGAAATATGTTCTACAACCTATTGTGGTGGGGCTATGCTTTGGAATTTATAGCTTTTTTGTATGCATGTTATTTTTCACACAAAAAAAGAAGGAAAAAATGTTGATTGTGATGATAAAAAAGTATTTAAGCCCTCCAGCCTCCAATATTTTGGAACAGCTAGAAGGAAAAATCTGACAGGATTGTATGGTAGCCCCTGACAAACTCTGGGATCTGTTCTGCAACTACCTGTCGAAGAGTGCTTTGAAAAGTATTGCTCTTTTATTTCTTTGCTTTGCATACATGTCATACTATCCAATAAAAAAAGTTAAAAAAAAAGCCATCTACAGATAGGGTATTGTCATCATTTGGCTTATATAAAGCTAGATTTGCTCTACACAGACATTAGAGCAACCCAATTTCTCTTAGAATGATGGTTAATACTTTGGAAAGATGTATTTGTGTATCGAAGTTGTTACTTTTTTCTGCAATTCTGACTATAATGATCTGAACAATATATGGATGCAAATACTTAGGGTTTGAAAGTTAAATTAATGACTGTGGTAGGTTGAATTACGTACCTCAACCAACACGTGTTCTTAATCTTAATGCACGAACTGATGGGTATGAACCCATTGCCAAGAGGACCTTTAGGAAATGTGATCTTTAGTTAAGGTGTGGACAATGAACCAGGGTGGGCCATAATCCAGATTACTGGAGCCCTCAGGAAAAGAGAACCCGGAAGTCACAGAAGCCAGAAAGTAGAAGCCTTCGCCATGTGATGGGAGGCAGAGAAACAAGCCAAACAAGCCCTGGGACTATGGCAAGCGAGCAACAGAGCACTAGTCTTTGGGGAGAAGGCACAGCCTTGCCAGGGCCTTGAGTTTGCACTTCTGCTACCCTCAAAACCATCAGCCAATACATTCCTGTTGTTTAAGCCAACCCACTGGGTGGCATTTGCCAGAGCTTCCTGGCAAACCAGTACAATGACACTATTGTTTGAGACCACATCTTATCTTCGCATATAAAAAAAAAACTCCCCTAAAAACAACTATAGAAACCCAATGGTTTATACTGTTTCCTTTGGATGCTTGTTTCTCATTTGTTCCTGAGAATAAATTCCTGAGAATAATTGCTCATTCTTTCCAAGCCTTTCTTTGCATGGTATGTTATCAAAAGCAACCTTGTTTCTGACCACCTTGAGTGAAGTGTCGGTTTGTTAAGAAAAGTCAACAAACCCTAAGGTGATAAGTAACTGACAGCAGTTCAAAGGGTCTTATTCCTTTCATCCTAGCACACCTCGGCACCACTGCAGATGTGGCAGCCCTTTCTTTCCACAGAAGAAAACTTCTCTGCCTTTTTAACAGTTTCAGATCAACTTGAGGTGACCGGGGAGTTTATCAGAAACACTTATAGGCAAAGCTAGATAAACTAAAACAACCCTCTGGAAGTCCAGGGTCCAAGTTCTAGAAGCGACTGATTTTTAAACTGCAAAAGAACCTTTAAATAGTGCCACAGGCCTGACCCTCCAAGACGGACTGCAATAGAAGCTTGGTATTTCTAAGGAATAAATGTTCACTATTACTGATACCAGCCTTGCTTACACCATTTATTGGGCATGTACTATGAGCCAGGCACTGTACATGTGCCAAAAGCTTATACACACTATTTTATTTAATTCTCTCAAGAAACCCTAGAGTAGGTATATACCCACTTTACAGATCAGGAATCTGAGGCACAGGACATTACCCAAGCTCCCCCAGCTACTAGTGGTGCTGGGACTTTATTTAGTCCATTGTCTCACGCTGTCCCAGCCCAAGCTCTTCCCTTTGAAATGTGAACCTCCTGATGGGTGTGCAATTTATAACTCCCTGGCTCTTTACCTGCAAGGCTTTATTCCGAGTAACTGCTTTCGCCCTTTAGGGTTACTTACCTAAATAATCTGAGATTATCTGAAAGTTTGGGAATATCAGTAATATCCTCCTAGGGAAAAACAGATAACATTTCAGAAGCAGACATTTTCACAGATGGTGCTGAGTCTCTAAACTATGCACAGTCTGGTATGGACTTTGCACCTGTAGCTCTTAAGTTTGAATTAATTAAAATTAAACAAGATGAAAATTCAGTTTCTCAGTCATACTAACCACATGTCAAATATTTACCTCAAGGGGTGTTTTGGGGTTGGGGTGGGGTACAGGGAGGGGCTTCTGGAGAGGCTGGTAGAGTTCTGTTTCTTATTTGGGTGGTGACTTGGGTGATAATTTAATACAAATTTGCTAAGTTGTGCATTTGTTTATTTATTTTTACTTTTTTGTTTGTTTGTGTCATCGAGCACAAAAATGAAAAAAAAGATGACAAAATTGACCATTCCTTGTATATAAGTTTCAAGTTAAAAATCTTTGTTATAAACCACTATTTTTATATACAAACAAGATATTGTACACTTTTTACCTTAGGATAGGAAATTCTAGCTATGTCTAGTTTACTGATTAAACTCTCAAAAGGAACCTGGTTCAAAGTTCATTTTGCAATGTAGGTTGGTCTTGATTTTCACACTGACAAGCCTGTTGTTTAACATCACATAATAGGGAGTGAGAAGGGCAATTTTCATTTATTCTAAGAAGCATTACTATCCTGTTGTGTATATTCTGTGGTGGAAACAGACAAAAAGAGAACTCTAATTTCATGGGAACTGTGTCTGATATAAATGTGAGACAATGTTCTTAATCTCTATAGAATCCTGGCATTTAGTTTATATTAGGTATTTGCTTTTGACTGATATGAAATCCTATTTTTAGGGATTTAATAAAGAAACATGCACTAAATGCATAAGAATATAGGGACTCATTCTTATCTATTAGTACCATTTAGATCCGATTATGACCCACCTCTCTGATTCATTCAATGTGATTAAACTAATAATCACTCCTAGGATTGAAGAAGTTAAACAAAAGGGTGGAACCCAATGAATGAATCAAGCAGGAGGTACATTCTGTCTATAAAGCAGACATTTGGCCACGTTTACTGGAAAGGGAGCAAGGGACAGTTTAATTCTTTAAGTTCTACTTGAGAGTTTTTATTTCCTGAAGACAGAAGGGTTCAGGAACTTTTTACGATGTCTTAAAGAAAGGCCCTCATGTTTGTTTACCTTGCCCAGTTGAAATATGTTAACAGGTAAACAGAGAATAAGCCTTTGTATCAGCAAAGCATTTTTTGTGCTCATATCCTGTACTCTCACAGTGGTGCTAGGCTGTGGGCATATCTTTCTAGATATGGGACCATGTTCTATGACATGTGGCCCTCATCACTCTTTCCCTCACACCACACAAATTAATTCCTAAGAAGAAATACAAAAGTACTGTCATTAAAGTAATAAAAATGTCTTCTAGTCTCTTAGAGCTAATCAGAGAGAAGTTTGTCAGATCTTGCTAGCTTTAAGTTTGGGTCAGATGAAGAAAATACTTTCTATTCTCTTTTTTTAAATCAGACTAAACGTACTTTATTTCTAAGCCAAAAAAAAAAAAAAAGTTCATCCCTATTTGTCAGTTAGCACAAAGCCACAATTTTGAGTTATCAGAAAGGTTCATACCAAAGTGTTGTCTGTTTTTCCACCTTCTAGGGTAACTTCCAAATTAGAAAGTGCTGCTTCTATTTCATCAATCTCAGACTCGTTTGTGCAATTCTGTACTTCAGATGACAATGACAGTTTGCTAATGTGATACTAAAATGAAAACAGAGGTTGTAGAAGTGTTATAAACACGAATTCATTAGTTATTTGTTCCTTCTTGAAGAAAATTGTCCTGTAATAATGCATGGTGATGGGTACGGAATATTTCCTGAAAAGTGTGGGGAAAATGATATTTTAATCAGAATCATTGTAAGATTTCTGGTTAGCCATGCTCAGCCTTAGTCTTCCCTATCAAGGGCAGTGCCTATAGTGAGAGGAGATGCAGACTGCAAAATTCATGCCTTACATGTGATGTGCACTTGCGGATACGATGAAAAACATTTTCAATTAAAATTTGTCCCCCTCATTTTTGGCTCTTTCTTTAAAGAAAGAAAATAGAACTCCAAGCAGAACAAAACTGCTTCATTTCCTTCCAGAGGAAAGGTCCTGAATTCCCATACCTGTAGTGCTGCGAAAACCAACATCTCCTCCTCAGTGCAGTCAATTTCCTCTAAGAGAATGGCCCACCTGGCTTGTTCATAGAGCTGGTTTATGCGGACAGCGTCGTACTAGAGAAACAAACAGGTGGGGAAGGAGGGTAGGTTTATATCCCGTAATACAAAAATTCTGGAATAACCAAGGCCATTCCCTTTTAATAAGATGCAACAATTTTAGTTTAGATCGCTGAAAGAAACACCTCTATATTCCCACTGCCTCAGTTCATTTTAATTCTGAATTGAGAACTCTCTTTCTGAAAATATTTTCTGGAGTGGTCTCAAGGAGCCAACTTGACCCATCTGGAATTGTGATATTTTCCCTCTTTTTTTTTTTTTTTTTTAATCAATTCTGCATTGGTAGTAAAACCAGGCGGTGAAAATGGCTTGTGTGATAAGTGGTATAAAGGAGAAGGGATCCCCAAGTTGATCTGTAAATTCGGTGCAACTCCAAACAAGCTCTGAATGGGTTTTTAAAATGGAATTTCATACAAGTCGATTCTCAAGTTAAGCTCGAAGAGGCAATGCTTAAGTATTGCCAAGAAAATTTTGAAAAAGAAAAACAGTGCTGGGGGAGACACTTGTCTTCCCAGATGTAAAAAAATATTTTAAAGCTATAGTAAATAAAATAGCATGGTAAAAAGAAATACAAAAAAAAAAAAGCATGGTATCTGTATAGTGATAGACAAAAATATCATTAAAGTAATTATTAAAAAAAATCCAAGTATGTATATAAATTTAATACAAAATTAAAATAGATTTTTATATAAGTAGAAGAAGAATGAATGATTCTATAAGTAGCATTGAGGTGGGGATCCCCAAACCAAAAACAACTTTACATCATCCAAATATAAAAATTACAGAAGAATTAAACAATCTAAACTTATAACACCACAGCGAGTTACCACTTCACACCTTCTAGCGTAGTTATAATCTAAAAGATAATAATGACAAGTGCTGGAGAGGATGTAGAGAGAATGGAGCACTTATACACTGCTGATGGAATAGTAAAATGGTGCAGTCACTTTGAAAAATAGTCTGACAAAAGATTAAACGTAGAGTTACTATTCAACCCATTAATTTCACTCTAAGATATAAATCCAAGAGAAAGGAAAATAAATGTCCACACAAAAATGGGTGTCCACAGCAGCATTATCCATAATAGCAAAAAATAGAAACAACCTAAATGTCCACCAACTGATGAATGGATAGACAAAATGTGGTCCATCCACATACTGGATATTATTTGAAAATAAAAGGGAATGAAGTACTGATACATGCTACAACATGGATGAACCTTGAAAACATTATGCTGAGTCAAAGAAGCCAGTCCCAAAGCACCATATATTGTATGATTAGAGCTCTCCAGAACAGGCCAAAAGTGGGTTGGTGGTTGCCTAGGGAGGCTGTAGGGAAATGGGGAGTGATACAAATGGGAACATGATTTCTCTTTTGGGGTGATGAAAGTCATCTGAAATTAGAAGGGTGTGATGGTTGCACAATTCAATGAATATGAATTGTACATTTTAAATGGGTGAACTGTATGATATGTAAATATTACCTCAATAAAATTGTTATGAAAAAATCTAACCACAGATAATACTATTATTAGAAGGAAACATGAAGAAATTTCTTTTTCATAATCTCTGGATGGGGAGGGCTTTTTAAAGCAAGGTAGGAAGCCCAAAAGTTATGATGCAGAAGACTGACAGATTGGACCACCTAAAATCTAGAAATATTCATGGTGAAAGGTACTTTAAAGAAGGTTTTAGGTTTATAAGACAAGATACAGCTTGAGAGGGAATATTTAGAATGAGTATTAAAGATAATATCCATAATATACAAAATATTCCTATAAATCTGTATGAAAGACTAGATTATTCCATAGTAAAGGAGGCAAAGATATGAACAGGCAGTTCACAGAAGCCACCAAAATGGCCACATAAACACTGGAAATGATGCTCAACTTCACTAGAAATAATCAGAAAATTCACATTCAAACTTCTATGTGTAAACCTATGTATGCTCTAATAAAAAGAATTTTTAACAAAAAAAATTAAAACAAGATGGCATAATTTTTATTTTCATATTAGAGTTGCCCAAATTGTACGTGTTGTTAATCTGAGGTGTTAGAGAGAATGTGGGGCACCTGGCACTTCTCATATGCAATGCAATGTGTAGGAAGGAACATGGTGGCATCTTTCAAAACTTAAATCCTTCTGCCCTTTGAATGAGCTCCTCTAGGGTAAAGACATACAATCACCATCAAATTTATTTGTACAAGAATCACAGAACAGTGAACTGTGATAAATTTATATATGGAATATGGTACAACTATAAACAAGGAAGGGCGTTGGGCATACAATGAACTGAATAAACATTCGGGACAATGTGTTGTGCAAAATAAGCCAGAAACAAAAGAACAGATATGTTGAGGTCTGTTCTAGTTTGCTAGCTGTCGGAATGCAACATACCAGAAACAGAATGGCTTTTAACAAGGGGAATTTAATAAGTTGCTAGTTTACAGTTCTAAGGCTGAGAAAATTTCCCAATTAAAACAAGTCTATAGAAATGTCCAATTTAAGGCATCCGGGGAAAGATACCTTGGTTCAAGAAGGCTGACAA
The DNA here is from genome assembly GCF_023851605.1 of Tamandua tetradactyla. Taxonomy (NCBI): domain Eukaryota; kingdom Metazoa; phylum Chordata; class Mammalia; order Pilosa; family Myrmecophagidae; genus Tamandua; species Tamandua tetradactyla. Next base: position 54,743,531 of record NC_135327.1, on the reverse strand, counting down.
CGTTCAACGTTTCTCTCTTGGCTGGAAGGGCACATGGTGAACATGGCGGTGTCTGCTGGCTTTCACGTGGCTCTACCAAAAAGGGACTCTCTCCAAAATGTTTCCTCTTTTAAAGGACTCCAGCAAGCAACTCCACCTTCAGTGGGTGGAGACACACCTCCATGGAAATCATCTAATCAAAGGTTACCACCTGCAATTGGGTGGGTCACATCTTCATGGAAACAATAAAATGCTCCCACCCAGCAATATTGAATGAGGATCAAAGGGCATGGCTTTTCTGGGGTCCACCAGAGATTCAGACCAGCACAAGGTCTCTCTCAGAAAATACTTAGAAATTGGGAGCCTAGACTGTAAGCCCTTATAGCAGACACATTTAGTCAGTTGTCGATGTATTTCTAGATTTTGAGACCCTGAGCTATATGCGTATCACCTGGTAGCTTCCTGGAACTTTGAGTAACTGTGATACCTAAGATCCAAAAACGGAGTGCTGCAGCCCTGAAGGTTAGCATAGCTATATACAATAACAGTTAAAGTGACCCAAAAAGAGATCAAGCCTCCACTAGAGTTTAAATGAAGCCACTCTGGCTGGGTCTAAGATAAATCAGGATGCAGAGTAAAAGAAGATAGCATATGTTCTCTAGACCTTCAGCTGCTATAAGAGACCAAAGGCAGAGAGGTTTATTATGTCTAGAACCTAAATTTTGTGTAAAACATAATCTAAATCAACCTGTCTGGATAGTTCATTTAAACAACCGAAACTTGTGCAGTCCAGAATGGGAATGAAGCCTTGTAATTCTATATAGCTTAATATAATACCAACACACATTTCAGACTATGGTAGGTTGATAATTAAAAAGTATTGGTAATGTCCCTTGAGGGTCCAAAGGAGGAAAAAAATATATACGTATATATAAATGAAACTATCAAACTTTCTCATCTGGGAAACCCCAGGTACCCTCTGAACCACTGGGACTCCCAAGAAAATAGTCCAAGCCCTGCATTTTGAGGCTCGCTCTTAAGAAATTTATCTCTGTAGGGGAGAAGCTAAGACTACTCATAACGAGTTATTTCTAGGAATCCTCTTTGTTGCTCAGATGTGGCCTCTCTCTCTCTAAGCCCAACTCTGCAAGGAAAATCATTGCCCTATTCCCCTACATGGGACATGACATTCAGGGGTGAAAATACCTCTGACAATGTGGGGCAAGACTCCCAGGGATGAGTGTGGCCCTGGCACTATGGGATCCTGGGATCGACCGCACCTTCTGGACCAAAAGGGGGAAAAGAAGTGTAATAAAATAAGGCATCAGTGACCAAGAGGGATCACATGGAGTCAAGAGGCTGTTCTGGAGGCTGCTCTTATGCAAGCTTCAGTTAGTGCTAACTGCCATGGTTTGCTGAACCCAACCAACATCACTCCTGTTGACTCTTAAGAACACTTAGGGCTTGAACTGAGACCCTATAAAGGTTTCATGCACTAGGTTTGTCTTCCTGGAACACATAATCCTAGGTCAGATAAATCCTGAAACCCAGAGGGACCAGCCTCTCCAAGATTTTCGATTAATTACATCCCCCTGCCCTTTAGTGTTGACACTCTTTTTCAACATGAAAAAGTCAGAATGGGCATTGCTCAAAGGTCCCTATAGATTGGGAGAAGGATCAAAAGAGAAGGAGAAGTTATAACAGAGAAAATAGGATTTAACAAAGGAGTCTGACTGCTGACTCACTATATTAATATTTCTTCTAGCCTCCAGTCTTTTGGAGTAGCTAGAAGGAAAAATCTGAGACAGTGGAATCGTAGTTCATGACAAGCTCTGGGATCTGTTCAGTAACCACCTGTTGAAAATTTTTGCTTTTTTCTTTCTTTGTTATGTATAAATGCTATATCTTACAATAAAAAACATTTTTTTAAAAGAATGTTCACCACATTTTTTGAAATAGCAATATATCACAGGTCTGGGTACAATATGGTGTAGCCTTTCCTTTGATTAAAAAGCAGTGGTTTAAAAAAGTGAGTTGGATTTATACTCCCTGACATGAAAAGATAGCCATGATATATCATGAAGTAAAGAGAAGGAAGCCACAGAACAAATAAATGATCCCATTCATGAATGGAAAAAGGTCATGAAAATCTGTTCAAAAATAAGTTTATAAATGTATGTGAAAAAGACTGCAAAGATGGTTGGTCAAGCTGTTAGTGTGGCTGTCTCTGGGAGAGAAAAAGGTCATGGCATAGGACCAGTTTCCATTTTTACTCTAAATATATATTTTTTAACATTTGATTATTTTTTAACAGTGAGTATACATTTAAGAACTTATATTCTTTTAAAAAAATAAATGTACGCTGGAGGTCACTCTCACACATGCTTCAGTGATAAATCTCTACTTAACAAGGTTTTCCAAACCACAGCCAAAACAATTCCTGCCAATACTAAAGAACACCTAGGGCATTACAGAAGATTCAACAAAGGTTCCATGCACCAGGATAACTTTCCAGAACCAACAACCTCCAGATGGGTCCCTGGACCAGAAAAGTCCTGAATGCAGAGGTCCAGCCTCTCCAGAACACCAGCTAGTTCCATCCCCCTATCCCATATTATAGACAGCCCCTTCCAACAGGAAAAAGTTAAAATGGGCATAGCCCAAATACCCCTAAAGAGGGGGAGAAAGATCAAAGGTGATGGCGGAGTTATATAGAGAAGGTAGGGTTAATTATTATATTGATATTTCTTTTAGTCTCCGGTGTCTTAGAGCAACTAGAAATAAAAACAATTGTGGAATTGTAACTCATACCAAACTCTGAAATCTGTTCTGCAACTAAGTGTTGCCATGTACTTTGAAATTTATTGCTTTCATGTATATATGCTATTTAAAGAGAAGGAGGAGTATAACAGAGAGGATAGGATTTAACAAAGGAGTATGACTGCTGAAACATTGTATTGATATTTCTTTTGGTCTCCAGTGTCTTGGAGCAGCTAGAAGAAAAAATGAAAAATGGTGGAACTGCAACCCATACCAAACTTTAAAATCTGTTCTATAATTACTTGTTAAAATGCACTTGGAAATGTACTGCTTTTTTGAATATATGTTACATTTCACAGTAAAAAAAAAAATACATGAAAAATGTTGAAGAAAACATGGAGAGGGAATAGAGAGATACTGAGAGTACCTAAACAGATTCATTATGGCTTGACTAGTGGGAGTCTATTTCCCCTTTTGCACTTATTTAACCTTACGCATACTAAGAAATACAGGTGATGGGGAAATGTAAAAATCCGAAGTAAGCCTAAACCAACAAACAGCACTGCTCTCAGATCTGTGGGGTGTGTGACCAGCTGCACAGGAATGCTCCTTTGCAGCATTTCTGAAGCTGCTGGGAAAGGAAGATAAAAGCAATACCCGTTTGGGGGCTGGAATAAAAAGAATCAGAAGGAAGTCTGTCTACTTTTCGTGAACTGTGCTGGGTGTCACGGAACACCCCGGGAACTAGCCCAGAAACCTGCAGAAACAAACCAAAATGCATCCCCTGAGAGAGGAAAGGCTCACAGCAGCATTATCTTACCAGTCCCAAGCTGGAATCACTCTAAGCATTCTTCCCTGGTTCATGGACAAACAGATTATGGTCTATCCACTGACGGGGCTACACTGGGCAATGAAAAGGGATGCACTCCTGACACATGTAACGAAACAGATAAACCTTGAAAACATTCTGCCAAAAGTAAAGGACTCTAGACCTGAAAGACTGTATATTGTATGACTCCCACGTATACGAGATTTCAAGAAAAGGCAAAACTAGGGGCAGAAAGCAGCCGGTGGTTGTCTGAGGTTAGGGCTGGGGGCAGAGATTGGCTGCAAAGTGGCACGAGCAGGCTTTCTTGGGGGGTGGAAGTGTTTTAAAACTGGATTGTGACAAAATCTTTGCACAACTGTACAAATGTACTAAAAGTCATTGTATTGCACATTTATAACAGGTGAATTTTATGGTGCAAATTACACTGCAGTAAAGAGCATGACAACTAAAACATAGATACACAGTACACCTCATAAAAAAAAAAACAAGCAATTAATCCTCCCCCCAAGACCACTGCTATAATTCACAATTTAAAGATGACATTTAAGTAGCATGTACAGTGACTGCAATTTGAAATGGATTAGCAAGCTGTAGTGCCCTATCTTTGCCTGGCTGCATGTTTGTCTTTCTACAATCCTAATACTGCAGAGGTTTCTGTAAGAGTAAGTACAGTCACCCAATAAGACTTTTCTCTTCACTGCAGGCAGAAAAGACTTTAAAAAGTTAATCAAATCTTGAAGACCTGAATATACTACGCCCCCCCCCCCCCCAGCCAAATAAAACAATTCATGGTTCAAATATCGGTTCAGAAACAATCACCTACATTTACAGGTCAACCTTAAGAAAGAAACAGGATTTAGAACAGGATGTCATAACTAGATACAAGATGAGCCTGTTTCTCACTTGATTGCTCCCAAAACTTTGGCTTTTCCTCTTTGGAGGCTTATTCATATTCTCTGCAAGGCACTGGGGCATTCAGATCCCCCAGACTTCAGGGTCATTAACAGGAGACTTAACTGATCTTGTTCTCTCTCAGACTCTCTGAGTGGGCTGGCGACCCACGCCTTCTCCTTAGCCTTAGATTCTCCATCTCATGGTTTAGTGAAAACAGAAATGCCAGCCTGGAAACACATGGATGCTGCCACTTCCCCTCCTGTGTCCCTGGTTTCCCCATATACTCGTTTCAGTGACAAGCCACCCCCACTCCTGCCTCCCCTGCAACCACCACGTCAAACAAATAACGAAGCCTGCCTACCTACAGTTTTCATGCTTTCCAGAAAGGTTACTATTAATATCTTATCACTTAAGATTCCCTATTAGCTGGGGTAGCAAGCTTTCAGTATCATACAGACCTCTTATTAAATGTGTGATGTGTTTTTCCCCCACTGAACATTTAAAAAAAATACTATTAACTATCAGAGTTAGATAAAGGTTTTTTAATACTCATAGATTTTTACTGCATCTAAAAGGGACAAAAGAGTCTACAACAAATGAGTTCATTTTGAACGAATTAAAAAAAGGACAAAAGGGTGTATAATAAGTAGTTTCCCTCTTTTCCACAAATAGTAGTTTCTCTATGGACTGTTTTGCACCTTGCTTTGTTTTCACTGAATAGTGTACTTTGAATACATTCCATATCAAAAAAGGGCTGGCTCATTCTTTTGAACGACATTACATGCGTGTGCCATAATATATTTAACCAGTTCCCTACGAATGGGCATTTAGGTGGTTTCCAATCATGTTTTCCTACCATAAATAATGTAATAAAACTGTCCTTGAGTACATACATATTAATTTTCATGTGGGAATATAACTGTGGTATAAATACCTAAGAATGATTTTGTTGGTCAAAGCTATGCAGAATTGTAATTTTAATATATATATTGCAAACTGCCTTTCCGTAGAGGTTACAGTTGTACTTTGACCTTTAAGCAGTAAATGGTGGAGCTTGTTTTCCCACACTCTGGCTAGGATAGCAGGTGAAACTTTTTCATCTTTGCCAATCTGATATAAGGTCAAAACACATGTGCATTTCCTTTCTTGTGATCCTCGTGTTCACATCCTTTGCCCAGGATTCTATTGAGTTATTGGAGTTCTCTCTATTTCAAGGAAATTAACCTTTCATTTGTCATGTATGTTGCAAAGACTTTTGAACTTTATCTTTTTTTTTTTTTGCTAGGCAGAATAACTTCATTTATTATTAAAAGTACCAATCTATTTTTTAATGGATTTGGAGTTTGTATTTTCATATGTGACTATTTCTAAAATGTTTAATCTTAGTAGTTCTATATATTTGAGATTTTAATCGGTGTGTGTTACTTTAGTCCATCACCGGCATTTCCCTCTCCCAGCCAGAGACCCCCCTAGGCTGCACTGTATAATCTGACCCCTATTTGTGGGGTCCTTTACATGCTTGTCATTTCATGGGTGTTGCCTTTCACTTCCTGATTCTATTGTTCGTTCCATAGGAATATGAATTACACCTTACATTTTTGCATACCCCTAACCACTCAGTGCATAATAGGGATACCATAAATGTGGCTTTATTGGTTGCACCCTAACTTCAGGAGGGGAGGAAGTGGAGTACCTCCACAACTCTAAAGTGGTTGGGGATCATCATTCCTGAGCCCCAAAGCCATGCCTCACTAGCCGGTGTCTTCCTGTCACTTCTGGGTTGACAGCCGCTGTTCGGTTGTTAGAATCAAATAGGCTTTGCTTCACGGGCTATGAAGAGAGAACTTTGGACCCATTCAGCAACAGAGGCTGCTGACCGAAGTGTTTACAACAGCCCAGTGACTCTCATCTTCAGTGGCCTCTCCCTCTTCTGGAAGTATAATTCCTTTTATTTCATCCAGGTTTTTGACAAACATGTATTTAATGCTGCCCCATCCATGTTTGATATTTACACTGATCATCTGCCCTACTCGGAGGCTCTCTTTGACTGTAGAGTCACTTACAATATTCCTGTTAATTTTTTTTTCAGGGGTAAATGACTGAGCTGTTTTCTTTTCAACATTAAGCTCAATTGCCAAAGCAGGGGAGTTAACAGGGAATCTCCTGGCAAAGAAACTGCTGGGAGGGTCTCCAAGAGCCAGCTTATGCTATCCCAATGGGAGTTGAGCAGGTGACTTCCATAGCATCCTTGGTGGTGGTGGCGGGTAAAGAAAGTGTCAGATGTGGTACCTGTCTATTTGTAGAGACAATCCAGGATGTGGTGTGATTAGGAATGTGAATCCTGAAATTGAGTTGCATTCAGTTGTGGTTCAGAGAAGGGAAAGTTCAATCTGAGTAAAAATAGAAGCTATGCCAGATGTAAATGTAGCAGGCAGAAAATGTGGGATCAAGTTACTAATCCCGGTTGGTAATGGTATGAATGAAGTGACTCTGAATTAAGGTGGCTCATGAGCGTGGATGAAAATGACATTTTCATTTGCACCAACCTCTAGCTGACAGTTATCATTTCCTTCCATCCCAAATGTAGGTAACAAACCCTAGTACATGTAGCTTTGCGACAGACAGAGTCACCGATATTGCTTATTGCATCACAGTTGTTTCTGTTGTCTTGAAATAATGCTCAGACTCATCACTACTTCAAAATTATAGTAGTCGTTAGACCTGATGCTAGATCTTGGTGTTTATTCAATTGATTGAGAAGCCCATATATTACAATATCCATTTGTGAAAATTTTTCGTAGTTCAGTATAATGCTTTTATTTTATAATCCTACTACATATTGTACGAATCCATGCATATGAAATGTACAGAACAGGTAAGTTAATAGAGACAGAAAGTAGATTGGTGGTTGCCTAGAGACCTGGGGGATGTGGGGTAGAATGACTGGTAATGGATACGGGGTTTTGTTTTGGAGTGATGAAAATATTCTAAAATTGATAGTGGTGATGGAGTGCTGGTTTAAAAGGATGTATGCTCCCTAGAAAAGCCATGTTTTAATCAAAATCCCATTTCATAAAGGTAGAATTATTCAATACCGTATGTTTGAAACCGTAATCAGATCAGCTCCCTGGGTGATGTGATTTAGTCAAGAGTGGTTGTTAAACTGAATTAGGTGATGACAGGTCTCCACCCATTTGGGTGGGTCTTGACTGGTTTATTGGAGTCCTATAAAACAGGAAACATTTTGGAGAATAAGAGATTCAGAGAGAGCAGAGCAGAATAACATAGTCACAAAGCAGAGTCTACGAGCCAGTGATCTTTGGCTATGAAGAAGGGAAATGCCTGCCGGGGAGCTTCATGAAACCGGAAGCCAGGAAAGAAAGCTAGCAGATGATGCTGTGTTCGCCATATGTCCCTCCAGCTCAGAGAGAAGCCCTGACTGTGTTTGCCATGTGTCTTCTCAGCTGAGAGAGAAACCCTGAACTTCATTGGCCTTCTTGAACCAAGGTATCTTTCCCTGGATGCCTTTGATTGGATATTTCTATAGACTTGTCTAATTGGGACATCTCCTCAGCCTTAGAACTATAAACTAGCAACTCATTAAATTCCCCCTTTTAAAAGCCATTCCGTTTCTGGTATATTGCATTCTGGCAGCTAGCAAACTAGAACAGATGGATACACAACTCTGAACATTCCCCAAACCATTGAATTGAATACTTTAAATGGGTCTATTGTATGGTGTGTGGATTATATCTCAATATAGTCATTATTAAAAAAAAAACACCAAAAAAAGTTATTCTGAGAAGGAGTACACAGGCTTCATCAGACTGTAAAGGAGTCCATGGACCAGAAAGGTTTAAGAACCCTTTGATTAATGGATGAACAGGAGTGAGAATGTAGAAACCCATTCTAACTGGGACATGCATGTGTGGATACACATAGCACAGTACAGTGGCCCTTCATCATGCACCTCTCTCACTGTTCTGCATCTTCAGCTGTATCTCCTGTGTTCTCTTCCCACATCTCACACTCCTGCAAAGTTCAACCACTGCAGCTCTGGGTAAACCATCTCCTCATATGTCTGCAACTCTGCACATCTCGCTTTGCCTTCATAAAATGCTCTTTCACCTCTAATTCAGCTTATGAACTCCTATTCATCCTTCAGTACCCACCTCAATCAAGCACTATCACTTTCTCTAAACTCTCTGAGGAATTTATAGCATTCTCCTTTGTGCTTCCATGGTTTGCTGAACGTATAATTATCCTTGAACTCACTCACCATCTGTTATTAAGTGTTTACATGGCAGTTTTGGGCTCTGAATATCTGACACAGTTCTTGGCATACTGTGGCTGCTCAATAAATGAATGAATAAATAAACAACAGACGGGACATAAGTTTAATAGATAAGATGGGGCCAAATTACTGCCCGAGTAATCAGAATACACATGGGCAAGGATTATTTATGTTAACTAGTTCCAGAAAAAAGTTAAGGCAGCTTATTAGAATAGATAGCACACACCAACATAGCTTCAAGCAACTGGAAATTAAGCAAGGAAAGACAAGGGTAGAGTCATTAATTGGGCTTAAAAACAAAATTATAGAAAATTTATAAAATTTGTTTTTAGCGGGCAATGCAAAAAGAGTAAACTTGGACAGTTAAATAATTCAAAGCGCCCTTAAAAAAAAAAGCAAACAAATTGCTTATGAGAAATAGTACAGTAATTTCTCCTGAAGGTTTTATCAAAAAGAAGAGCCAAAATTTGCCCTTTTGCCATGATTCACTCATTATGCACTCACTATACACTCCTGACACAGTGATGCTCATAGGCATTAACTTGGGTTGAAAGCAAAGACTTAGCAGAAGCTTGAATGCAGAATTTACAGGGAATAGATTAATGTTGAAGTAACAATGAGTCAGGAAAGCAGTGGGAACCCAGATGGACCTCTGAAGACCGGACTTAAAAATAGGACCGGAATAGGCAGTGACACAAGAGGTTGAAATACTGCTATAGATGAGAAAAAGTGTCTATGGAAAAACTGACCCAAGGCAGGCTCCTTGGACAAGTGCCTAGCAGCAAATGAAAATAGCAACAAGGATAAAACTGGGATGGGAACAATAAGATGAAATCACCCTGTATACTCAGAGAACTGGTTACCAATTTACCTATTTTTACATCTGGGTCATTTAAATTCTGACTCACAGTTCTATGAAAGGAGCAAGGAAGGGACAGAAGTTGTAACCAAAAAATTAATAGATGTGTTTTAGTCCAATAAATTGTATTTCAGGCACTTACTAAACTTCTGATATATTGTAATAGAGTCAGAAGGAAAAACCAGTAACTGTTATAGCTTACTGTAATACAGCCTTGAGGTATGTTAACCTTTTGAAATAGTCAGAAGGCAATATCTGACTATTACAGATATTGTTGTATTGTTACAACAATAACTATTGTAACTCGCTGACGTGTAACCCAGATGCCTTGTCTCTTTGATGCTGGTGCCGGGTTTTGAAACTACATAATCTTTACCTTGTAACTGGACAGTAACGAGACAACTGGTCACTGGCCCTGTTTGCATCTTCTTATCTTGTTTTGCAACTCTGAAGTCTGATCCTGCACGTACACTCCTTAAGTATTATTAATGAAGTAACATGAGCTGATAACCCTGATTCCTAAGCTATCTTTGCTGGACCAAGCTAGTACTGACTGGAGGTGGCTGGTGTGCTGGTTTGAAAGGATTTATGTACCCCAGAAAAGCCACATTTTAATCTTAATCCCATTCTGTAAAGACAGCTGTTTCTTCTAGTCCTTATCCAATCCTATAGGTTGGAAACTTGATTAGGTTATTTCCATGGAGATTGACTAAATCAAGTGTGGGTATTAAACTTGATTAGATGGAGATGTGTCTCCACCCATTCCAGGTGGGTCCTGATTACTTTACTGGAATCCTTTAAATGAGAAAGCATTTTGGAAAAGTTTTGAGATCTGTGAGAGCTGCCAGAATGACGAGAATGACATACATAGCCATGAGAAGCAGAGAGTCCTCCAGCCAGAGACCTTTGGAGATGAAGAAGGAGAAAATCTCTGGGGGACCTTCATGAAACAGGAAGCCTGGAGAGAAAGCTAGCAGATGCTGCCATGTTTGCCATGTGCCTTTCCAGTTGAGAGAGAAACCTTGAACTTCATCGGCCTTTTTTGGGTGAAGGTAGCCTCTTGTTGGTGCCTTAATTTGGACATTTTTATGGACTTGCTTTAACTGGGACATTTCCATGTCCTTAGAACTGTAAACTTGCAACTTATTAAATTTCCCTTTTAAAAAGCTGTCCCACTTCTGGTATATTGTATTCCGGTAGGTAGCAAATTAGAATAGTCATCCTGACATGTGCAGTTGCCAATCTGCACGTGCTCAGTAATTAGGCCATCTCTAACCTCGTCATTTCAAACCATCTTACTCATTATCATCAGCAAGGCTCCATGCATTTATTTGAATGCTATAAAACACTGAAGGTTTCTTCAGTTTGGCGAGACAGATTAAAGGCCCACAGGCCTTCTTATTCTGTGTGCTTTAAGATTGGCAATAAACTCGTTCTCTGTTTGAAACCCCCGGATCAGAGAATTGGCTCTGTCATGTGCATGGGGCACAGAACCCCCAGGTTGATTGGTATCAAAGTTCTGAGGACTGATTTCATCTTTCATTAGTTGTTATGATAAATTTCAGGTGGGACATGTGCAGTTAAAATGGGATTTGGTGCCCAGCTGAGGTCTTTATTTAAATAGGAAATCCTTCTTTCTCATCACAGAAGACTTATAAGGGGCTGCAAGGGGGACTCTTGTTTTCACTGAGGTCCTGGATTGTTCATGAGAACCTGCCGTTAACCTTGGCCCTGACAGCTCCTCTCCTTTCTAAGTGGTAAGGACTCCAGTTGTTCCTTCTTTCCTGAGAATGGCCAGGCGAAGTGAGTATGTGGCCAGGCATGCAGCCCTTCCTAAAAGACTCCTAGAGACCCCTGCTGACTCAGGGACAGTTGAGCACACTAACCAGAAACTAAAAGATGGAAATTTGGAGACCAGTATACATTGATCAGTCTAACCCTACAGAGCTAAACAAAGCACCACACAAATAAATGAACCATAATTTTGGTAATGACATGACTCTTTCACACTTCCATGTATTCACATTCAAAAATAAAAAAAGAATGAAGAGAAAAAAGGATCTTACTTTGGGATTCAAGTCAAAGAAAGTGTAGTATTTAAACCGTAACAGCAGTAGCTCATCCTCCTGGATACCCTGTTCCATGAGAGAATGTGAGGAGTCCAGCCAACTAGAAAGCAAGGGGGCAGTTTAAGGTCAATCCATTTTGCATAAATACATCTATTTTCAAATAAAATCAGAGTAGGTAACATAACCAAAAGCTGGCAAGGGGATCATGTAATAATAGCTTCTATTTGCATTTTATCTTACAGTTTTCAAAGTGGTCCTGTATATATGTATATATATATTCTCATTGACATTTTAAAGTAACCCTGTGAAGGAGCCAAGGAAGTTCTTATTATCCCAGTTTTACAGATGAGGAAACTAAGTCCCGGCCACGTTGAATGATCTGTCTAAGGTCAGGTGCCTCGAGGTGGAGCCAGAATGAGAATCTGCACCTTCTACTCCCCACGCAGCCTCTCCCACTACACCGGGTGCTTCAGTCCCAGTGCTGGGCTCTCTCTTACTGTCTCGAGCGCTGTAGCCTGAAGAACTTTCTGCAGGAATGGAAATGTTCTCTCTCTCTGCTGGCCAATATGGTGGTCGCTAGCCACAGGTGGTTACTGAATATTTAAATGTGGCCAGTGCCACATTTCCATTTAGATTAATTTAAATTTTATATCCTCATGGGGCTAGTGGCTCCTGTATTGAACTGCATAGTTCTTGAGTAGAAAAATAAAAATTGGATAATGGTGAAGGGATATATAGTAAAAACTAAAAACCAAACAAGATGACCTGAACAAATGGGGGAAAAGAATTGTGTCAAAATAGGATATCAGTGGCTGAGAGAGTTTAAATAGAGTTGAGAGGCTATTCTGGAGGCTACTCTTACACAAGTTAGATATTGCTATTTACTATGATTTGACAAACCCAAACCCAAATCATTCACACCAACCCTAAAGAACACATAGGGCTCTACCTGAGATTCTACAAAGGTTCCATGCACTAAGATTACTTTTTAGAAGCCTACAACTTCCAGATGGGTTCCTCGGCCAGATAAGTCCTGAAACCTAGTGGGGCCAGCCTCTCCAGAACATCAAATAATCCCATCTCCCATCCCATTCTTCTATCCCATATTATCAACAGCCCCTTCCAACATGAAAACCTTAGAATGGGCAGAGCCCAAATACCCCTAAAGATTGGGAGAAAGATCAAAGAAGAAGGTGGAGTTATAATATAGACTTTAGCAAATGAGTATGACTGCTGAATCATTAAATTAATATTTCTTTTAGTCACCAGTGTCTTAGAGTAGCTAAAAGGAAAAACCTAAAATTGTGGAAGTGTAACCCATACCAAAATCTGAAACCTGTTCAATAACTACTTGTTACAATATTCTTTGAAATTTATTGTTTTGTATATATGCTATATTTCATAATTAAAAAAAAACAACAAGATGGGATGATTGTCACCTAATACCACGGAAAAAATGGCACAAACTTCCATTCCATTAGGGCTTTTTGAGGAAGGAAGATGACCAAGACATAATCTCCAGGCTAAAGGGACTGACTGCCCAGTGGGGTCAACCCAGCCTCATAACAAAGGAACAGGGTGACACTGGGACAAGCAAAGTGTTAGAACAGAACTGTAGGGAAGTAACTTAACTTCAGTGGTGACATCTGAGAATGAGACAATCTGTAAAGAACAAGAAGGGACTTACCAGTAGAAGAGAAAGGAAGGCAAGGAGTGACACAAACACTGAGTGTGCCCCAGTGCAGAATGGGGAACATGCGATCCAAGCCGGACACAGGGATGCTTCAAGGGCCAGCCCTTATGGGCCACTGAATACTTTTTACAAGGTTGACTCTGGTGAGCAATGGCAAGCGCAAGAAATGGTGATTTGGGAAACCATCTGGATGTTTTTTTCTGAGCTCACTTCAATCACTGCTTGAGGATTTGGTTCATTAGAACCCGAAAGAGAGAAGTGGTGTTCCACAAAGGACAGCATGGGTTGGGTGGGCCCACGTGGCTTTTCCCTGCTGATCTACAAACTGCTTTACATTCCAGTAAATGTGCTTTGCCCTGTATGGGCAAAAAATTAATATTCATATAGGGTCGACTTAGCGGGACACAAATCTTGTCATACTCTTAAGCGTCCTAAAATGACCAAAGGCTTCATTTTCTCCCCAGTTTGTTGTTAAAATCAGCACCCATTTGCTGGGGATTGGGACTGTTTGCCCAACACCCGTTCTCTCTTTTGGCTTCCTAATGAGCAAGCCCTAGAGCTCTGCTTGAAGTGATGTCAGGAAATATACCTAAACTATCAGTCAAAACACCACTCCTTTTGCTCCCCATTGCTCACCAACGAAAAGTCGAACTTGCTGACAGCGTTCGATTCCCTGTAAGATCTGGTCCTGGCTGACATCTCTGTACTCTCCTGTGAATACAGGTCCGGAGGCATACCAACATAAAAGGAAGCATCCCCCGCCACCCCACCTCTGCACAGCTATGTCAAAATCAGTTCAGAGAGAAATAAAATCGAGCATGTCCTTACCCTGCATTAAATTTGGCTTTATCAATGAGAGACCGAGGCTGGTACATTTCGGCCAGCACTTCTGGCGACTGGGTGTGCTGGCTGAAGGCGAGGACGCTGCAGTTTTGTTCGGTTAAAGGGCTGTCGCTGAACCAAGTCATGGTGGCCGAGGCCGGCGTGCCGTTGATCGGATCGTAGGTAGGAGTCATGGTTTTACTATACAAACCTGGACTTACTGCAGGACAAAGGAGAGCACACACGATGGCATGAGACTCCGGTGGGAAGGAGCTTTAGAAAAGTACTAATACGACTTATATGTAAATGGATTTTGGACTTAAATGTTTGTACCATTTAAAATAATCAGAAGAATCATGACATGTGGCGAGAGGAGTTACACACAGATAAAGCTCTCGGCCATACCCTCATCTCCTGGAAAGCCTGGGAATTCAAAGGCTGTAAAGCTTCCAAAAAATGTTAAGGACCTAATTCAAAAGTCTCCTATTTCAGTAGGGAGTCTCCGTACTATTTGAGACCCAGAGAACTCACAAAATGCATGTGCATAATATATGGAAACCAACTATTGATCAAACCACTACTGATGATTTCACATAAGGGAAATGCAAATAATCTTTTTCATTCTCTTCACTGGAATATACTCTACAAGAAAATCCTCGATAGTGCAAGCAAGGTAGAGATTTCTCTATTTTCATATAAAAAGAAAAGAATAACTTTCCAGAATTTTTAACTTCCTTCCCCATTAGAGATTGAATCATGTTTCCCCGGTTTTGCCCCCTGTTCACTGCAGGTTCCACTCAAGTTTTGCATTCATCATCAGCATGATTTATACAATTAAAATAATGAGTTATCAAGCATATCTTGTTGGGAAAAAAGTTTGAAAAAAGTTTTATTAGTCCTAAAATTAATTGGATATTCTTTCTACATCATAGGAATCCTGTAATTTGAGTTCTATCCCTTTGGGGGAGAAAAGACAGAAAGGGAGAGGAAAGAAGGAAGGAAAAGCAGGGAGGAAATGTGAAGGGAGGGAGGGAAAGAAAGGTGCATTTTCTTTTTGAGTTATAAGAAATTCTGCATTCATGAATTAAAATAACAAAACAACTGCCATGAATCTTACCTGGTGGGCCTGAAATTGTGGGAGAACTCTCCAGGTTTAAAATATCTTCAATTATAGGCTCCTTATTATTTTTGTCCTTTTTCTTCTTCTTTTTAAAATAGTCACCAGAAGGCTTTAACAAGGACAGTTCTTCTGCTCTTCTTATATCTAAAAATAATATTAATAATAAAAATATAAAAAAAGAAAAAGGAAAAAAAATTCTGAGATTCAAAGTCAATTTTTTTTTTCTTTTGTATTTGAAACCATTTCTCAGGAAATTCCTGAGAAGTACTTGTAACTAAATTGCATCTCTTTTGAAGAGATGCAATTTAGTTCCTGCTCCTCGGCCCTCACGTTTCAGCGCACGCTTCAGCCAACTGGCACTGGCTCTCTCTGACCGCCAGAGTCTGCCCTGTCCACACAGTCACACGACAGGCCATTAGTTTAGGGAATTAATTCTCCAAGAGCAGCTTTCAAAGATGAGTGATGAAAGTTGGTATATCTGGGTACATGGGTGGGTCACTGATAGAATGCTCACCTCCCATGCTGGAGACCCGGGTTCGATTCCCTGCCTGTTCACCCCTTCAAAGTAAGTTGGGATATAAACACTCCAGTGCCCTTGCCCCTCGGTGGGAGAACTCTGAGGATGTCATCCAGAGTACCCAGTTGGTGACACATTCTTATTGAGGACTTTCCTTTCCTGTCTCACTTGCCCACAGCCCGAGCCAGCATTTCCTGGCCTCACCTCCCAATTAAACTATTTGCATTTGAATCTTTATCTCAGGGTCTGCTTCTGGAAACTCCAAAATAATCTCTCCACTTCCCCCATTAATCACATATGCTTATAACTGTTGGTCAGAATTCCTGATAATCATTAACCACCGTGAGCTACAATGGTCTCAGGTAAAAGGTGAGGAATCTGGATATTTTAGAGCTCTGGGCAGCTTGACAGGAGGTAAATGCACTCATTTATGAGTCTTCCCATCTTCTCAGTTCATGCACTGCTCAGTGCCTAGACTCACACAGACGGCTCTGCCTGCTCCTCAGCTCAGAACTGTGGATGTCTGAGTGTCAGGCTGCACGCACCTGGGGCTGCTCCAGATGCATAATTTATACACAGAACCTGGTGATGAATAAAAATTTCCAGTGGAAGCCTTCACAACAAAGCAACAAAACAAATTACCTATATCTCCAAGCTCAAGGATTTGAGTCTTTTCCTTTCAAGGGGAAAACCACAAAAATGCTAAATTTGATTTAGCTTCAATTGATCCGATATAAAAAAGCAATGTCTAGAAAAGCCAAGTTGAGCCTTTTAGAACTATTATGAAGAGATAATCAAGGAAAGAGAACATCAGACTTTTTACCATTTATTTTGAAACACAAGTGCTTGATCCCAGTTATGATGTATGTTTCCAGTCCACTCTGGTGCGTGGAATATACAATTTTATTTAATCATTTATTCTTGTTTTCAATTCCTCATTAGAACCTCATTGAAAACAAGTTGCCTTGTGGTTATCAATTGTACATCATATTACCAGGGACACTATTGCAATTTCCTTTCCATAATTAAAGGAGTGCCTTTGTTCATTCACTCAACAAATAGCTATTGAGTAGTAAATGTGTCAAACATTGTGCTGGGTGCCAGGAATGCAGAGATGCTTAGGAAATGGTTTCCTCTTGTACCTGTTTATACCATAACAGCCTCACTGCCCAACACTGGCACCTCCAGTCCTACCTATTCTATTACATTTTATCCTCTTTCCTCTACTACTTAACACCTTTTAATGTCCTTTATTCTTTCCTTCCTTTTTTTTCCCCTCAGAGAACTGAGAATGCTCTCATATTGATTGTAGTAATGAATACATAACTGTATTATTTTCTTATTTATTGTTTTTGCCTGTCTCTGCCTGCTAGAATGTAAGCTCCAGGAAGACAGGGATTTTTGGCTATCTTTATCATTAATGTATCCCTAGTACTCTACTCAATGCTTGGTACACAGTAGGTGCTCAATAAATAGTTGTTGAATAAATAGATGAGACATCTTATAGCTGAATGGGGAAGATACATAACTCACTCATATATTGTCATATTTTGAACGCCTCCATGGAGCAAAGTTCTGTTCCTTTTAGGGAAGTCCCCACCGAGAAGAAATGGCACGGATGATGTTGTTCCTACTGACTGTTATATATATGGAACACCAATCCATAAGAATCAGATTTCAATCTATAAGAGAGTATACTTTTCTCTTTAAACTCTACAAATAATTTTTGTGGACAGAGTTATTTACCTGCACCAGTTGTTAGTGAAGAAATGGAGACATTGCAACAGTATTTCCTCAAATACAGTAAAGACATATCACCTCTATCATGATGAATGAAATAATGGAACTCTTGTTTATCTTAAGTAAATAATGATCATAGACTTGAAGAAATGAAATTTGGGGGGATAGTCTTAATGGGTTTATCTTTTCCATTTACAAATCTCATTTAAAATAGTTTTAAGCTTTGTGAAAATGAATCTGATTTATTTTAACAATGTTCTCTTGGGGTTAACTCCACTTAAATGATGAAAGTGACAAGAACTGGAATTGAAGGGTATGCGTCATTTCCTGATAAAGAAAATGTTTTCTAAAGTTAACCGCTTGAGGTAGGCAGAAAGCACATATCATTTTCCTGTCCTCCTTTGCTAAGGGGGAAGCACAGGGGTCCTTGGCCAAGGAGGGGCCTCAGGATACTCACTCAGGGTTTTACAGATATCGCCAACAGCTTTAAAAACCACAGCCGAGAAGCTGACTCGCAATCTCACTGTCTTCAGGTTTGGCAGTCGAAGGCGAAGCATTTTATGCTGAGGGGTGAAGAGAAGCTTGGCATCTGCCTGGACTCCACATTTGTCCAGGGTCCAATGGGTTTTTAAAAGCCAGCAATGCTTTTGTTCCCACCAAAGTGCAAAGTCTGACCAGTCTTGGGATATGTCTGCAGAAGTGGAAAACACAATGAAGTAAAATGAGAGGATAGGCTGGCATCAAGGATCCAGGCACTCCAAGATCAATTTCTCTGTATGTAAAAACCAAAACAAATAACTGATTTTTATTTCCCCATTTCCTTTTATGATCCAGTGCTCAATAATTCTTGCTTCTCTCCAAAGTCTCTAAGGTGGGAGCAGGTAGAAAACAGTGACTGAACCTTATCATCATTTACATCTAAAAACCTCGGAAGGGACGGAAACACACACACACACAAAATTGGTTCATGATGAAATGTTAACGTTCTGGACCCCCTTAGCGCCAGGGTCCTTTCTGGGGAGGCCAGAAGAATTTGACTTTGTTTAGCAATGATTATTCTCTCATCGAAATGCATCCTTACACCATTGGATCCGAAGGGAATATCAATAGTTCCCAACAGAAGTACTGTAAAACTGACAATGATTCTTCACAGTTAAACCCAACTCTTTTATCAGTGCTGCCATATTCCCAGTTTCCAGAGTATCTACATTGGAATCAAAGCTGACTATTTTCCCTCCCGCAATGTTACCATCAACATCGAATCTTCCTCTCCATCAAGGTTGGCAAAGTTGACTCTTTCCCCTTCATCAAGTTGAAGTCAATATCTTTCTCTTCTTTCTTATATTGATGTCAAGGTTGACTGTTGTCCTCTCCAATCTCAGATGCCACATACTTCCATTGGACACCTTTTCCATACCTATTTTTCATTATTCTCACAGCCAGTTCCACATCCAGGTGCATATGGGTTCATATCTCGATTACAACAAAGGTTGCTGAGCTGATTGTTCATTAGTCTCTCTCTTGGATGCCATGGTTGTAACATTTCTTTAACGGCCTAATTAGTGGCTCCTACTGCTTCAGCAACAAGTGGTTTTCAAGGGCATCTGTAATATGATTCAATCTTACTGCCCGAGCCCTCCCCTCGCTACCCTGGATGCCACCCCGACCCAGCCATATGGATGTTCCCAAGTATGATACACTTGTTTCTCTCTTTATGTTTCACTTTTTTTTTTTTACATGGGCAGACACCAGGAATCGAACCCAGGTCTCTGGCATGACAGGCGAGAACTCTGCCTGCTGAGCCACTGTGGCCCACACTCCCTTTATGTTTTAACTTAAGTTAATCATCCCTGCTTGGAACATTCTCACCTCAGTCCCACCTATATTTAATTCAGGTTCATCTTCTCCAAGAAGACTTTGACTATTTCAGTCCACAGTGAAGGCTGGTTTTTCTGAATGGGTCAGAGACATATGTCAACATCAACTCTGTTTGCTTATTAAATGTCTCTGCCTGCTTTACCCCAAATTACTCTTGTCTTCCTAGTAGGATTTTTGGTTTAACTCCACGGATCTTGCCAAGACTTCAGTTCTCACCACATGGTAATACAGCATTGCATACCTTGTGGTCGTTCAATCAATACTTGACGATGGGTACTATTAGAAAGGGAAGGAGGAGGAGAGGTGAACAAAGGCAGAAAGAGAGGAGACATCTTCTATGAAATCGGTTAGAAGCAGATAAATCTGCTGGTTTTCTTGACATAGGCTTCTTGTAACAAAAATAAATTATGAAGGCGAATTATTGAGGCCCCCATTGCCAGGACTTCTGCCCTAGGCCAGAGAAACACTGATGAGGAAGGACTAGGCCACAGAGAACGAGTCCCTGCCCAGCTCACGACAGACTCTACCCACCCAGCTGCCTCACCAATCTGCTCAGAGAACATGGCCATCCACTAGACAAGGGTCCAGAGTCTCCAAGGGATGGGATGCAGCCTGCTTCACTTGGCTTCAAGACCTGCCTGTTAAGTTGGGGTCATCCAAGTCCTTTAAGAGGGAGCTAGTAGACTGGAGGAAAACAGAGTCTGTCTGTACTTTTCTATCCCACTGGTGGTTAAATTCCCATTCCTGACACTTATGATTGAACCCACATCTCTTTTTCATTATATGAGAACAAAATATGAATTACATTTCTCTGTTGCTTTCCTTATTAGGAAGAGGAGGCTATACTCTCTCCACTCAAACCCATCATTCTGTCCTCTGCTCCATGATGTTGGGGCTGGAACTCTGCAAACCCCATTACCATTTTGCCAGCTGCTCTCAGACTCTGCCAATAGTGGGGTGGGAGGATAGAACCTGACTGCAAAGCTGAGAGAGGGAGGGAGAAGGGATTCTCTTACTGATTACTTACTGGATTTTCAACAACACCCTAAAGACAATTTTACCTTCATCCTACACAGAGGAAATTGAGGGTCAAGGAAGTTAAGTAATTTGCCTAAGGAACCCCAGCTAGCAACTTCAATTAAAAAAGGCAGGATATTTCTAGTCACCGTGAACAGGCAGAGTTTCTATAACTATAGCATAATTCTATCATCTTACACACAAGGCAGATTTTTTTCAGTTGAAATTTTTTGTTGTGAAATATTACACTTATAAGGAAAAGTACACAAAAGTTATTTGTACAGTTTAACAAATAATCAGAAAGCAAACACCTGTGCAATCCTCATCCACATTAAGAAACAGAAAGTTAGTGGCTCGTGCAATATAAGAGAGACGGATTGGCTTTTAATAAAAGGACATTTATTTAGTTAAAAATGTATAGTTCTTCAGAGGAAAGGCTTTCAAATGAGGCGCTTTCTTACATGGAAGGCACAAGGTGATCTCTGCCTGCCTTCTCTCCAGGCCTCTGGATTCCAACAACTTTCCCCGGGGTGGTTCCTTTCTGCAGCTTCAAAGGCCTGGGCTGAGCTGCAAGTGCCGAGATGAGGTATGCTGAGCTGCTTGGGCTGTGCTACACTGAGCTCTCTCATTTAAGCACCAGTCAATTAAATCAAACATCATTTATTGCAGCAGGCACACCTCCTAGCCAACTGCAGGTGTAATCAGCGACAGATGACCTTCATATGCCATTGACTCATGTTCACAGCAAAAGAACTAGGCACCTTCACCTGGACAAGTTGACATCTGAACCTAACTACCACAGTGGCACCCCAGAAAGTGCCCTCCATGGCACATTATTATAGGGGACCCCTAACTCCCGCTTGTCTTTAGTAATTCTCTATACCTTGTTTATGGGTGTCTCTGAACTTTGGCCCTGGCAGGGGCCGAGGAGAGCGGACGGAAGGGAAGATACTGCACATCTACTAAGGAGCTGCAAAATGCTACTGAACATTATCTGTTTAGTGGATTTACTGCTAGAAATGGTCTCCCTGGTGAAGTAGAGAATAAAGATGCTGATCTGCAGGGACAATACAAAGCTGATCTAAGCCATGTGCAAAGGACCTGCTCTCCTACCAATGCTGTAGATTCTTCTTTGCCAACTTCGTAATTTAGCAAGCTGACAGCTCTATCCTACTTTCTTAGCTAGCTTTGCCTCCTTGAAATCAATACCACTCCCCTGGAATCCTTTAAAAACAGCAGAAGCAATGAACTGTTCTGGAACTATTTTTTTTTTTTTAGTTCTGGAACTGTTTTAAAGAACGTGTCCTGTGGCAGCTAGAAAATATCTTCAGAAGCAAAAAATGTGCCACACAATGTGTCTATTCACACAGGCATCACTGTAAACAAATCAAGCCTCATAAAGACAATGAACTTCAGGGCCCTTTGTTGAGCCGAACTGAAGTGCCAAGTTCCTGGACAAGTAATTCATGAAAGAATTACTGGGCCGTGGATACAGGATGTGGTATACTTCACCCACTACCTGGAGGCTTACAGCTTCCTTTCATGCCGGAATAGGTAGTCTAAAAAAGAGCCGGAATTGTCCAAATGCTTGCAGGCACATTTTTTTTCCTATGCATGTGGGCTGATTCTTGCTTACAAAAAATTATCTTTCTCAGGACAGGTGGTTTGGGATGCTATCAACCATGCACATTGCTACATGATGGAAAGGCCAAGGAATCCCAAAGATTGCCTGCCAGCCAGAAGATCCCAAGGGTGGAGGAAGTCAACCTCTGAAACTGTGAGCCAATAAACAGCTGTCGGCGAGCCATTTTTTTGGTATTCAATTCAGCAGCTGAGAAATGAAAACAAGCAGGATAGAAGAGGATGATTTCACAGCCTGAAGCTGACCCCAGGAGAATAAAAGGGGGTACAGGGTGAAACAAAGAAACAGAACCACAGAGCTCAAAGGGCAGGGAAGCAGTTTTTAGTTCAACCTTTTCAGTTAACAGTTAATAAAATGAGGCCAACTGATGAGAGGCAGCTGGTACAGTTCACAAAGCTACTGCCTACCACAGAGCTCCCACAGAGCTCCTTTGATAAAAGCTCTTCTAAACCTTATTCATCTGAGTTTCATTTTGCTAATTAAGAACCTCCAGTATTTTTATTGACTTGTAATGTTTTCTTTAAATTTTTTCTCTCTCCTTTAATTAGAAAAATTTTCCCATGTATGCTATTTAGTAGAAGTGTAAATTAGTATACCACCTTGGAGTACACGAAAAGTGACTCCTAGTTAAACCATGGACTATAGTTCATGGTACAATTGCAAAATGTGCTTTCATCGATTGTAATAAATGTACCACACCAGCGCAAGGTGTTAACAACAGAGTGGTATATGGGAATCCTGTATTTTATGTATGTTTGCTCTGTAAATTCACAACTTCTCTAGTTAATAATAATAATAAAACAAAACAAAACTCTTGGTCCAGCAATTCTGCTCCTAGAAATGTGCCCCATAGAAATGCAATCATATGCTCACTAAGACAAGTGGTAGAGCAGCCCTCCCTGGAGGGTCCACAGATGGAGGCAATCCAAATGTCCATGGTAAAGGGATAAATAAACTGTGGCATCTTCATACAATGAAATATATAGCAATGAGAGTAAACAACCTAACACTAAACGCAATGATAGGGCTAAATCTCACAAGCAATACTGAGCAAAAGAAAGCAGAGGTGTAAGAGTATACTTCTATAATTCTACTTACATAAAGTTCAAGAACCAAAGCAAGCAATAACCCTTAGTGGGGTAGTGACCAGAGTGGGTCAGGTGTGGGATCTGGGCGGGGGGCCTGATAATTGTCTATTTCTTGACTTGAGTGGTGGTTCCATGACTTTGTGAAAATTCCTTCAACTGGGTATATTTAAGTGCACTTTTCTGTATTTCAATGAAGACTTAAGCGAAACTTTATCTTATCAGTGTTCAGTGAAAATACAGCATCCACCGTCTTAAATAGAAGATAAAAATAAATACAAAGAAAATAGAACATTATTAAATTCTAGCTTGAAAACATGTTGACTCCCAATGAGAAGAATCTGACCCAAAGGGCTTCTCTCTCCTTTTCAGGTAGGAGAGCAGCAAATGGTAAAAGACATATCAGCACTAAACGGACTTTGCCACGGAGCCATCAGAAGCATTAACAGATAATTGACAGTAAACTAATGCCAGGCCACCTAATGTCCTCCTAGACGTCACCAGTTCTTGTGGACACATGGCATCACATGCACTGGTGAGCTTTACAAAGACGACTGGATTCAGTCTGAGGCATCTGTAGGGCCTCTTCTTTCTTCTCTTCTTCCTGGGGGACTTGCTGTCTAGCCATTACAAATGGATGACCAGATGAATTAGGAGGTAAAACTTGGCAAGTTATAAATGATTATAGGATTACACACACGCACACTTTCGGAGGGAAAGGGAAAATTGGCAAGACTACCTCTTGGCTATAAGTGAGGCTTGGCCACAATGTGGATTTCTCCATTTCTAGGGATATCTAGGACAACCAACAGGGGATTTTCAAACACAGAGAAATCATCAAGAAAGAATAACTTACTGATCTGTTCTACTAACTTGAGCATCAGCCCCCCAACGTGCAGGTCTCCAGCCACCCTCAGCGTCACATCCTTCTGCTCCTCTTCATGGGGACAGTCAACCTGGACCACAAGCTCCCAGGAAGCAGCTGCAAAGTCGCTGGACGACAGCATTATGGTAAGTGTGGTGTCTGCCGAATAAAATGACAGGCATGGGTTGGAAAGCAAGGAAGGAAACAGGAAACCTTCCATTAAGACCCAGCAGAGCAGAACTTTTTTTTTTTCACGTTCTTCATTCATTTTCCTCTTCAAAACCTCTGCAGAGATCCTAGCAACCCAGGCATTGACTTTAGCATCTTACCTTTAAAGACAAAACATCTTATAAGAATGGTCTCAAACCATCTAAATTTGAGTACTTTATCTTTCCATTCACCTCCCTACCCCAGGGCCAATTAGCTATTTATTTTCTGTGTCAATGCCTCAATCTTCATTTCTCCTCTACTGACTTTTGTCGACCTTTTTTTTTTTCTGCATGGGCAAGCACTGGAAAACGAACCCGGGTCTCCTGTGTGGCAGGTGAGAACTCTGCCTGCTAAGCCACCGTGGCCCGCCCTGCCAACCTTCTTTGAACTATTCTAGCAATATACACAAACCATGGCAATCCTTGATGATACTTTTTCTTTTAAATCAACTTTATTGAGGTATACTTTGTACACAGTAAAAGGAGGATTTTAAATTATAGTTTCATGCATTTTATTGTATGTCAGTTATACCTGATTAAGGTTGATTTAAAAAATGGATTTGATAAAACCCTTATTTCTATTAAATAACTAAATATATACATATGTATACATACGTGTTTTATTACATTCCTGTCATAAATATCACATCTTCTGGTACGAAAACTCCAAAAGTAAAAATAGAGCAAAATAATATGTTTCAGTAATATAGTATAATATAAAGCCAGTAATATAATATATAATTTTACCCTAAATGCATATAAAGACACAGGTCATGAAAATTATTGCCATACATTTGATTTATCTTGGTGCTTTTTAAAAATATTTCTTATTGTGAAATATAACATAATATACAAAAAAGCAATAAATTTCGAAGTACATTTTAACAAGTAGTTATAGAACAAATTTCAATGTCTGATATGGGTTACAGTTCCACAGTGTCAAGTATTTCCTTTTAGCTCTAAGTCACTGAAGACTTAAAAAAAATGTATCAATATAATGATTCAAATACTCATGCTCATTTGTTAAATCCTATCTTCTCTATTACAACTCCTCCTTCTCCTTTGATCCTTCTCCCAATCTTTAGGGATATTTGGGCAATGGTGGTTCTAACTTCACGTGGAGAGTGGTGACAACATTATGCGGTTGGGAGATGCAACTGGTTAATGCTTTTGGAGAGACTGATACATCTCTGAGTTTCAGGGCTTAAGTGGCTGAGGAACTTGGTGCTGTTTTATACCATATAAGAGTTGATAAGTAAATGCAACAATTAAGTTTTTGGATACATTTTTAGCAGAAGAGACAGACATACAAAGCCCAGTCTTCAAAGTTTGCATGGAGGTGACAGCTTCAAACTCACAGTGCCCCCACCCCCCGCAAAGGGGCTAGAGTGAAAGAAACCATGTGGCATCAAAACTGAAATACTTCAGAGGTAACAGGAATACGATGATTCAAAATTGGCAGAATTTAGAAAAAATTTGAGCTGTTGGCTAGCTCTTAGAGAAAACAAACACCACCACCTCTCCTGCCTGTTTTAAAATAAAACCCAGTCATTTAAATGATTATAAGGAATTTTTTCCATTTTTCTATGTAAGACAGCTTATGAGAAATCCATGTTTACATAAGGCCTATTTTTGAGAAACATTAGTGCAGTGAAACTCCTAAGAAAGAGCTTCTTCAATAGGAATGTACACAAGAACCTCCTGGGCAGCTTAAGATGCAGATTCTCCATGTGCTTTGGGGTGGGGACTGAGATATATCTCTAACAAGTTCCCTGCAATGCAACAGCCAAGCAAAAAATCAGCTCCCTCCAACTTACTGCAGAATCAATATGCAGCCAGGGACATCTAAGGGACACAAGTTTTTTTTTTTAATTTTTTTTAAATTTTTTTATTTTTTTATTAACGGAAAGAAAAAAAAGAAATTAACACAACATTTAGAAATCATACCGTTCTACATATGCACTCAGTAATTCTTAACATCATCACATAGATGCATGATCATTGTTTCTTAGTACATTTGCATCGGTTTAGAGGAACTAGCAACACAACAGAAAAAGATATAAAATGTTAATATAAAGAAAATAAAAGTAGTAATAATAATAAAAAAACACAACAACAAACAAACAAACAAGCAAACAAAAACAAAAAAAACCCTATAGCTCAGATGCAGCTTCATTCAGTGTTTTAACATGATTACTTTACAATTAGGTATTATTGTGCTGTCCATTTTTGAGTTTTTGTATCTAGTCCTGTTGCACAGTCTGTATCCCTTCAGCTTCAATTACCCATTGTCTTACCCTGTTTCTAACCCCTGCTGAACTCTGTTACCAATGACATATTTCAAGTTTATTCTCGAATGTCCGTTCACATCAGTGGGACCATACAGTATTTGAGGGACACTAGTTTTAATAATAAACAATAATTAAACAGCCAGTGTCATACTGATTTTGTGTCCATTTGAAATCATGTACTTTTGTAAATGTAAGGGTCTCAAAAATACACTAGATAGATATACAGCAAATCAGAAATGATTTAGGATTGATTTTATTTGTTCTTATCAAACTCAAGAGTGCAGAAATAGCTCCTTATGTTTTTATAATCAGAAGGAGTCCAGTGGTGCAATGGCTAAACCTGCCAGAGCACAGAGCAGTGTCATGGAATGATGACACCAAGTCTCAACCCCAGCCCTGTGTAAATTTTAGCTTTTGCTATCATTTATCACATGCTCACCAGAGCCCTATGCCCCCTAACCACTGTCCTTGTGTTATCTCCATCTTTTCAGTAAGTCCATTTAGAAATGAGGAAACTCAGGCTCAGAGAGGTTAGGCAACTTGTCTGAGGCCATACAGCAAGTTAGATGGTGGAGCCCAGATAGAAATCCAGGTCTTTCTAACTTTAAACTCTTAAAGACCATACTGGCCCATGTTCTCAAGAATTCTGCAACATTGATATGAAATAAAACTCTTAAAAACACATGAACTCATCTCTCTGTGGCCTTTACTAAGTGCATAAGCATTTCTATGAACTCAAATCTTTCCCAATGAGGAGAAAAATTACGCCTTTCAAACTCATATTATGGCATTGAACTTTTTGACTTTAAGATTCCTTACAATTTCAAAAATGCTATGACTTGAAGTTAAGTTGTTTAAAATGTTTTGTACATAATGACAATAATCTTTCTTTTTAAGGTCACCCAATACAGTTTGCTTCACGGGCAATCAGAAACAAGACCTTCTTTTCCCACCCTGGGGGATCAAAACACACAAACTTAGGCAATAGATGCTGATACTCTTACAGCAAAATTCAGGCTAAAATTAGACAATCTGGTTTCCCCACATTCCTTTCCTATCTTTCTGCACCTTCATTTTTGACTGAACTTCTCATCTCCAAGCAAGCTGTTACTTGTTGGGGAAAGCAGCAAACTTCAAGCAGGAAAGCGCATCGAAGGAGAGCAAACAAGAAGCAAACTTCACAGGAGCAGAAGCGACTTGGCTGGGTACAAAAACAGACCGTCTACAGCCACCCGCCCTTTATAAAAAATGCTAGAAAGAAAGAAAAAAAAGTGGGAGAAATCGTCCCTGATGCAGACCCTCTAAGATCTGAGGGTGCTCAGTGCCGGAGGGTCACTCGGCTTGATTTTGCCACCTGGGGCGGCCGGGAGACGACGATGACTAAATAGAAATCTGCCCTTAATACCCAGTGAAGACAGCTCCTGCCAGTGCTCGGAGAGAGTTTGTTTTGCATGGCCAGGGGCTCAGGGCCAGGGAAGGTGAACCTCCCCAAAGAAATGACTCTTAATTCAAAAGCCATCTAAGTGTTAGCGGCTGCAGAATGGAACCGGGCAGGGGCTTAGAAGGCAGCCGCGGGGGTGCAGGGGTAGTTGATTGGTAGAATTCTCGCCTGCCATGCGGGAAATCTGGGTTCGATTCCGGTCTGTGCACCCATCCGTGCCCCCTCAATCCAACAAATGGTGTTGCAATGATGGGATACTCACATGGAAAGAGAATGCAACGTTGACCCCCACCACACAGCAGCTGCCCCCCCTTACAGCCTCTTCC
Organism: Tamandua tetradactyla; assembly: GCF_023851605.1. Classification (NCBI taxonomy): domain Eukaryota; kingdom Metazoa; phylum Chordata; class Mammalia; order Pilosa; family Myrmecophagidae; genus Tamandua; species Tamandua tetradactyla. Next base: position 54,715,201 of record NC_135327.1, on the reverse strand, counting down.
CACTCAGGTCAAGTCTTCTGCCCACCTTCACTCTCACCTCCAGCCCTCGCCCCAGTAGCACCCACCTCCTTTCCCCCAGCCTGTTGCGTTATCCTCAAAGCCGTTCACGTGGAGGGCGTGCGCCCCTAGAGAGCAAAGCAGAGCACCCCAGGTCGAGCAGCTGCTCCGGGGGCTGCGGCAGGCGAGGGCGCCTCTGAGTGCGCGCGGTAGCGAACGCCGGGGATCCTCGGGCCTGGGTGCGAGGTGCAGGGTCTCGGCCAGAGCGCGGAGGGACAGGCGAGGGCGCGCCCAGCTCCGGGCCTGCTGGGTCTCGCTCGCTGGGAGAGGAGGCGCCGTCCACAGATTTGTGAAAGGCCGAGGGCGGCCGGAGGGCTGCTACGCGGCAAGAGGGCGGGGAGAGCCTGGCAGGCGAGCTCACCCTCTGTGGCCCCTTTTCTGCCTCTCATCCCGCCCCTTTTAAGCCGCCTCCAGTAGACCCGGTTCCCTAGACCCGCCCCGGACGACCCTGGGGAATTAAGCCCCCGCCACCTCGGGGCGCTCGCGGTACACCCCTCACTCACGCCGCAGGGGCGCGTCCAGGTTGGGACACTCCCGCCTTCTGGCTAGAACAGCTGTCTCCACTTTAAAGAGCCCCGGAGGAGCTGCAATCAGGTAGGCTGAAAAAACAGAAGCGAGTCAGCTCTGAGTAAGAGGGTTTAGTAAACCCCGTCACTCCTACTCCCAGGGTGAGGCGCCCAGAGGCCGCTCGCTGGAGGGCACCCGGGAGGGCCCGCGCACCCGGTGGCTCACTCAGGCTCACCACTCAATCCCAGCCTATCACCCACCCCCCTATCATATTCACTTCCGAGGAGGTCTGGGCCACCCAGGAAGGGTGGGTGACCTTGAGCAGCTTGACCTTCTTTCCAACGACACAGTTTTGTTGAGCGGTTACTATGTGCCGGCAGGGGCTGGGCACAGAGGAGACAGTGCATAACAAAACAGACTGGGAAATAATACGTCTTTGCATCTTAATATGGGTAGAGGGGTGGAATGCCTGTCTCCATTCTATATAGAAGGCCATGTAATGTAATAATAGGCTTTAGTGATTTACATCAGGTACATAAAGCTTGTTAGAAGGGGGCGATTCTTAAAGTCTAAAGGATTTTTAAAAGCGATTTGTGAAATCAAATTGTTGAATATTAGCTTTGAAGCCTTCTTCTCTAAAATTAACCTGCTTTTAGAGACTGTAATTTTTAAGTCATGAGCACAAGAAATAGTCTTGTTTCCTGACATGAGATGTTTTCACTATCCTTTAGATATCTTTTACTATCCTAATTGGATTTCATCTCAAGTTTATCATTGACTGCTAAAGCCAAAACTTTTCCTAAAGGAGGATATCTTAGGCTGCCATAGTCTCTGCAGATTGATATCCCAGCCCAGATGATGGGGCAGAGCTGAGGGCTTTTCCCAACAATGCTCAGTCTTTATTTTAGAATTAATTCTAAAAGGTCACTGAGCACTGTCAGCAAATATAGGATCTTATAATTAAAGTAAAATAATTTAAAACTTGAAACTGAATTTCCTAACTTGGAGTTTGGGGATGGGGTCTATTGTTATGTGGTTCCTCTCCATCTCCTACTTAACCTGAACCAAGTAAGTATGTCCTTGAAAGTCTTGGGCAGAATGTGCTTTAGGTTTGCTTTCTGCAGACTCTGCTCCTGGCAGATTAAAGATCAGATGGCATTCGAGATTGTGGGATCTTGAAGTAGTAATGGCCCTATTCACACCAATGTATGTTCTCATTTTAGTTGAAAATATCTGTAGGGTGCTAAAAAACTCAACTGTTGTAGCTTTTTGCTGGTCTTACAATATATTTTAAACTTTTAAGTGAAATATTACATATATATATAGCCATATACACTGTACTGGCTTGAATCAGTTGTGTACCCCAGAAAAGCCAAGTTCTTTAATCTTCATTCAGTATTGCTGGGTTGGATCTTTTTTATTGTTTCCGTGGAGATGTGACCCACCCACTTATGGGTGGTAACTTTTGATTAGATGGTTTCCCACGGAGATGTGTCTCCACCCATTACAAAGTGGGGTTGCTTACTGGAGCCCTTTAAGAAGGAACCATTTTGGAGAGAACCAACAGAGCCAAGAAGGCCACACAGCCAGAGATCTTTGGAGATGCAGAAGGAGAATACCCCCTGGGGAATCCTTATGAACCAAGAAGCCAGGAGAGAAAGCTAGCAGACTTTGCCATGTGCCTTTCCAGCTGATAGAGGTGTTCTGGAGTCATTGGCTTTCTTGAGTCAAGGCATCTTCCCTGGATGCCTTACTTTGGACATTTTCATAGCCTTAGAAGAGTAAACTTGCAACTTAATAAATTCCCCTTTTTAAAAAGCCGTTCCAGTTCTGGTATATTGCAGTCCAGCAGCTTACTAACTAAAGCACAGACAAATGCATAAATTATGAACATACAGTTGATGAATTTTCACAAATTGAACACATCTGTGTAACCAGAACCCAGCTCAAGAAGCAGGACATCACCAGTCTTCAGAATCCCCCTGTGATAGTTAGGTTAAGGTGTCAGCTTGGCCAGGTGATGATACCTAGTTCTGTTGCTGCGGGCTTGAGTCATTAGCATGTGAAACTCATCTATGGATGATTACATCTGCAGTTGGCTAAAGGGAGTGCCTTCCGCAATGAGTGATGTTAAATTTGCTGGAGGCTTAAAAAAGAGAGGTCAGAAGTGAGCTCAGTGCAGCACAGCCCAAGCAACTCAGCATACCTCATCTCAGCACTCACAGCTCAGATCAGACATTTGGAGATGCAGAAAGGAATCGCCTTGGGGAAAGCTGTTGGAACCCAGAAACCGGAAGAGAAGGCCAGCAGACATTGCCTGTGCCTTCCTGTGTAAGAGAGAACCTCAGATGAGCATTAGCTACCTTTCCCCTGAAAGACTATAAGTTTTTAACTTAATAAATCCCCTTTTATTAAAAGCCAATCCATCTTTGATGTGTTGCTCTCAGGCAGGTTTGGCAGGCTAAAACAGATTTGGTATCGGAGAAGTGGGGTGCTGCTGCAGTTTGCACATACCAGACATGTTGGAACAGTTTTTTTTTTTTTTTGATGGATAAGGGAAAGATTTTGGAGGAGCTGTGAGGAGCTTGATGGAGAAGGCCTGGAGTGCTTTGAAGAGACTGTTGCTGTAAACAGAACTACTTCCAGTCTGGACAAAGGGGGACAGAAAATAAACAAGTTGGAGTTTGCAAAGTGAGAAACTTGGAAGGTAGGGTTTGAAGCCAAGAAACCTCAGGCCAGGAGAACGGACACACCCAAATATGTACAGAGGGCGAGTTTGCCCCAGGAGCAGAGGGTGGACCTTCTACTTTGTTGTTCAGGAAGAGTTGTGCCACCCTAGGCATTGGAGAGGGTGAAGCACATAAGCTGAGAATTGGGGGCAGCCTTGCTGACACCCCATTGTTTTGGGGGGGTTGAGCATGGGCCCTGGAGATGGTAGAGATCCCAGGTGCTTCCCCGAAGCTTGGAGAGGGTAGAGCTGAGAAAAAGGTGGTCTTCCCAATATCCCCCAAAATTGCAACCATCTGAGTGTTTGGAGAGAGTAAGTCCACTGCATAGACCCTTGGAAAGGGTGGGACT